>NC_055970.1:10679290-10704290 GCF_018492685.1 Alosa sapidissima
GCACAGGGCATAGATTAACACCTCAATAGGATTAGAAGTGATTGCTCCATGATTTCCAGTGGGCTGGTGAATGTCGAAGTGTGGCGTCACTGCAGGTGTGCGTGTGTCTGGTGCAGATAAAAACTAGCACAGAGAAGACAGGAAAGCACATGCAAGACATAGTCCATACATCACATGCTATTCAGGCTAGGATATGGGGGCAGCCGTGGCCTACTGGTTAGCGCTTCGGACTTGTAACCGAAGGGTTGCCGGTTCGAACCCCAACCAGTAGAAAGCGGCTGAAGTGCCCTTGAGCAAGGCACTCCCCGAGCACTGCTGTTGTTGCAGGCAGCTCACTGCGCCGGGATTAGTGTGTGCTTCACCTCACTGTGTTCGCTCACCGAGTGTGTTTCACTAATTCACGGATTGGGATAAATGCAGAGACCAAATTTCCCTCACGGGATCAAAAGAGTATTTATACTTATACTTATACTTATGGACAGGCTGCAAGTCACAACTTGGCCATTGTTATAAGCACAGTCCATCCATTTAAATGATCCATATTATTTCCTACCTGGCACTTAGAAGAGAGCCATTGTGTGGGGCAATTTTTATTCCTCCACCTGGCCGCTCAGAGTCATTTTCCCATCTCGGGCCTGTCACGGTGGCTCGCGCGGCTTTTTCCGTCAGCCTACTTTTCTTTCTGACACCACAGCAATTAAGGAAGCCGGCGCCTGCATGCTCCTGCTCTGTGGCAAAGTAATTAGCTTCACGTCCAAAAAACATGAAGAGAGATAACCTGAAATTCCCTGACAAGAAAGTGCATCTCTGGGTAGCATTCAAATCGTATCCTACGAAGACTCGCTGTCAGTACCGTTATTCGTCGCCATTGTGTTTGTTTTGCATGGTGCCCCTGCACATATGTGTTATTAAGGAGACGACAATCTGTTTGCACAATGGCTCTGATGGGCCCCTGTGACTCACAATGGCAGCACTCCCTGCCTTTGTATTCCTACCAGACCAAGCGGTTAATGGCAGCTATAGACCTGCTGCTGACTGGCCCCTATGCCTTCTGCTTGTCTTGACTCGGTGTGACAGGCACAGTGTAGGGCAGCTATATGTTCCACATCCACTCTTTGTTCCATTCAACCTTCATGTCGGAGCTGCTGGCTACTGATAGATAAGTTCATAGACTGTATATATAGCACAGTTTTGATAAAACCTATAGGAATATAACAAAGTGCATGTGCACATGTATGCATGTATGTATGTATGTATGTATGTAAGTATTATGTATGTATGTATTTATGTATGTATGTATGTTTTTTTTAATATATTTTTTTAATTTAGCCTTTTTTAACAATAATTTACAAAAATCCACTCTTTACTGTCAAAGTGAAAGCAGATTTCTACAAAGTAATGATAATTAATTAAAAATATATAATGGAAAATAAGCAATTGCATAAATATTCACCCCCTTCAAGTCAGCATTTAGTAGATGCACCTCTGATCGCAATTAAAGCATGGAGCCTGCGTGGATAGGTCTCAATTAGGCTTGCATATCTGGGTACTGTAATTTTACTCTGTTGGAAGGGGATCGGGTGTGAACAGCCCTTTTAAAGTTCAGCCATAGAGTTTCTATAGGATTGAGGTCTGGGCTTTGACTCGGACTAGGGATGGTGCGTTTTTGGTGATGTGCTGTGCTTGATATCCGCCAAACATACAGTAGCATGTAGTCTGATGGCCAAAAAGCTCAATTTTGGTCTCATCAGACCAAAGAAGCTTCTTCCATTTGACATAGGAGTCTCCCACATGTCTTTGGGCGAACTTTAGTCGAGATTTAATAAGAGCTTTTGCCACTCACCCATAGAGCTTTGATTGATGAAGAACTCGGGCAAAAGTTGCTGTATGCCTAGTTTCTCCCATCTCAGCTTTTTACTTCTTCAGAGTTGTCATAGATGCCTTGGTGGCCAAGTTGTTTGGAGTATTCTTTGTCTTCATGGTGTTATAGCCAGGAATACTGATTGACCAGTGACTGGACCTTCCAGACGCAGGTGTCTTTATATTACTACACTATACACATTCACTGCACTCAGGCGATCCCCATTTCAAAAATTCTGAGATTATTAGCACCAATTGGCAGGACCGCTGTTGATTTAGGCCAGTCGCTTTAAGGGGGGTGAATATTTATGCATTCGCTTATTTTATTTCGCTTTATTTTATTAATTAATATTACTTTGTACAAAATATGCTTTCACAACAACAGGGGATTTTTGAAAATTATTGTAAAAAAGGCCAAATTAAATGGACAAAGATTCCATTTATTAAAGCAATAAAAGGAAAATATCCAAGATATCGCTGTAGTTGATGACGTATTTATGTGTGTGTACTGTATGTGTGTGTGTGTGTGTGTGCGTGTGTCAGTACAATATCGATCTACCTTCAGTATTTTCTACCTTCAATATCTATCTACCTTCAGCTCTTATTATGACCGCCACGCAGCGAAGCGGCGAGATGGGGGTGGGGTTGTATAAAATGAATTTTACATGTGAAATCTGTGAACTAATCATGTTTTGGTACTTGTTGTCTAGCACATAGCAGTGAGAATTGAGTGTGGATAATGCAATTTAGTGAGACAGTTAGAATCATATAGGCCTTTCAGCGTGATTTATTTTTGTGGAAAAAATGTGCTGGACTGGGCGGCGGTCATATTTTGTACCGCTCTGCGGTACATCTAGTTAAACTACATTTACACCACTGGGGATATATGCGTTTTACCTGTGTGCTTGCTTGCTGAGAATGGACACCATGACCTTGATAGAGCGAGAACCCTCTTAGAAGTGAAGTCACAGAGCATCTCCCTCACCTCCACTCTGCGCACTGCAGAGCCGAGACCGCTCACTGCGCCAGCCTTCTGCTTTTGTTACTACACAGGGCCCACCGTAGGTCTATGTCTGTTCAATAGGCGCGCTGAATCTGCACACGGGAGCCGTCTCCATGCTCTCCATTCCCCTGACTTAGATTTACACGCTATCACAACAACATGCACTGTTTAGAGACCTGGAGCAATGGGCTGGTTATTAACTCATCACAACACACACGCCCACACTTGCTTTAATGCACTAGCAATTGTGTTTCATTAAGTCGCAGCCTTTCATTTACATTCCTTATTAATATCCGCGCAGGGAGCTGTAATCTCTAAATCAAGTCGTGCTGCTCTAGTGGTGGGAGAAGGGACAGGATCATGATTGACAACAGGAGGGGAAAAAAAACCAGTGCTGTCCTCTAGATAATATGGAGGCTCGTCGAGGAAGTTGTTCGCCTCTGAGCAGATGTGAAGCATGAACCCTACTCCCCATTGTAACCCCTTTGCAACTTCAGTGACCCTATAGCGTGTTGTACATGGAGCAGTGAGTCTGTGCATGGTGCATTGAGTCTGTGCATGGTATATTGAGTCTGTGCATGGTGCATTGAGTCTGTGCTGCCTATGTCATCAACCCAGATGGCCAGAGAATCACTGATGACCTTCTGGGAGCTAAACAAGAGCATCACTCAAAATTACACCTCATTTCAACCTGAGAGAGCAGCAGCTATGGCTGAGGCACTCTTGCGGGTCGACTTTATATCGGAAGTGGCTTTGAACGTCTTTGAACTTTTTTTCCAAGAGTTTAACTTCATAAGCAAAAATGGATTTTTCCATTGGGGCTATAATGATGGTCTGGGGCTTCAAAGATTGGAAGGGGAACTCATCTGAAAGAATAAGAACAATGAATGATGACTTACAGGATGAGGGGACAATATAATATAAAGAGCAAAAAAATAAAAATTAAAATCCATTAAAACGTCAACATAGATTGGTCAAAGTCGAATGGTTCATCTGCTAAAACATGAAACTGATTTTAAAAAATAATTACTGTGTGATTAAATATGCTTTAATTGCCCACTGGCTTTATCTCAAATTAAACTGAGTGCATTGTGATTTGGGCAATTTGTCATGGTGTACTCCACAGCAAGAGACATCTGTGTACAATTTGTTAAAGATGTCCTTTTGAGGGGCTTGGGCCATTCCTTTGGTCTGGTGTCATTAGGGAATACAGTTATTGTTGTTTGATTAGCTGATTTCCTGCCACTGCACTTAAACAACAGCATGAGGCTCATTAAAGGCACAGCATCTATTTGACTATGGAACCATGATGCAGGTATTACTACAGACAAAAATGCAATAACCCATCAGTGCCTGCCCACAACAGATCACAAGAGCATATGAATAATTAATTTAGCGTTGTCTAACATGCTGGCCATGCCTGCTGTAACCCACCCAACACAGGGGGTTGTTCCATCTGCGGATTTATCACCTATCACACTTTCCTGAAGGGTCTTAACCATTTACTGTGTTCCGTAAACCTTTTACTGCGGTCACATATGCCTACATTGGCAGCAATGTTTGCACTAATGCTGTGTTTAAATTTCACATTGGTCTCCTTTCCTCATTCGTCATAAGATCAACCACCTTGTATGCATCCACCAGGGTCTTAAATGAAACATACATCATAAATAAGGCAAAAAGCTGCACCATAGCATCTGGTCAGACCTCCCACGGAGAATGTTTATATTAAAGGGCACCTTCATCAAATATGGTAGCATGCGTTGGGCCCAGAGGTGACCAAGCCGTCCTTCAGTAGAAGCAGTTTGTTTGTTTACTTAATCTCTCCCTTACGGTGTTCATTTTAGGACATCTTCAGACTCAGGTGTCAGACTCAGAAAAACATCGGTCATCTTCAGACAAAACAGCCTGAGCGTCAGAAAAACCTGTCATCTTCAGACAAAACTGCCTCAGCGTCAGAAAAACCAGACTCAGGTGTCAGACTCAGAAAAACATCTGTCATTTTCAGACAAAACTGCCTCAGCTTCAGAAAAACTTCTGTCATCTTCAGACAAAACTGCCTCAGCGTCAGAAAAACCAGACTCAGGTGTCAGACTCAGAAAAACATCTGTCATTTTCAGACAAAACTGCCTCAGCTTCAGAAAAACTTCTGTCATCTTCAGACAAAACTGCCTCAGCGTCAGAAAAACCAGACTCAGGTGTCAGACTCAGAAAAACATCTGTCATTTTCAGACAAAACTGCCTCAGCGTAAGAAAAACCTCTGTCATCCTCAGATAAAACTGCTTCAAACCAAACTGCCTCAGAAAAAGTGGTCAGGTCTCAGAAAAAACGCTGTCAGAAAAAGTGGAGTCAGGTCTCAGAAAATCAGGTCTCAGAAAAAACGCTGTCAGAAAAAACAGTCAGACGAAAAAGTCTCAAATGAAAAGTTATTGTGGGGACAGAAGAAGACGACGGATACAGAACGGTGAGTTTAATATTATGCTTAATACGTTATTCTGTCACTGGCAGGGTAGGAATTTCACGGCGGCCACGACGGCCGTGGTAGTCCCTTGCGTTGGCCGTGAAGCCCCTTTGAAAATCATAGGTTTACAGGCCACGGTGGCCTTGGTGCCCCCTTCTTTCAATATTCTGCTTTGTGTCCAACTAATAGAGATTTTTATTTAGCCTGCGGCCTGTCAAAATAATCTTAGCATTCACAGCGCAAATTAATTTAGTCTTTTACGCAGTGGAGAAAGTGACATCGCAAGAAAGTGCATCCAAATTCACCCATTCTTCTCAGTTGAACTACTCGCGAAGTAGCCTATTCATCACACAGACATCACATGAAAGAGCTTTTTCTCAGCTTTTAAACGCTGATAGTTGCTGTGTTGAACGGTTCGCGAGAAAAGTAAATAATATAATTCAATTTAATCATACATTCTACTGAAGGTTTTGCGTCCATGATCTCCCTACCCATTCATCTCGGTGGAATACTTTACGAACCCTTCTTTTAACACATGACAAACCACATATCAGAATAAACAGCAGACCTTACCGAACATAAAGGTGTAAAGCAGTCCCCTGTACAGTTAGCCGTTCCAGAGTAATCCAGTTTTGAATTGGCAGTAAATTTCGACATGCGTTGATGTCTCCAAATTTGGGCTTTAAAGGAGAATTCCGGTGTGATATTGACCTAAAGTGTATTGAAACATGATACCGAGTGTGAACGTATGTCTCATAGCCCATCTCGGCTTGTCCCCTGCACTCCAAAATCTGGCGCTAGTTAGCCGATGCTACCAACAGCTTTTTCAATAGTGGTGCTTCGGCATCGGGCTAGCCATGCAAATAAATCACTGTTTTACACCCATTTATGAGGCTCAATGTATCTCCACACTTCATTGGTAGACTTCCGAGGGCCCTGACATTTAAAACGAGACATTGAGAACTTTGAAAAAGCTCGACTTATCCTGACTAAATTCAAGATGGCTACCGGTATCATGTTTCAATACACTTTAGGTCAATATCACACCGGAATTCTCCTTTAAGTTTTACAATGTGTTTAAATTGTTCCACATGATTTCATAACGGGCCAAATACAAAATAAACGTTACAAATATCGCCTAGATATTGGTAAATCAGAGGACAGCTGACTAAGAGTTTGTGAAAGTAGCCTGATCACAAAATGCTAAGCATGCATCTAGGCTATTTGAGTTTCTTAAAGATGAGCTGTGCTTAAATTTAAATTGTTCAATACATGATTTCATAGCAGGCCAAATATAAAATAAATGTTATATATAGCCTAGATATCTGTTTTTATTAGATGATCAGATGATTTACAGTTATATGTAATATGTAATGTTTCATGTTTTTGTAATGTTTCATACAATGATGCAGGTCTACTGCAGTGAATAGGCTAAATACAACTTTGATCATTTTTATAGCCTACTACTGTATAGTTAACTTTGGCCTTGGTGCCCATGTGGCCTTTGTGCCCCCCACCAAATATGCCCAACTGAAGGCCAAGTGGCCTTGCCCCCAGAATGGTGAAATTCCAAGCCTGGTCACTGGTGCTTGGTTAGATGTAGAAATTATAAGTAAAGGTAGAAAGTGATCCAATGGCATACACATTGTAGGAAATCCATGGATGTAACTTAGCTAACCTCACTTCGCTAGTAACATTAGCAGCTGCTGTAAGGCACATACCGGAGTAAGCTACGTACTACATACAGCAAAATAATTTGTTTTTCGTAGGATTACGGTACATTCAATGAGCTAGGGAAAAGTGGGTTAAACATTTTTCCACCACGAAAGTCCAGAACGACACCTGGACCATTATTTCTTACTTTTGCTAACCGTTTCCCAGTTGTACACTACCTACCAGTAAGAAACCTGCATCATTATCATCACATCATTATTCCCAAACCCCCATAAAGACAAATGTGCTATGTCATGATGTAATACCATATAATACCATTATGATAATACATGAAATAGCAGGTACCAACAACAAGGCACATTTCTCTAAATAAGTTAAGATAACATCTCATATCAAATTAATTCAACAACGCTGCAGTTATTGTCCCCTGGGGATTACATTTCAAGTACCTGTCTATCTTTATGTCTGTCTATTATTGTTGTGCAATGACAATGACAACTGCTAACGTTTTATAATGGTATCATATGGTATTACATCATGGCATAGCACATTTGTCTTTATTTAATACTTTTCTGAGACCTGATTTTCTGAGACCTGACTCTACTTTTTCTGACAGCGTTTTTTCTGAGACCTGACTCCACTTTTTCTGACAGCTTTTTTTTTGACCCGATTTTCTGAGACCTGACTCCACTTTTTCTGACAGCGTTTTTTCTGAGACCTGACTCCTTAGAGATGTTTTTCTGAGGCAGTTTGGTTTGAAGCAGTTTTATCTGAGGATGACAGAGGTTTTTCTTACACTGAGGCAGTTTTGTCTGAAGATGACAGATGTTTTTCTGACGCTGATGCAGTTTTGTCTGAAGATGACAGAGGTTTTTCTGACGCTGAGGCAGTTTTGTCTGAAGATGACCGATGTTTTTCTGAGTCTGACACCTGAGTCTAAGGATGTCCTAAAATGAACACCGTACTCCCTCCTTAATTGCTTTTATGAGATCATCAAATTAATTAGATCCTTCTCCGTATGTGCTTAATACTAGTATCCTCTTTGCCAAGAATAATTGAGCAACTTGGATGTTAAAATCGCAAAAAGGAGTTGGGGGACCCTTTGCTGTCACTGAGGCTGGCATGACGCAGGGAGACTGGGGTACGTTTTTTAATTTCACCCTTCAATATCATTAGCCACAGTGCTCAGATCTCCATTAAAGCCTGTTTGCCATAACAACTCTCTGATGAGAGCTATTAAAAATCATTGTCCTGTAGCTATCAGCAGTGGCAGGACATCAACTGCATATGAAAGGCAAGAAGCAAACAGGCATAGAAAAGCCAGACAAACAGAGAGAGAAAGAGATGGAGAAAGAGAGAGAGAGAGATAGCGAGAGAGAGAGAACAACTAAATCTTCCCGCTATGATTTCTATTATAAAGTGTTTAACCTCTCCTTCTGTGAGGCGATGAGGCTCCTCAGTGGCTGTGTGGAACAACGCGAGTGCATCGCATCGTCCCCAAAGGCCACGCTGACGAGCGGAAGGAAATGGATCTTTTTCATTCCACACGAGAGGCGAGGCAAGACAAGCGAGACGGATGGAAGGCGGCATCAAGCACCTTACTCACGCGGGCCTCGGCCAGCGGAAAAGACAATACCGCGTCTGCCCAACCGCCAAAGGAACAGCACTGCAGGCTAAGGACGCCAGGATTGTGGAGAGGGAACTCATTACACAGACAATGTTCTCGCCGGTGCCGTACAAGACACCTGCTCTGAGAGAACTCCCCAATCTCCATCTCAATTCCGCCCCCCCTCCCCCACCCGCTGCGTACACCGCCACTCGACTCCACGCCACCCCCGACCACTGTTCCACCTCCCAGAGCAGAAAGTAATCAGAATCTGAGTCTGCACGTCGCAGAGAGAGGCACGGGGCGGAGAGGATCCGTGGCGATTTCCCTCGTTACAGAGAAATCTGCAAATTACATACCGCAGACCCTTCTGATTTACAAGAGGCCAGCTCAGGATTGGTGGTGCAATTGAAAATCCCAACATTTCTGAGACACCCTGACACACAAACACAGACAAACACACATACATAGAGAGTGACAACCAGTGAGCATTTGGTCTGAAGGGGAAGATTTGTAGAGATTTGACAAATGCAGTTTGAAAATACTCAGTAATATCAAACACCACAGGGCCTCTCTGCATTTGGTTTGAAGAGTAAATCTGTGCACAGCTAGACCCTTTTCAGCACCACAGATTACTGTAATGGCATAAAACCATATGTCATTGCTTGGTGGAAAGGCAGGCTTCAGGTTCTTAAGAACACATTTTGGTGCCTAAAAGCCTGTCTTCAGCAGCACAGGAGAACAGGGAGACTTAATTGCCATACACCAGGGGTCCAGGGCTCTACACTAACATTTTTTTCCAGGAGTACTTGTGCGCCCAAGTTAAAAAATTTAGGAGCACAGACAAAAATTTGGGAGCACAGTCAGTTCTGTACTTAACTTACACATAATCTAACATTACACTGCAGCTAACAGTTAAACATGCCAGTGCACCAATTGCGAATATTAAGAATGACTGACAACATTTAGGCTACAGGAAACAGGATTTTAAAGATCAGTGCCTACTTTATTTTCAGTCTGTTCTATTTTCTTACATTTTGTTAATGTAAAATAATATAATACATTGCCATATTTGCATTTAGCCTGTATATCAAGTATCCTGCCAAATGTAGGCTAATTTATTTATTTGTGAATCCACCTGTAGCTAATCCAAATATGCCCACGGTGACCTATCTGACTGCATACTGCCTAATACTACTACTAAAACAGTCCATTTTCTCTTCCACAAAACCCAACATAGTCTAATCAAGGATATATATATATTTTTTTTATACTTTTATACTTATTTTTTATTTGAAATATCTGCATTGATGGGGGCAGTAGCCAAACGTTAGGCCTACTTTCGTTTTGCACTTAAGCTTGTATTCGGTGTAAACAAACAAGCATGCGTGGAAGCCTGGAGTTGTCAGTAGCGTTCTACCTTTGAATAAAATGGGAGTATTACGGGAAGCTACTTTTGTGCCTGTTCGCTACAGCTATATTTTGCATATTGCAGCCAATACGTCAACTGGGCTAAAAGGCATGTTAGGTTACCTTTCCTTCTCTCACTGCATTCTCAGAATCTCATCCTGTTCCTCCTATATCCGATGATTTCGGTGGATAGAAGAACTAATTTCTTCAATCTTTTCATCTTGGCTGGCTAGTCTAACATTCCGCTTTTTCTGCACGCTCATGGATTTCATAGAAGCGACTACTACTATCGAGTCCCAACGCGAAACTTCTAACGTTGATGGGAGGTGTAATTTTATGCTGCATTCGCGACGTGATTCTATGGTTTGCACCAGTACTGTTTCTCGATGTTGCGGTGTATTTTGTAGACAAACATTGACATGGTTAGAAGTCATTCGCACCAGTGCGCCTAGATATTTTTTTGCACTCGCACGTCATCATTTTTACTCGCACATGCGAGTGAAATGGGCGCACTGTAGAGCCCTGCAGGGGTCTCAAACTCAAATGAGCTGGGGGCCACTTCTGCCAATGTCATTTGATTGGAGGGCCACGTCAGTGTTACAACCTTAGCTTATAAATAAAATAATGATAAAATAAATATTAATACAAATTATAAAAACAAACAAAAAAACATAAAAACAGGTAGGCCTATGTGTGTGTTTCACACCAAATAGAAATATTTTCCTCTCATAACTTTTTTAAACCTGGCAAACTAGGCGTCAGGGTTAAGAAAGCAACACCATTGCCAAGGCCATGGCTTGAAAGTGGTCAGAGATAAAGTCCTACTCTAAATGTAAAAATCTTTGAGTATAAACAAAAGTTTATGAAGGGGGTAAATTTACCCATCTAATTTGCCACTGGATGGCAAGCACCTGAAATTGCACCTTTCAGTAAATACTGGATGAACATATTTGAGCAGGTTTACTTTCCTTTTTTGTCATATCATCCACATAACAAATGAACAGGAAAACACCTACAGTAAGATGTATACCAACAATATAACCATGTATAACCACAAGGCCTACAATAAAGTATCCTGGTCAAATCAGTTCCTATCGCGGGTGACTTTGCAGTTCTTCAGAGCCCTATTTCTACTAGCCCTGCTGTCTGTACCACGTCCATTACGGAGACCATCATCACGATTACCACTGCAACCTCCAAGCTATGTTGGGCAGTGGGTTCGAAATAAGCATGGTATGCTTAGTGGACACCGTTGTATACACGCAAAGACGCACCTCCATTCACAGACGCACCGTGACTATCACTGTCAATAGACGATCGATCATAATCTCGAAAAGGATATTCTCCTTCAGAATTAGAATAGGTGAATAACATAGCCTACCTAAGATCACACGTGAACGTTTTTCAACATTTGGTGTAGGCCTATTTCTGCTTCAATTTGTGCAAAACTATGGCCTGCATCGCTGACGTCATTACAAATGCACGTCTTTGTGTTTCTCGCGTGTAATACAAGTATTTCCTGAAAACTTTGTGCAGCGATTTAGGGTTTGAATCAAGCTCTGGATGTCTAGCAAATAGTGGAGGAGAGTACAAATAAGATTTGTCACCGTACTTGGATCTATCGTCCATTTTAATCAGTATCGTTGTTTGTCGCAATTAAAAATACCCTCAAGGGCCGGATTACATTATTATTTTGACATACGTCGCAGGCCGGAATTGGGATGTCGCGGGTCGGGAGTTTGAGACCCCTGCCTTACACAGAAACACACGTTAGACTATTCCTCTGTCCGTAGAGTGTGACCTTCTGATATAATGAATGGATCAGCAGTAATTATTTCTCACCAAATGTCAGAGGCACCTTAGAGAGACTCTTGTCTCAAACTCTACAGCACCATAAAATATCCCACCCAAGAGCACCTCTGGGGATGGGAGGGGGTTTGGGCAGGCATGCTGCTGTCTCCAGCAGGGATGCTCACACACACACACACTTACACATCATATATATTTGTCCTTAAATTGTAGGGGACATGCTGTTGGTCCTCTGGTGTGTCATTTTGCGGTGGGTCTAGGCACTTAGAGGGTAGTGAGGGTGAGAAGGGGGAGGAGGGGAGACAGCCCACCCCACACCCCCACCCTCGGACACTGCCACACCCCCACCCTCGGCCACCGCTCCGCCGCCAACACGGCTCAGCAGGGCAGCCAGGGCTGGGTATAACAACCGGGGGGGAAATAGATGGTTGGGTAAATAGCTGGGTTGCACCCAAGGCAGATGAAAAGGTAAAGTGAGAGAGAGAGATGAGAGACAGAGAGAGATGAGAGAAAGGGAGGGAGTGAGGGAGAGAGACTGTGTGTGAGATAGAGAGACAGCATTAATATAACAAAGCAACTGCAGCATCCTTATGCTGTAGTTCTAGCTAGTTTGTTCAGATGATGAAGCCCCTGTTCTAAATGGTGATCGGCAGAGTAAGCAAAGCTAGGAAGATATCAATCGGAAAATAGACCGCTGGTAGGCACAAATGTTTCACAATTACAAGTTTTATGTGTCAACCTAAATTGTTTCCTGTCTTCCTGGTGATTCGTGGACTTATTTGCACTAATAACTTCCTGCTGCGGTAGTGCAGGCTGTTGGCTCGGTGAGGCAGCGGAATGTTGGCAAACACACAGTCATCCCTCGCTGAGTCATCCCCCACTCCACTTATTTTTTCCTGGAATGACACACTGTGCCTCAGTAATTCAAAGTCTGATTCTTTTATCAATTCAAATTTAGATGCATATAAAACCCAAATAAATAAAACAAATGGAATTAATTTTAGACTGATATGCTTTCGTATCTGCAGTCATCTATTAAGTGCCCATGAACATGACATAAGACGGTACAATGGCTGACTACAGAGCTGATCAACTCACTGGAGAGGGCATATTTTCTTTTGCCACACTCAATGCATCCTGTTGAACAGCTGTTTTCTAGATCAGGCCTTCACAAAAAAGCTCATCCCCAACACAGACAACATGCATACTTTGCATACAACAAGGATGGGAGCAAAGTCACTAAATGCTAGGGATGTTTAATCATGGAAACAAAAAAAGCTTCAGGACAAACACACATTAACACACACATAATGGGGAAGAGCTAGGTGGCGTGGGCTGCAAGGTATGTTTAATGAGGTGCAGATGTGTTTGTCTGTGTGTGTGTGTGTGTGTGTGTGTGTGCCGCAGCTTACCTGTCTCACACAGACGTCCTGTGAAGCCGGAGGGACAGACGCAGGTGTTGGGAGCCACACAGGTTCCTCCACTGCGGCAGCCCTCTTCACAGAAAGCTGAAGTGGAGAAGCGCACACACACACACACACACACACACACACACACACACACACACACACACACTAAATGTAGTACATTAAAAAAACTCTGCAACTTTGTTCTATACTGTTCCCTCACTTATCTTGCCAGGAAAAAAAATTCAAGGTCAATTTCAAGTTTTTGCCTGAAATTGAACTGTGCCTATTTACAAGCCACCTCTTTTGGGGCCTACCATCAAATGTTGGACCTCTATAGAAAGCTGAGAACCTGTAGTTTTCGTAGGAAACATTTCAAAACACAGAGTTACAAAGGCTATATTTTTTTCTTTCTGCCGGATTACAAGCATTTTTGACCTGACCACATTTCAGCCCTCTAGGTCACTTGATATCCCTTAGAAACACAACTGATCCCTAGCACCAGGTCTTGTGAAGCTGTGTGCAAAAGTAGATCAATATAGAATGAAAATATGAGTGCTTTAGACCATTATTTGCCAAGGTATGCTCATGCGTTTTGTAAAATGCCTATGAAAACTCCCCATAGGACTTTTGGTTATCCAAAATGCATACTGACAATCAAATGCACATGAACTCCTTTGTGTAGAAGCATAATCCTGGTCTCAAATGAAAGGTAAGCTTCTGTCTGAGTGGAGAGCCAAGCCTCCCACATACTGAGTGCATGCAAATGCTTTTGAAAAACTCTCGGAGATAAAAAACATTTCCAAACCATTTCCAAGCGAAGTGAAGAAAAAAAGTGAGCACTCACGCAACAACTAGGAGCACTGGCAGCAAGGACAGAATTAGGACAGTGCCTCTCTAACATAAAAAGTAATAATAAGCTCTGATCGATTTCATGCCACTTCCCTGTCCATTTATCATGGATCATCTGCACTTCCTGAAGGGGTGACATTACAGAGTCATTTTAAAAAATTGCATGTAATTCACTTTTCATTTCTGGAGAATCCTTACTTTTGAGCAAAATCTCCTGCCTTTTTTGAAGCCATGTTGCTTTTGTGTCTGTGTGTCCCTTGACACTTGTTGAATGCTCTGATTGCTGACAGCCAGACCCTATTCTCTGTGGGGAGTGCGCGTGCTGCTGCCTTCTAAGGAACAGGGAATCGCCAGGCAGCATCGGAACATTTATTTTGTCCGTCAGGGAAGATGAATTGGAAACCAAAATGCACACACACACTGGGACTCCCAGAGTGAATGTTGAAAGTGGAGTGGTCACAGTGGAGAGTTGGATGAAGGGAGCAGAGATGGAGGGAAATGTGTGTATGTGTGACAGAGAGAGAGAGAGAGAGAGAAGAGAGAGAGAGAGAGGTGGTAGTGGAGACCATGTTACCCCAATTGAAAAAGACTGATGGGGACTGATGAAAATTAAGTAGCTGAAATATTTTGAGGTTAATTAAGTTCCTATACTGTACGTGTGCCTAGGCTGTAACACCAGTTAAATCTATTTATCTTCCAATTATCCCAGAGGAAAGACAACTTGAATTTGACATCTAAGAAATGACTTTAACCAATTTATTTCAATAGTTTGCTTGGGTACAACTTCTGTTGCAAAGTAAAAAAAAATGGCATGGTTGTGCAATGACTTCATTTCTACGAGTTGGCCTAGCTGTATTTTATAGAATTATTACCGCCACTAGCTAGAGTTTTTTTTCTTCCGGATATTTTTTTCTTCCATTAGTTTTGTGTCAACGATTCCTGGGACACTGAAAGACCAGGCTGCACAAAACGTGGTGGGCATGTAGCCCCACAAGGATGACACGAAACCATTGATTTTCGTTTTGATCCATTGCCCCACAAGCACACACGCACACATAGACACATAAATATACACACCACACACACCATTAACCCCCCCCACACACACACACACTCACAAGTGAACACATACACACACACACACACACACATACACAAAGAGAAGCACACATATACACAGAAGCAAACACACACATGCACACACTCATTCACATACACAAGTTGCAAGAGTAGGGGATGGAGTAGGAGATGGAGACATATTGACAAGTGTGATTTATTTTTGCGGGGAGAATGTGCGGGACTGGGCGGCAGTCATATTTTGTACCGCTCTGTGGTACATCTAGTTTTAATTAGGGTTGTAGAAGAGTGAAGCTACAGTATAGGGGACATGATGGTCTCAGACTGATGATTCTGAAAAGGCTTATAAGCTATGTGCATGGTGGCGACAGCTCAGATTTGAAATGCTTCAAAAGGACCATTTATAATGCAGTCTCGACTATGGTTGGATTAAAAATAGAGTTGAGCAACTGTTTTACTTACTGTAAAGATGCACTGGTACTATACATTCATAGATAGTATATCAGAAGTGAGGGTGCCCTAAAATCATTGTCAAATCATTTACCTTTTGTGCAATGGCAATGTTGAGTAGATACTCTACTCTAACTCTTTTATTCTAACTTCTTATTAAAGGGGAACTATGCAGGTTTTTTTTTTTATCTTAATTTACCTTAACTTAACAGCTTCAGAGTCATTGGAATGGTTATATGACTTATTCGGGGATGAATGGTGGCTGTCTCACTTCCCTCTAGCGTCTGTGAGTGGAAAAACCAGCCTTGCAACTTTGGGCTGGTAGGCCGCCGGACTCAGAGACAGAAAGTCTCGCAGCCTCGTGATGTAACAAATTGCTTAACTGCACTACCACACATACACGCCAGGCACGGGCTAAGACAAGGTAGCGATGGAGTTTCTCAGACATTTATCATGGCAGAGCCAGCAAAAAGAAGCAGAAAGCAAGTAAACTGTTGTCAGAGAAAACAGGGAAAAAGGAAACGGCAGACTGACTGATTAAAGGGAAACTTGGCAGGATTTCCGCCTCTGCTGGAGAAATTGTGCATTATGCTATTTCAAACTGTGGGAAAAGGTAACGATAAAGCACATGGATTTGTTTACAAGCTAGCGAACGGTTAGCATAAGTTTGGCAGAACTATGTGGATGTTACAAGGTAAGAAACACGATTTAAAACGAGTTTCTTGTTTCTCACTTCTCTTTCCGGGACGGTAAGTCTCAATGTTGCAAGGTTGGTTTTCCGCCTGGGGACGCTAGGCGCAGCGGGGAAAGTCACCATTTTCACCGGAACAGGTCATTTAACCATCCGAATGATTTCTAAACGGGTTTATTACGTTGAAATAGTTGCCAAGTTCCCCTTTAAGGAGTGTCGTAAAATATATACTCTAAAGCTGTAGGGGGAGCTCAGCAGAGAAACCTTCGAGAAAAAAGCGGGAAAACAGCAAAGTAATTGGCAAAACTGCATAGGGGGGCTTTAATAGCTACACTTGTTATGTGTATATTGTGTGAAAAGTTTACCAAGAAGTCCACATCATTTGTTGTCAAAATAATAATCACACAAAACCATCATGCTTGTTTGCTGATTCTGAGGCAGATTCTGACAAGGATCCCCCACTACCTTGATGATAGCTGGTGTCAAAACAAACATCACTCAACTGCAATCACTTCATCAACAACAAACATGTTTTCTAAAATAAACACACAAATTCACCCATTTGGAAACAAAACATATTCCTGAGAAATTCAAACAAAATTAATATTCTAAGTATCTAGTCCATGCTATTATGTGTTTAAAGATTTGCAGTTGGAATAATCAGAAAGTGAAAAGAGTTTTACCCAAGTCTAGTCCCTTGAAGGTGATCATCACTGTTACATAAGTTCTGATTCGTCATAGGTATGTGTGTGATACATATCGGAACGTCACATATTACCAACTGTCACATATGTCCAACCTCTTACGTGTATGTGTCACTTAATATTCATTTCTATACAAACCAAGACGGCGGATTCCTAAAGAAACGCAAGCACCCACACCATAAGTTTATCTAAATTAGATATGTACCAAAAATTTAAATTTACCGTGACTCGAAGAGCTGTAAACAGTGTTGTAAGTCTGCGTGTACAAATCCACTTGGAGCTCCAGTGGAATTTTGAATTGCAATGACGAGAATTCTCAGGCTAACCGTCGATGTGCCGTGAGAAAGGTTGGGAATAAGTACCCACCAGCCCAGCACTAAACTCTGAGTGTGGTAAACAAAATCGGATATTTCAGGCAGTAAAAGCCCTGGTAAGAACCAAACTAGATTTTGTTAAAATCTACACACCTATGGCTACTAAAAAATTTAAGGTTAATTTAGTAAATGTTATTTTGAAGTATTAAAAAACATCGTTGTTTTAGAATTTTCGAACGAAATGGTTGGTAATTAAGCACGTTTACTGCTATGATGTAAAAGAGGCTACACTGAAACCACAACTGAAAGGCTGTAGCCTAAGTAACAGCACAATGGGACCAATAGCCAGAGCTGCCAAAGCAATAAATGATGATGCCATAAATAGAATTTGCCTTGTTTACATAATGTATTACAGTACAATGAAAAAATCTACAAATAAACAAATGTGCAGCACTATGCCAAAAGCTATTAGATCCATTTATTTGACTGGGCGCTCTCTCTACAAAACTTCTATCAAGTCCTAATGAAGACCTCATTGCCTCTACTGCTAATTAACTGCACAATCTAAAATTAATTACAATTACATATATTGACTCAATCCATCTACTTGTATAATTATCATACCACTGCCATTGGCAGAGAGATGGGCTAAGCTTTTAGCGTGGGTCTGATGGGAGAGGAGTCGTGGTGGGGGAGCAGAGGCCTGCTGCAGGAGCAGCCTGCTCCGGGTCGGCCCCCCAGCGGGCTTCACCTGCCGCTGGAGCTCTCTCAGGGCCAGAGGTGAGTGTGTAAGTGCTCGGCTCTCTCCCCAGACGAGGCGCAGCCTCGCTCCTGCTTATCTGTCACATCACATCAGTAGGCCTACTGCGAGGGCGCAGAGCGGAGGCACCGATAGAGGCAGAGGCAGCAGCTGCAGTGGGAGCAGCCTCAGTGAGACGAAAGAGAGGAGGAGGTGTGGAGGAGGAAGAGAGGGAGAGGTGAGGATGAGGAGGAGGAAGAGAGAAGATGGGGAGGGGGAGGGGAATTGCCAGTGGGGTTCTTTGGGGACTTGCACTGGTACTGATAGATCTTTCAAAGTAAGTGGAGGATCTCAGTGGCAGCTCAGGTGACCTCAGGTATGAGCAGAGCTAATGCTTGTTTAAGCCCCTCCACTCACTCCCTAAATCTTCACAATGGCAGCAGAAGATCCCAAATTATTTTTTTCCAAATCTGGATTAAAGGTGCTCTAAGCGATGTCATACATTTTTTAGACTAAAAAATTTTTTGTCACTTACAGCAAACATCACCTCACCATCCGCTAGCTGCCTGTGCCCTGAATGCACTGTAAAAGAAACGCGATCTCTGTGGACAACCCAGGCTCCAAAAACAGCCGCAAAACAACTTGGGCAAACCTTGCCCATAAAAACATAACAAACTTTTCTAGCAGATGAGATGTGTGTTTAGGAGAGTTTTAATTGCACGGGAGGGAGGGGGAGGAAGTAGCGAGCTAGCTTTCTGTTTTGTTTGAACGTCAACAGAAGTGACGTTACCCAGCATCGCTTAGAGCGCCTTTAAGAATAATTTATGACTAGTTAACTAATTGCAATGTTGAACATCCACTAGCTACTTTTAGCTCTAAAATGCTTTGTGAGTCCCATTATTTTAGGAGTTTTTCTTAAATTCACCTGGTAGGAGCTACTTTTAGCCTTTGTGAATATGGGCCCAAAAACAACAGGTTTGCCGCAGCCTACTACTTGGACCCCTAATAAAATCATTTTGAGGATGAAAAAAATGGCTGCTCCGAAGAGATGCAATTCTGAAATGAATCTAAATTATTCATGCCTAATACAGTAATTTATTTCCCAATATGATGGATCAACACAGAACCATCCAGGCGGATCAAACTTCTCATTGAAGAAACAAATCTAATTAGGACACAAAGCACACGCGACAGGCTTGCTGTAAAAAATGATGTAATGCCAGTGATGTTAATGCAGATTATATAGTGGTAATGACAAAATTAGCATAAATAAAGTCATCAAACCAAATCGATCTAAATCAGCGAGTCACTTAGATAATGGCCATCCAGCTTCTTCTGTTAACTCCAGTGTCTAAATTACTCCACTTGCTGACTGGAAGCCCAAGGATTTAAAGCTGCTGCAAGCCAATACATAAGCCATCTGCTGCCTTTACTGTACATTGTCTGCTTTCAGATTGGGATGACTATGGATACCATGGGCTCTAATTCAACTGGCTGGCACAGTGTAAAATCTAAAGTCTAACTACAGCTATAACAAGGCTAAATATATTTGCTAATTTATCACCACAACCAAGATTCTAAGCACAAACATTGGTTGGGCAGCTCACTGCTCCCACATATCACATGATAGCTTCAGTTCATGCACAAGACTCTTTGCTCATTGAGGAAAAGAACATGTCTATGACTACAAGAGCTTTGTAACCTAACATTAAAATTTCAATATAGGTTTTGTATAAGTATAAGTATATATACTCTTTTGATCCCGTGAGGGAAATTTGGTCTCTGCATTTATCCCAATCCGTGAATTAGTGAAACACACACAGCACACAGTGTACACACAGTGAGGTGAAGCACACACTAATCCCGGCGCAGTGAGCTGCCTGCATCAACAGCGGCGCTCGGGGAGCAGTGAGGGGTTAGGTGCCTTGCTCAAGGGCACTTCAGCCGTGCCTACTGGTCGGGGTTCGAACCGGCAACCCTCCGGTTACAGGGCCGAAGTGCTAACCAGTAGTCCACGGCTACCCCTGTATACTCTGTAATAAGAACTCAGGAAATTCCCAGTTATAAAGTCAAACATGCCTGGCAATAAGTCTTGCCATAAACCACAGGAAAGATTGAACGGCTACAGTGGCTACATTTGGCAGAGGTTAGAAAGAAATGTCAGCGTTGCTTTTAGCATTCTTACAACTTCTGAGATGACTGTGGTCACACACAGTAATGGTATAGGGAAGATGGATTAGTGACTGTCAAATAAACGACAAACACTACTTTTGTTAAACGTATTAGCTCTACTACTTATGTAAATGTATGCTCAATCCCACAAATTGCTAACCTAACAAATTCATGCAAGTAACTTTCATACACTACGCCTTGTTTCACTGCATTGTTTACAGCCTTTGATAACAGAACAAGACACTGTAAGATTTTGACAAAATGACCTTATTATATCACAAATGCCTTCTGATTCAGATGATACAAGCTGTTTTCAGCTCTAAGCACAAGGTTAGATATTCAGTCACTCCACATTATCACTCCCAACTGAGTGTGAAAGCTATGCAAGACTCTCCCCATCACCTGTGCTCAACAGTTCACATCTTGCCATATGCTAGATGTGCACAGCACGGTAACATCTCTTAACAAGTCCAGAAAATAACAACAATACCTCACACGACATCTAATTTAATTTCACGCTTATCACTCCAGAAACATGCAGAGACCCTGAAAACGCATAATGCAGTATAATGTTCCATTAAAAAATAGTAATGTTTAAGCAGGTCATAGCAAACACTACAATGATGCAATTAATCAGCAACACAAGGAGATGACAAAACTAGAATAATTACCTTTGCCCATCATAAAGTACTCGGACATTGTAGCCAATTCAGTGACATTTACAGTCATTGCAGTTCTGGCGTGTGTGTTTTATGATGACAATGGAACCACGGGGGATCACATTCATCATCAATACACATATAAATGTGACAAAGTCGGAGCTCCACAGTGACTATCTCTGCTGTTAAGTTCAAACATAACGCAGTGGTGGTGGAGATGGGGCATTTTCTTAAAATATTGCTCATTTCAAATCGCCTCAAGTGTTCATTTCCCTCCCCTACATTTGCAGCATTTCAGTAATTTCTTTCAAGCGCTGGTGATGACTATGACTATTGCATAATAAACATGACACCCAAACATTATCAGTGGTGAATGCTGTCAACTTTCCACTCTCAGGACAACATCTATGCTTCCATGACCTTGAAATGTTTATCTGTTGAAGAGTGCTTACGCATTGCATTACTCCACTTCCAGGTCAAACTCCTTTGACTACACGGAGCTGTTTATCAGTGCCTGACCCACGCAGCAAAACGTGTCACTCTGCGTGTGGGGGGGCCATTCTTAACACAAGACGCTGCTCCACCTCCACATTATCAGTTCTCTGCGATATCTGCAATTCCCCCTTAGCCTAATTATTGCAGAACCTTTTATATGAAAATAAAGGCCTTTGCCATCAAAGCTATCAAAATCATCTGCCTATCTGAGGAAAGAAACTATGTGCTGGAACACATTCAACAAAATGCACCACACCATTTAGCACTGAGTGCGTTCACGTACCATATAGCATGGCAGGAGCGTCTCATTGCCTTCATAAAGGTGTCGTGTTGAGATGCCCTTGGCAGCAGTATGTGAGGGGTTTTCATAACTGAGGGCAGTGTACCGTGGGTAGTACTTCCTCTATGAATCCATTAATCTGACACACGAAGAGCATCTGGAATCTTTGTGCTGACAACACTATTGTGTGGGACAGATTGTACTTATGATATGAGATGAAGTTTTTACTGGCGGGCATGCTGCAGCATTTGTTGAGAATACTAATTAGCTTGGATCAATGAGTCTCAAGATGCCATACATTTCATAAACAGTTTACATTGAAGGAATGAACCTCTAGCTGGTGTCTTTGAGTTAATTTATTTCATTCAATATGCTTTCTTCCACTGCTCTTTGCCACCAAATTACAAGTGTACATCTAAAGGTACAACATAGCAGAACATAATACGACCGCCATATGGTGTTGCCACCTTGCCATCACTATGCAAAGAAAATAAAACACACT
This sequence comes from Alosa sapidissima, assembly GCF_018492685.1. Lineage (NCBI taxonomy): Eukaryota > Metazoa > Chordata > Actinopteri > Clupeiformes > Clupeidae > Alosa > Alosa sapidissima. Next base: position 10,701,456 of record NC_055970.1, read on the forward strand.
TCCCAAGCCCTCTCCATCACTTACCCCTGCTACTCTTTGAGAACCGTAAGTCCTCCATCCTCTCTCCTTGATTACTCAATCGTTCAGGAGCCCTTGCTGATAATGTAAAAATACACGCAGATCTGCTTCTGTCTACATAGTTGAAAATGCACTTATTTTAACAGAAAACTGCTAAAATCCTATCCTGATCCTGTTTTCCCATGCCAATAATGACAACACTACGCTAGCTTTGCAAGTCTCATATACTATAGCACATTATTTGCAGTCTGTAGAGGTATAAGGTCATTCTTTCTGACCTACGGAAAACAAACAAGCTTGTCTGACTCCTTTCCGTCTTCTTCCTCTGTGTGTGTGCTCGAGCTATCCTATCATGTTCATTACAGGCACCACTCTTCCGGAGGAATTGCTAGAAAGCACTACACTGGTCAGACATGATGTGGTGTTCTTTTCTCGCTAAGCCTTTTAATACCTCAATTTTCTGTTTCTGATAATAGCCCTGGTCCCCTCCATCGGTCTCTGTTTCTCTCCAACACCCAGTCAGAAAATGAGCTGTCTCTGTAGGTCTAATCTGGCCTAATTCACCATGATGCCAGCTGATGGACTGATGAGCGCCCCAAGGGTTCAGGACAGACCACATCAATCAGAGCGAGTCGGTGTGGAGCCACTGAACTTAACAGGAGGTGACTGGCAGAATTCAGAACCCCGAGCAGCCTTTATGGGCTTTCAGACGCTTCACCAACGTTTTTAACACTGCAATGCCACGAGCTGGATATGTGGGGGGACACTGCAAAAACAGAAGCTACTGCGGTGTAAACATAATAACACCGATTTTTAATACCAAGGCTTAATATCCTTTTACCAAACATTAACTTTTAACCATTTAGAAAAAATATGAAGAACATAAAAACATTACATTTTAATAACTGACAAAGGAGCTGCTCAATAAATGACTCTCTGATTGTAGAATTCAATACTACAGGTCAACTACACACATTTTCTTCTTTCTAGGTGAGCATTCAACAAGTCTGAAACAATTCTCCTTTTCATTTGGCCAATATCAAATAAGGCATGTCAAATTCACTAGATTTAATTTATTCACTTCATTATTCTATGTGTGGATAAATAAACTGCTTGAGTGAATACCTCTTTAACATTCTTACATTTTACAATAAGAACAATATTGAGTTTAACAACATCACTGATAGGAAAGTAAAGAACACTTCAGGCCGAGAGTTGGACATCCTTCTGTATTTACCCACAGTCGTGAATGTCCTCTTAGGAATCACTCTCGCTGGATTTCTGTGTAAACACCATTTCAGTTTCAGTTCAAGGGCAGGCTTTTTCTAGCTGTAGAGGACTCACTGGTCCTTGTGCATACTCCTCACAAAGCATGTAGTGAGAGCTTTGCTATGGCCCATGTGCTGATCAAATCAGTCTATTGTAGCAGGCAATAAAAAACTCAGAAATGCTACATGAAATGAAACACAGCAAACTTTCTTACTTTTCCCCTTGTTTCACTTTGCTATGATTACATTTCAGAAGTAGATGCAGAAGAGATGCCAGAGTCTGAATATTGCCTGATTGCACTGGGGAGGAAGTACCAGGAGAAATAAGTCCATTTAATTCAGAAATTGATTCATCTATAATTGGATGGGTTTTTAGTATATTCAGTGATTAGCAAAACATATCTGCTTGACCTCGGAGCTCAGATTGATTGCTGTTGCTGATTGATTGATGTTGCACAATACACACATAAAACCAGACTTCATAAATGTAATAGTATCTAAGCAACTACTTGTACATTGATACAATACCATGACACAAAAAAAACGTTATAGCAGATCGTCTTCTTATGCCCTACAGAGCTGACCTCAGAGGTGTGCAGTTTAGAAAAGAGGCCGACGAGTAAATGAGAAAAGACATGCAGGCAGAGGCTACACTACTGTGAATAGGACCAGAAGACTGAGAATATAATGATATAGTCACTATCTGAGATGATTCAGAGCTGCGATGACAGCACACTTACAATAATTGTCTTGCGGCACAGGGTTAATTGATATGCCAACCAGTTACCATCAAAATAGACTATTAACATGACATTGCTTTTACAACAAACTGTTAAAAAAATACTTTTATACTAATTATTTGAAAGCACCTACAGTATTATGTTATTGTAATTACTTGCATGTCCAATACCCTTTCAGGACTATTTGGTATTCCATCAGCTAGTCTTAAATATATATATCTATATCTACTCAGCCTCAGAGTCACACGGCATTGCCCCACCACCACCGTATGAAAAAGAGCCTGTTTCATGTGGAAAATGCCTCACGTGCCCAGAGAAATTGAAATAAGGCCATGTCATTTCAACTGGTCTCCAATGGTGGCCCCCTCTTATCAGCAACTGCACGTGGCCTACTTGCAGGCAGCGTTCCAGAACCCATCACCGGCCACAGATCAAAACAGCTGATCTATCTGCTCCGAGCTCAAGGACTTGCCATATCTTTGATTCAGCAAGATAAATATTTCAGCGGCATGACATCCAAATTAAACTGTGCCTAGACTGTCTTACTGGTACTAAAAGCTTCCCCTTTTTTCAAGCATTTTGTTTTGGTCGGGGTGGAACTTGCATCACATGGGGAAAGATGAAATGAAATGAGTTATTCAGATGTAAATGCAAATGTATTCACAGCCCAAATAAAGATAAAGAGAGGAATCCACAAAGAGAAGTGTGTCCATGGAGATGCCTCTCTTAGACACAAGTAATGCTAGTTTAGGACACAGAAAAATTAATGTCCAGGACTTTCTTTTTCCAAGGATTCAGCATATGCAAAT
>NC_055970.1:10709290-10759290 GCF_018492685.1 Alosa sapidissima
CAAGTACACACACACACACACACACAGACACACTCCTACACACACACACATACAGAGGGAGGGAGTGCGATAGAGAAAGAGAGAGAGAGAGAAAAGAACAAAATGGATAGACAAATCCATCACTGCAGTAAAAATCTATTCTCATCCTCTCAATACCAGCTGGTGCTGGATGAGAGAAGCAGACCATGAGGTGGTGGGGATGAAGCAGAGAGGGGGGGTCAGTCAGTGTTTGTCTGAGAGGCCCCGGGAAGGACAGTGTGACTGGTAGAGGCCAGGGGCTGAGGCCTTACCTCTGCAGATGGTGCCGTTGCCCACATAACCAGGCTTGCAGGTGCACAGGTGGCCCCTGATGGTGTTGGTACAGATGGCGTTGTCATCGCACGAGCTCTGCTCACTGGCACACTCGTCATGCTCTGAGAGGAAGGCAGCGGAGAGGAAGAGAAAGAGGAAGAGAAGAGAGCGAGAGAGACAGGCAGAAGAAAGAAAAGAGGTCAGATCACACAGGAGGGGTGTATTTCAGGACCTGGGAGAGATGGCATGAATGACAGGTAGGGGGAAAAAACAGGGGGGGGGGGGGGGGGGGGGGGGTTGCAATGGAGGGAAACTAGGTTTTCAGTAGGGTATAACGCCCCTAGTGCCTCCCTCTCCCCGAGCGTGCTGTGTTACCACCATCCCAACTGAGCTGGAGTACTGCAGTCAGCGCCAGGACACGGGGGCTTTGTTTTCTCTTATTCCCTTCTCCTCTCTTCTCTAAAGAAGTGACAGACAGTGGTGGCTGTCAGGGATGAAACACGATCAGTTCCACTGTTTACAAACACTGAGAAGTCCCTTCTTTCTCCAGGCTTTGTTCTCTGACAAAGCTGTCAGGGCACCCTAGGAAATGGGAGCGTGCAGCCTGTACGAGAGCAGAGCGGTCCCATCCATGGAGGACTGGTGGGCGTTCCATCACGCCGAGGGGACGCTCGACAGTTTACAACGAACCAGATGTGTACACACGGCCATCAGCGGCCTCATTCAGTGGAACCAGATAGGCTGCTGATCGATTGAAATGATAACCTGTTTCTAAGCTGGTGATTTAAGGATCTAACTGCCCTACTTACATCAACCTGGCTGGAAACCTGTGCATCTTTTTTTGCTGCTTCCGTAACAATTTTGCCGGGATCAATCACAAGCTGGCTTATCCAGCTATTGGCAGGTTTAAAACGATGACGATAGCAGAAGAGCCTGGAGTTTTCGCACTGCTCCGCAAATGTCACCCGGTTCGTTGGTCAGATTGGTGAGTGACTACCCAATTGCGTTCAGAGTCATTTGAACTATGCCCGTTGACCATGCCTTTTGTGCAGTAGAAAATACATAGCGGACCCCCCAGACCAATGTCCAATCTTAAAAGATTGAGCTTGGTCTGGTGAAAGCCAGACTATCAACTTCAGCTTCCTGTAAGAATACATTTACTACCGACTAATGTTCTATGGGCAGGATATGATGTCAAAAAGACCACACGCCCTGCTGTAATTGACTTCATCTGAGGTCTACCACATTGGTGCTCAACCCCTCCGCCAGAGTGTAATTAACTTACTCACATTTGTCATTTCCTGTTAGTGTCACACACGACTAATGATGCAAATCAGTAGCATAAATGTTTCAGTCACATTTCCCAAACCATAAAATAATCATTGCATGCTGAGCCTGGATACCTCCTCAATGAAGCCTTTGTGTTTCCGCCATTGTAACTTGGTTGTTTTTGTTTGCATAATCTCTCTGCGGCTCATCACAGCTTAATTAGTGTAGATCAGGCAACACAGCGAGCTCACTCTAAAGGTGAGCCCACTGGAGACCATCTGCTTTATTAAAACCAAAGTCAGGCTCCAGCCATGTTCATCTGTTGGGCTAGAATTAGACACGGCACCTCCCCCCCCCGCCCCCACCCCCCTGCCTCCCACCCCCAGACGCTAATTTCATGGCCGGAGGCCTCTCCTCACAGAAAGAGAGAGAGCAAGAGAGAGAGAGAGAGAGAGAGAGAAGCAGTACCGCACTGTTCATCAATATGCACCAGTCATCTTAATCACGACTAATAAATTTCCTCCTTAATTAATGAGTCGTACTTATTGAGCCCCTAAGCGGGGCTGAACACATTCTTCAACTATTTGTCTCAAGGATTTCTTCGACGCTGAGCAGAAAAGCTGAGTGTCAACAGTGGCGATGAGATTTTGGAATTAGCATGACAAATCTGGGTCAGACTGACCTGAATGATTTAAGACCAGAGCTAATGAATATTCACAAGAATGATAACAGCAATTCATTTCAGAATCACTCGTGATTGTGCAGCACAACTGTGATCATAGGTGTGGACTTTAATGGAGTTGAATAATCTCTGCCATCACCTCATAATGCCTATTGCTCGCCTTGACACAAAGAGATCACGGAGAGCAAGAGCACCGCGTCACAGAGACAGAGCACAATGCCCTCTGAATGAGAGGGCACTGCCATGTGTGGGTCTTGATTTAGAAACACTAAGAGGTCTTGAGCGATCTAAGAATGAAGGTCAGGGGTCACACAAGGGTGGCTACTGACAAGGATAATCCAGGGCCGTGAGTCGGGTCTGCTGCGCTGGACGCCATTATCCTCACACAATCTGCAGCTGATTTCTGATCTGCCCACAGCAATTTGAGGAGCTCTGAGCTCGTGTCAGGGCAGACCGAGCGCTGTCTGTCTGTCCAAAGATAGCCTGCCGTAATGATGCATAATCACTGGCCATCAGCAGCCCTGGCGAAAGCAGCCAGCCAGCCAGCCTCTTTCCCCGTCTGAACGCAGCATCAGTGAAGGATTATAGCTCGCTATTGGCAATCTTCGGCTAAACACCTTATTACATGAGCTGAATTTTCTCTATTACGCATCCCCTAAGCAATCTGATATGCAGTCAGCCCAGCCTCAAAAGATAGATAGATTGTTGACTGATTATTGACTGAATGATTACATGATTGAAATGTACATGCTGTAAAAAGAAAAGCAAAAAACAGATGCAGCTCCTACAGTATAGCTCTTTTTCACCCAAAAGCACACTGCACCTATTTACTTACTTAGTCATGTTATTCATCATTCATTTTCCTCTGACTTCATAGTCATCCATACCTCCATATTATTTTCCCATTGACGCAGCCTCTACACATCATGGAGTGCAGCTTTATAATGTGAAGTGTAATGGCCAGTGACAAGCTGATGAAAAAGAGATGGCATGATGCCATGCTTGTGTAGCGGCGCTAGCATATGCCCGTGCTCAGCTGCAGACCCCGGCGTGCTGCTCTGGCACGCGGCTCCATCTGAGTTCACGAGCGGCGCTGCCCGCCTGTCAGGATCTCTATCAGTCAAACACAGAGCCGGCAGACGAGCACGGGAGACCTTTTCACAGGAGGGACTGCAGCAAGAGTTCAGCAGCGCCCGCAGAGGAGCACGCAGCCACCACTGCTCTACTGACCGGCGCAGAGAGAGACTACCTGCACAATCTACCTGGCCAACGTGCAGGAATGCTATTTAAAGCCGGGCAGACAATGTAGTTTAGCCCCGATTCAGAATTTGGTTTAGAATTTAGAATTTAGAACTTGGATGAATTCCTGTCTGATTTGTCGAACATTTTAAGCAGGTTTATTGATGCCTGAAAATGTATGATTCTAGCCTGACGAGCCAGACCCACATTAAAATGTAGGGTCTGGGCACTCACCGTTCGCAGTAACGACTCCATACACGATTTGATTGGCCTAATAGAAGTTTAATTTTTCGAGCTCACAAGCCAACGGAGAGTTGCTAGACTAGCCCTGGAAGCAAATGTAATTTGCTGCCGCTAGGGTGCGTCTAGATTTCTAGGCTAGTATGATTGTAGAAAATGTAACAATCAATGTTCCAGTTCCGGACTGATCCAGGTTGGATATATGGCATACCAGATTTTTTGTCAGCATTTTTGCAGTGTGAGCAGTTCCAATGTACAGTGTGAGCAGATGTGAGCAGCAATCACGACTGACTAAAATGTGTAGTGTGAGAAGAATCGCACAGTGTCTGTCAAACTTAAGTAGCAGTGAGGAAAAACCATGCATCTATTCTGCTCTATTCCTTTATTTGCATGTTTATACACCCTCCATTCTTTGTATAGTTAATACTGTAATGTGCTTATTTTTTCACTGTACAAAGCACGCAACAAACACATCATGACCACTTATTAATAGAGAGGGAAACCATCGATTCCAAAGGGGAAACGCTGTGGTTGCAAATGCCTCTACTGAAATCCGGAACCCTGAATTCATAGGTACAAAACCATAATCTGCAGAGGCAAGAATACTACACAAGGAAACAGTATTGTTAAAACTGGTTAAAGCCAGTTAATCTTCCTCATGCATAAGGGAGTGAATGTGTCAGCACAACACAATTAGTTTGTTTGAAGGATATAGCAAGATGAAAATCTATTTTTTTGATATATGTTTTTTTCTTTCAATCTTATGGTCCCTTAAGGGCAATTAGTTCTATGTTTTATAGCCATAAGGATATCAATCATTTCAGTCCAGTGAAGCGCTGGCGCTCTGATGGATCATGGAGTAATATCCCTGAAAACTAGGGCTGATAATAATCACGATGTAGCATAATTACTTTCCCTTACGGACTTTGCATCCTTTTTCTATTAAACTCAACAGTCCGTTCTACTCAGAAGCAAGATGCAATTGTATGTCTGCGTATAAAGAGGGGCGCAAGTACGATTATTTTAAAATACAAATCCACATTTGTCCTTTTGCATTCTATTTATTTCTGAGAAAATGCTCTGACAATGTATGTGGTTGTGAGAGGTAAAAGGGGAACTGGTCAGGGGAGGGGGTGCATCACTGCCAATGGTCATTTCTTTTCTTGACAGGGGATGAGACCTGCCACAGTTTCCATCTCCCCTGGCACATCGTGGCAATCGGTTGCCAGGCTGCCAAGCTTTTGGTTGTCCCTGTGAAGGGATGCTTCAGCTCAAATTGCCCTCACTGCTGCGGTAGGCCTAACAGCTACCCTGCATGCTCTGTTGCTGGGTCAACCCCTCTCTGCTCCCACCAGGACATCCCATCTCCTTTAAGGGACCAGGACATCCCATCTCCTTTAAATGACCAGGACATCCCATCTCCTTTAAGTTCAGCAATACAATTACCCAGCTTGTTCAGAGACCCCTGCCGTTTTGGGTCTTCCTACTCCAATGATTCATAGCATTGGACCTCAACGCAACAAAGCCTATGAATGAAAATAGGAATTTAACACCATTCCTCTCCAACTGCTAAATGCTACGATGGTGTGTAGTCATGTGCAGCACTTTATATCTGTAGAACATTATCACATTATGTATTATGTACAATATAACTTTACCATAGTTACAACCTGTATTTGAACTATGTTTAAAACAAAAACAATATAGTGTATATTTAGTAATAGTTTGGATATTTTTTTTAGATTGAGAAGGGTAAAAAGGGCAACAGTTTGTAACTTTTCATCTGCAGGAAGTCTTAAACATAAATGTTCTGAGCACACATGCTGCAGTTACTGTAACCTCCATTTTGAAGAAGTTAATGTACATAGCTCTGGGCCTACTGTGCCAGGAAAAGAATCAAGTCTTCTTTACACCTTGCATCCACATTTATTACTTGCATAATTGAAATTGGATTTAATTAATTTTTCATTACACATATATCTGGGGAAAAAACGAGCATTTTCTCATAACCGGAACTGCTTCAAATTATGCGCTAGCTGTTGCATGAAATGAAGCTTGTGGCTTTGCTGAGACTGGTTAGGACTGAAACCACTCATGTTCCAAATCCATCAATAACTGCTTTGCAAGCAACAAACAGCGCGGTCCGTGGAGCTTTGATTATAATCCACACACATGGCACTGGACTGCAGGTTCAGCATTTTTAGCGTTGTATGGGCCTTTGCAATCGCTGGGCACGGTGTGTGACAGGGGACCACAGAGAGCACGGCTCGACCGGAGGGACTACACTGATGTCCAATAAAGTGGCTGCTCAGCTAAAAACAAATCATTAAAGCCATGTCTCAGGCCATGTAAAGCCCTGGTCCACAGTATCCGCGACAAGTTGAAGAGGCAGTACATTTGGAGACGGCACACACACTAATCTCAGGACCTGCTACACTGCATTGGCTAGCTGCCAAGAGAACACTGGATTTGGCCCCCAGTGCACTAGGATAGGATGACCTGGACAACAACCTCATGATGAACTTGCTTTCTAACTGTTGATTTCATGCTTCAGTGGTACGAGGGACTTATCAACTTAATATTAAAGGCTACTCCTCTGCTACTGGTGTTGACTGTCTCGCCACGTCTTGAATGAAACGTCATAAACTTTTAAAATCTTGGGGGGTTGGTTAGACCGCAAAGCATACACCTGACGCACACTCGGTTTCGGGAGGAAACAAGGGTGGGTTTGTCGGGCAAATTCGAAGGAGCCCACAAAATGGGACCGCACTAGTCGCGCCACTATGACGCAACCGGTCTACGAATCTAGCCTTACTGTAGAACCATGCAGTCCCTGAAACGGGACACAGTTTAAGAGTGACAAACCACAGGTTCTACGACATAATAACCCCGAAAGCTTGAATCCATAAAGAGGGATTTACCATTTCAAATTGACGAGTCATTTTAACATTGAAATAAAGGGATTTACCATCATACATGTGATTATTTCTGTAGCTTTTTATAACTTCAATTTCATTAAATCTTGAATGACTGATATACAGAATATCTGTCAGTAAATTACACTGATTCCACGTAATGATGTGTCATGTTAAACAATTAATCTAATCAGATAAAAACTGGCCAACTCTAAGCCAATTCATGGCTAGCTCATTTGAATGAGAAGAGATGGTTTAAGATCTTTGAGAGATGGAAAGTTAGAAGTGCTGCCAGTGATTGTTACTGTTCACGTACAGTATAATATGTTGCTCATGTTTTTGTTGTTGTGTTTGTTGCTTTGATATGACATCTCACTTCATGGTGTGTCCGTTATAACTTAGCTTTTAGCTGATTGGATCAGATCTGATTAGTAATTCTTTTATTTTCTGATGTCTGACCCAGTAATTTTGACCATTATTGGATTGATACCGATCCCAAGTATCGGATCGGCTCATCCCTATTCAATACCACAGTCACCATTATGAAGTACAAATCAGAAGCTGTAAGAATGATTTATAAGATATTATAAGAAGTTTTTCATGACTTCTTTCTGAAAAGTCTACTCTGCCCACACCTTTCTGTGATACTGACAGAGAGCAATTTGATCACTGTGCCAAAAACACTTCCAGTACACAGGCCTAGCGAGAGAGAATGCACCGCTGGCCTGAAACCAATCTCAACCTGCTGAATCTGGCTATTGAAAGTGAAACCTGTTGAGAGATAGTGTGCCTCTTGGCTTGCTGTGGATTAGTGGGTATGAATTTGGATCGCGGTGAGAATATGGGCTCCCAGGCATGTACTCAGTTCCACTGGGGATAGCAACTGGGGATGTTCAACAGGACCCCAGTGAAGCATGACAGCAATTACTGAGACCTCTCTGAATTTACCAAAACATGGAGGAACAGCATACAGCCACAGCCCGGTACACACACACACACACACACACACGCACACACACACACAGCCACAGCCACACACACAAACACACACACACACACACACTCAAAAACACACACACACACTCTCTTTCTCTCTCTCTCGCTCTCTCTTTCTCTCTCTCTTTTATACACACACACACACACACACACACACACGCACACACACATGCACACACACACACACATACACAAACACACACACACACACACACAAATACATTTCTCTTTGGAAAAATCAGCTTTTTCAAAAGTGTGTTTGGTTTCTGTCCCACTACATGTGGTGATTGCTGTATTGCTTTGTTTCTTTTCTTGTGTGCCGTAAAATACTGTACTCACACAACAGGAAATTATTTGGAAAAATCTATATTTCTGGTTTCAATATTGCTTACATATTTACTGTGTGTACTGTACATATACTGTGTACTGTATATATTACAGTAACATAGAAGCTTATGAAAGACATAGGAGCTTTAGGTTTAGACCATAAGTGTGTTCATGATATATCCAACAATTTAATATTATGGCAAAAGTGTTTACAATGTGAGGCGCATTTAATTTTGCAGGATTTGTGTGTAAAGTTTTGAAAATAAAAAGACACGGTTTTGAAAATATGTGCAAGCAAGCAGTTGTAAAAAACTAAGTTGTGTGAACTGTAAGTCTGTGTCAAACAGTAGGTTTTTAAGTCATCTGACTGGAGTCATTTAATTAAACAATCTCCTGAGGATTGATGCTTGATTAGTCTTTCCTTTCCATTCCATGAATCTGCTTCACGGGGTTGAAAAGGCCCCACCAGCCCAGCCCTTTGCGGACAAGATAAGACCCTTAATCTAGACAACGTACAACCTCTCCTACATGCTCCTCTACAAGTGGTTTGTTCTGTAGCCACCTTGGGAGAGTGATGCCGTTACTCCCCACTGCCGTGTATGACTCTATTAAAAATGTATCTGAAGGAAAAACATCGCTATCTGCCACCTGCAGCCTGTTTCTATCTGGAACGATTTTTAAGATATTCATCAGTGAAATCGATGGACAGCTTTATACAAGTTGGACTTGTGGGTCAGCACACTGGAGACATTTCTCACTACACTACGAAATCAATGGTTATTTCATATTTCTACATTGCACAAGTTCATTGCACAAGACTTTGCAAACCAAGCGTGGAAACAAAGCAATCACTAGCAAATGCAAACTCCATTCTGCGGTAAAAAATCTGCAATATCTTTTCAGACAGGCTTCTTTGCAAAAACAGTGTTTTGTCTGTTTTAATGAAAATGCTACATCTCGCTGGGATGTCGAGGCCAGCTGCCTGGAGCGAGGCTATGTCGCGCTAAATAAGCTTGTGGACTTGGCCTCACGGAGGGTGTCTTTTTAAATATGATTGCTATGTGTGCCCGGGCCAAGGCTGAGCAGAGGAGAATATGAAGGACACTGACTCCTGTATAATTAGCTGGCTCTTTAAGTGTCATTCTCTTCAAAATCAAACATGGAGAAAGTAGGTGCCCCAGACTCTGGGTGGTATTTTCTTAATGCTGGATCCAAGTCACCTTCACTTTTATTTTGTCACCATGTCATAAATCTCCATGCCCTGCAATTTACTCTTACTTATAAAATCTACCTTTTCTTTTTACGATTCTACAAGGACTTGTAATATAGTCAGATTAATGGTGATGGTAAAGGCGATGGCTATCGCTTCTAAGAAAATAATTCAAACCGCACTTCCGATCAGCACAAAGTGCCTCATGCTCATAGAGAATAATAAAAAGGGACATGGTGAAATATTAACTCCATTAATGCTAAATTACCAACGTCACAACTACTAAAGGCACTGTAAAATATTTCACACGCAGACCCAGCCAGAGGAGCCCACTGAGACTAGTCATCTGTCCTGCTCGGGCGGAACCTGAGCTTCTGGCCAGCGGTGGTCCCGTGGCAGCTATCCAAAACCATTTGAGCCCATCAACACAGATCTTTTCTGGACAACTTCTTCTCTTAAGCTGCTGAGTATTAGCTAATTAAGTAACACTTACTTTTCATATAGCTGCAAAATTATGTGATTCCTTCATCTGTATTTCACAGTGAGACACAAGCTTGGTTGAGCATTTGGAAGTTGATTCTAGCTGCGGCAAAACATGAGACATCTTACCATCCAAGAGTACTCAAACTGCTGTGTATTTAGCCTACAATACGCCAATATGCAAATAAAGTTGTGGAGCTTCATCAAAGCGTCTGGCTTTCCAATGCTATTTCAATTCCTACTGAACTGTCTCCAGACATCCAAGGTTGACTTAATTAAATCCAAATCAATATAGAATGGGTTGAGTGGTTCTCTTGTATTACGTTTTTATTCCTTGACCATTAATTCACATTTGCAATTGTAACCAAATGTCACTGTCAGCACTTTTTGACAAATCCAATAGCTGCCGCAATTAGCTCTCACCCCACATCACCAGCGGTAAGAAACCAAGTGAAGCAAACACATGTACCAAATACCATTTAAGTGAGCTCACAAAATGACAGTGAGGACTAGTTAAATACACTGATTCTTCCAAACTGTTACTACCACCTTTAGTAAAGTGCCTTAAGTCCTCTCACTGTGCTGTAGTTTAGTCATGATAACTGGTAATTAGCCTGAAACATAGAACAAACAAGACTGTCCAAACCCATGGAGAAATTGCTAACATTCATATACTGCTAACTTCATATACTGCTGTTGAGGCTGTTTGTCAGCCTTTTACCAAAAGACACACATACAGAGCTGTGTCCATCAAACACAGCTGATATAATAGCTCATGTACATAATGTACACATACTGTATACATGCATATTGCGTGGATACATCAAGAACACGATGCCCTTTTGTCATGTGCCAGTAATCTATTCTGCATTAGGAGAACAGAAGCAGACATATGCCAGATTAGACCGCTCAATCTACCATAAATCTTCATTTACTTCATCAGCCCTCCAGACCGACAATTTAACAGCACTTTTCATCAGACTTGACTTGCACTTGTCTCTCTCCTGCTGAAGGGCATGTGTCTGGCACGTCTCAAATCCAAAGTGTTTTTAAAGAATTTTAAAGAGTTCGAGGGGGCTTAGGCAGCTCTCCTGGCAAACGGCACTCAGCAACACTCAGATTCCCAGCACAGACAGGCAGGGGGGACGGCAAAGTGAAGGGGACGAGAGAGAGAGAGAGAGAGAGAGAGAGAGAGAGAGAGAGAGAGACAGAGAGAGAGAGACAGAGAGATATCACATCAAAAGATTCTTCCTGGATGCCCTACTGCGTTTTTATTTGGGCAGAGCCCAGGGCCTGATTCACAGTCTAGGCAAGCTGCACAGACACAGCTGACAATGCAAGGCCCACGTACGTGTTAAAGTAGTCCACACAAGGTACAGTAAGCCCCCATCAGAAATGCATGACAGGGCACTCGCCCTTGCGTCACGTTACAAACGTCTGTGTCAAACCCTCCTAGGGTAGCTCGATGCTTTCACATCCGCGTAGCTTGTGCACACTATGAATCAGCCCAACGATCCCTCTTCGATACTACATTTTATGTTTTTTTTTTTTTTAATGCGCAGAACCTTATTTGACTTTGCTTTCAACAATTTATTTTAATACTAATATAATGTTTATTAGATCGAATAAACATACAACACAACACAAACATAAACACAAACATAAGCAAAAATATAAACAGTGAGCTGTCAGCACGGCCTACCTGTGCAGGAGTAGTCGTCCACCCTGATGAAGCCTGGCAGACAGTCACAGCGGTGGCCTCCGGGGAGATTCACGCACACGGTGTTCGCCTGGCAGTAATGCATCTGGGTTGCACACTCATCTATATCTGAGGAGACAACGGCACACAAAAGAGTCACTTCTTCTGAAAGTCAAAGCCGCACGCCCTAAAATATGCACACACCACCTAAGGGAATTGGCCTTCAAGGAGCAAAGAATTACGACATCGGAGATATCTTATTCACAAAATATCAGTACCACTTTACTTTATGGCTTTAGAGGCATTCATAACAGTTGGCAGTGGTTGAAATCTGCCTTAATGAATATTCATATAAATTCTTATAGATACATGCCTACAGATGCCAAATGAACACTGCCCTGAAGTTAAGTGACACCCAGAAAGTTTTAGTCCTGTTATTAGTACTGTGATTATTATACTTAATTGCCAAGAATGGGAGGAGAGGTTTCAGCTCTTTCAGGGGTGAAATCCTCTTCCTGGCAATGGACCACAAAATGTTAATGCTATGGAGACATCAATGAATTATTCATGATTTAAGTGTTTTGCATAGCTCAATGAATTCTAAAATGGATGAACATGGAAATGCAGCCCCTACTCCTGTACATTATCTGCAAATGTCAGCAACAGTGTGCTGAAGTGCATCTGCAAACAGCAGAAAAGGCTGAAAAGCATAGACTAATGCAGAGTCACATCAGCATCACAGTTTAAAAAACATTATTATCAGTACACAGAGTCTTTGTGACAGCAGTAAAGTATTTAAAGGGGAAAAAGCCATTTGACGCACTCAACAGTTACAAGTCACTTTGACTGTCACAGGGTACTTTGAATTGAAGTGCCCTTGAAAAGATGTGATTACTGCCTATATTAAAAACACTCCATTATGAGATTCAATAAAATTAGCCTTCCATGTGATTATGCTGTCAGTAGGAAAATATATGGGAGCTGCAGCTTTAGTTGTCCACTTGCTTATCGGTCTGGCTGAAAAATTAATTGACATGCTTACTTCCTCTCTGTTTGTAATGAAGAACAAGGCGATTATTTCCACTGAGAACTGGCATAATGTCTCCACCGAAAACTACCTAGCAGTTGGTAAATAGCATTCTTTAGTTGAGTTGACTTTTATTGAGTCTCTAATGCAGAGAGTTATGCAGCTATGTGCCTCTGATGGGCATCAGATGTAGAGCTGTTGTGTTTTTTTATGCAGGAAAGAGAGAGAGAGAGAGAGAGAGAGAGAGAGAGAGAGAAAGACCAGCGTTTTGGTCAGAGTGACCCAGCTAAGGCTCCTCAGTGGAGCACATGGCCTTGTTTCGGCGGTACAGACACCCAATGAGGTGACAGACTCTCTGAGTCTGTCAGAGAGCCACACCGCCTCATGTCCCCTGTGTGTCAGGATACACCAGCGACAGACAGCCCCATCTCTCTTCCCCCTCTCCAAATCCCTGCATTTCAATGCTAATGTACCCTGAAAGTCATCCTTATAGGTGTTTAACTGCAAATCACATTAAGTGAGACATTGTGTGAGTGACTCGTCCGGTAAAGGAATCAGGTCAGACAGGATAGCAAAGACATCCATACATCATATCTTGAAGGTTAAGCATTTCCTCTCTCTGAGGCATTCCACTAGAGTGGAGGGCAGAACAGTGAGACTGTCAAATGAAATGTCCTTTCCTTCATTTAACACATAGATTAGATATGGGTACTCTTCTTGGCTCGGTTCTTGGGGCCTGTCTATACAGTACATACAGTAGATGTGTTGATCTGCAGACATCAAATTAATCTAAGTTCTACAGCACTGCACATAAATTATTGGTGAATACAGTCAGCATATTCATTCTATGATCCTTTTTGACATGCAATATCATCCATCCATGACTACAAGAGCAAATGTTGGATTGCTATCTATGGTCTCACCACACAGTGCCAGATGCCATCCTGTAAGGTCCCCATCTCTCTCTAAAGGGAGTGCTGTCACTGATACCTTTAGAGGGAGAACTCACAGCCATAAGCATGAAATCCACTTCATCAGACACAATACAGTTATATACAGTATATAGGGCCATTACTTTATGGTAATAAACCCGATAAACCCAACTCTCTTTAATACCAAAATACCAAATGTCTTTTATATTCCTTATTTGAGTCATGACATTTAGTGGCATGACTTAAATAGTTTTCCATTTATAAGGAATTACTCAGAGAGTCATTATATGAGGCTTCATGCTAAGAGTTGATGGCAAATTACCCTAGCTGGATCCAGCTGGAATGCCCTTCTCAGCCAGACTCACATTAACCCTTAAAGGAGTACCGTCACACCGGTGTGACGGGAATGTTGGGAAATGAACGTTCTAAAGAATATCTGGGTTCATTGAATTCAACATAGAATTTTAGAACCTTCAATTGTTGCGGAACTTAGAATGTTCAAAAACCTATACCTTTAAGGGGTATCCAGGGGAACCTTTTCCTCATTGTTCTCCCCCCAGTCCCGAGAGCCACGCAAAAGGCTGCGGCCATTTTACACTAAACACTTGTCCTGGACGTGCGTCTCAATGTTCCGTGCTGCTGCTGCAATCTCTGCTGTGAAAGGGTTAATGGGAAAGCACCTCAAATCTGACAGAACCGCCGCTCCGCTGGTAAACAAAAGGCCCAGAAGACTGACAGTTATTTACTTTAATAAATTATAGCTCCATGGGTCCTGGGCAAATGTGATGACACACGCTGTGAATGTAGAGGAGGAGAGGGAACGCTTCCATCAGGGCTTTTCACGGGGTCATTTCTCCATCCCAGCCGGACTGCAGGTGTGAGATTGAGGGCCGAGGCAGAAAAACTCATTACGGAGCACAGCGGAGGCAAAGAGGTCCGCGCGTGTGTGTGTGTGTGTGTGTGTGTGTGTGTGTGTGTGTGTGTGTGTGTGTGTGTGTGTGTGTGTGTGTGTGTGTGTGTGCGTGTGCGCGCGCGTGTGTGTGTGCGTGTGTGTGGGTGTGGGTGTCCGGTGGCCATAAGCCCAGCGGCAGAGAGGGTCGCACATGACGCCATTCCCAGAATAGCGTCATTCCCCCCACTCAGTGCCCCCTTAGCCAGCCATCGCTCCCCTAGTGTCACCCTGCTAGCACTGTTCTCTCTGTGTGGCCTCTGGAGACTTGATGCAGGTCACTACAAATAACTTTATTCATTTCAGGTGGTATGATGGCAGGTGGTTTTAATCTCTAGAACGCACACACAGGTCAGTTTGAATGAATTGGCTGCAGTCCACTTGTAGTCCTGACGGAGGTAAATGTATTCCTTTGATTAGCAAAGTTATTACTATGCAGCTGCTGGGCTTTTGCAAATTGCTAGCACATCAGCGACAAAAAATGTCTATTCATCACCAGTCTCCATTTTGCACAGTATATAATCAGAATGCTGTATAATTACGGGTGGAGAAGACATTCCTTCAGATTGTGAGCGACACACATTGATTAGTAATTGCGTTTTGTTTTCCAACGGCACAATGTGACCAGGCAGCACGGCTGTAGGGGTAAATTACTATTCAAGACTCCCAAAAATAAATCTTGCACCATTTCTTGCTCTAAAACTACAGTAGCCCTCTCCGAGGTCAAACAATCCTCTGACCAACCATATGTAATATGATCAAAAGTAAGGCGAGGACTGTTGAACTTTGGCATTCTATTTCCTTCACAAGCTTCACAAAACACTCTTTCCACATGCTAAAAAAAACTGGCTACAGACCAACTCATTCATCAATATCAACTCTCGACTATGGTAGTTGCACAAGGCAATATAGGTATTCGAATTCAACTCAGACACCACTATAGTTCACAAGCTCCAAGCGATTGAAGCCTGAACCATATAGGCAATTACACTAGCTGAGGAAAAAGAGATTGTGTATGCAAGTACACTGCCCTTTCATGGAGAAAGAGCAACATGTTTGATATTTAGCTATTTTCCTTTCCCAAACACAATCAGACAAGAGTGAATGCCTGATTAGATCAGAGGCTGTTAGTCTCTCGTGCTGTGAATACTGCATTGCTCTCCACACACTTATTTAACCCAGTGCCCGTGCTCACAATCACCCCAGCACCAACACACTCCTTTGATATTCTGAGCCAAGAGCAAAGTATTCACAGCAAGTGTGATATTGTTACACGAATTTCATTACTCTGGCTTCAGTCCCACCCCTTATCTTATTTTTCTTGTATAAGAGACACTTCTATATTGCAGCGCAATTTGAAGGGGAGCCTTTTCTTAAGCACAACACTGGGTGAGGCTTGTTTGCTCCATTTCAGAATCTTATCTTCGTTTCCCGCCAATGATTCATAGCCATAAAAGTGTAATTCTGCCACTGACTAAGAGCATGGTGTGAGTCAGCCCGTGATAAGGGAATAAATACAGCTTACAAAGAGCCGTGGTGCTCCGGCTGGTGTGCCGAGACGTACGTCCCTCCAGGTCTCCGAAGAGAAAGAAAAGGAGGCCAGCCATCGGGCACGGCCATCAGCCGGCCTCTGGGGAGGTGAGGAGAGGGACTGTGGCACTGGAACAGAGCGCATGTACCAGGCCATAATGCAGACGGATGCTCAGAGAAGACAGGGATGGGTGCAGGGGCCAGTCTGCTCGTCCACTCCGGGGGGGCTAGCACTACTCCCTGGGTTTGTTATTACAAATGCCACCTGGGACCGTCAAGTTGACAAATCCCCTCCATATTTCTGAATGTGTGATTTCACCATGGCTCCGAATGCTGGGGGGAGGGGGATTATTCTCTCTGAGGTATGATATTGTTGTAACACTTCCTAAGTACAGCCCAGAATGCAAATTAAATTTCTATGCTGAAAGACAGTGGCTGCGCATCACTGCCGGTTGACACAAGGCAATGCTACAGATTTAGACAGGAAATCAAATTGAATTTCATTTTGGAAAATTACTCTGCAGAAGCAAACCAACAATAACACCACATATGCATAGGCTGAAAACAAACTGCATTATCAGTGAAGGAAATAAATCCAACCTGCTTCCACTTAAGCACACAAAAGAAAAAAGATGTTTTCTTTCCACTATTTTCTTCCTACAGTTTTTCCTTTTCTGAATTGCTATCACATGCCACTTCTCAAAATAATAAAATATCCATCTAAGAAGATGCTGAAAAAATAACAAGACAAGTGACTATTCAACCTGATTCCAAAAAAAAATAAAGCAATATCTATTTTACCAAATACTGAGGAAGCTACACACCGATGTGTATTTCAGCTTGTCAGTGGCAGCAAGACGTTCTACAGCAGAATCAGGTGACCATAGTGATCACCTGATCAAATCGGCACAACAGTTCAAGACGGTCTACTATAGAGTTGCAAGACTGAATCGGATATAAATATAAGGAGGAATTTATTTAAGGAGCAAAATATTAAACTTTTTTTTCAGATCTTGACAATCTTATTGTGTAGGCTAACCCATTAACAGCTACTGAAACTTCAGTTGAGTTTTTATAACCTGTTTGGCTAAATGCTTAACTCCTTTTAGAGAACTAACACAGTATTTTAAATACCAAGATGTTCAGATTGCCTTTTCATTACCTAGCTTCATATTGTCAGACACAATATGTGCTTTTTTTCACATATTCAGGCTGCTTCACTTGATTGCATGTGGTCAGAAAATACCACAGTGGGATCTGATTCCATGGGTGGGGCCAGTTTTTGATTGCAGTTGTCAATTGCTATATGACAGCATGGAGTTGCTTGTTGATTTTTAAAAGAAAATGATAAATGATGATCGCTACCTCAACTCAAACACACACACACACACACACACACACACTTAAGTGAGGCTACATCCACAATATTCTGTTTTAGTTTTAGTTACTGTATTACTTACTATAAAAACTAATGCAATGTCTGTCCCGACACAAATGTGCATTTCTGCAACCTTGTCTACTCTGAATTCCTGAAGCGCAGATCATGTGATTATTCACATAAATCACATGACCATTCACACAATTGTCAGCATTCGAAAATGCAGAATTTAAAAGACCTCTGAAGTTCACCTAAAAAAAACTACTATCTCTGCCCATATAAGGAGATCCGGTATCTTAAGATTTTTCCTATGGGAAAATAACATTTAACATTTTGAATTATCATACCAGTTATCATCAACTCTCGCGAGGATGAAGAAATTGGAAATGCAGACGTTTTGTTCTACACACTTTTGTCCCCTGCCTTCGAGTGGATACTGTGACCTTTTATGGTTTGTTTTGGATGAACTAGAGTGGTGGACACCGACATTTTGACAATTGGTCCTGTCTCGACTTTTCCGACTCGTTTTGAATCGCCTTTGACTTCTCAGGTTGGCTGGCAATGGGCATACTGTAGTAGGCTACTCAAACATGTCCCAAAACAACTAGGGCTGTCAATCGATTAAAAAAAATAATCTAATTAATTACATACTCTGTGATTAATTCATCTAAATTAATCGCATATATATTTTTTGCTGTGAAAGTATTTAAAAATGTTTAATTCAAATAAATCATTGAATAATCAGCATTAGTGACATTAAAGTTCAAAAACTCTTTTATTATTATTTTAATAATGGCCATAATAATCTACAGTATGACATGACCTAATATGCTGAGGAAATAAATTCAAAAGTGCTTCGGGAAGAAGTTGTTTTCCACATACAAGGTATTTCAGGCCACAGATATAACCTAGGGGACACAATGAAAATAAATGAACACTTCCCTCGATGTCAACACTATTTCTTTGCATTGATGTGCGACTTTAGAGTTGATGAACTCCGGTGATATGCAAATTCCTTGCTGCAGACATTGCAGAGGACTTTATTTTAATCAACACTTTATTTTTGTCAACACCATCAGGCCGTTGTTTAAAAGTAAATGTTCCAATCAATGATCTAGTCAGAAAATGTTCTTCTCTCTCCTTCATTTTACATGGTTACTGACTACAACGGCTCAGGGTCAAAGGTCATATGGAATCGATTAATCTGTGTTATTTTTTTAATCAGATTTTTTTTTCTCAGCCCTAAAAACAACCCTTAACGTTCGTTTTCAAAACTGTGCAACTCACCGAGTGGTTAGTGGTGTTCGTTGATTATTAAAAGCAAATATATGATTGCGGCGCAATGTATGATTTCCAGCCATCTTATTTGCTATTGTGGAACTATTCACAACCGCTCAATATTTGAACCTGAAGCATAGACGGTGGCGCAGCTATCAACGTGCAATGAGTCTTCCAACAGAAATCAATGGGATTTTACAAAATGCCAAATAAAACACGACAGAAACTGTATTTCGCTACGCTACTTGTTTTGGAATATCAACGAACACCACTAACTACTCGGTGAGTTGCACAGTTTTGAAAACGAACGTTAAGGGTTGTTTTAGGACATGTTTGAGTAGCCTACTACAATATGCCCATTGCCAGCCACCCTGAGAAGTCAAAGGCGATTCAAAACGAGTCAGAAAAGTCGAGACAGGACCAATCGTCAAAATTTCGGTGTCCACCACTCTAGTTCATCCAAAACAAACCAGAAAAGGGCCTTAACGTGCTAAAAACCGGAATTCTCCTTTGAGACGGCACTCTGATTTTTGCTGCTCCAGAGTAAACTTGCAACTAGCCATAGGTAGTTAGCTTCAACTAATACCCGAATCTCCTAATATGGCCAAAGATGGCGGCTTTGGTTCCTTTTTGTGAGGTGAACTTCAGAGGTCAACAGATGCTACCAAGGACATAATGGTCAGTAAAGCTTGTATTTCATTTTCCATGTTGGCAGGCTAATAGTCGGGGTCGAAGTGAGTCATGGAGAGTTGAGAAACATCAGACTAAGAATGTTCAATCAAGAAGGGAACATGGGTTTCAAAGTCATAATTTTCAGATATTTTGTGGATTTCTCTGTCCACATTTAAACACAAAGCCAAAGTTTCAAAATGGCAATGGGGCCGACAGTGTTCAAATCATTCTGTTTCGGGACCTTGAAAATACTGGAGTAGAGTAGATGAGATGGGCAAACGTAACAAAAGTGTTTCGAAGATGTAGCTTTATACCAAGGGCAGAGCCTCACCAAACACCAATGGTCAGAGCAGTGGGATATGCTTTGTGATAGATTTGTGGTATTTTGAGCTTTATGCCTGAAGTGAGTTCAGATTTGACAGGTGAACATTCCTGGTGGACTTTGTTTCTTTTCATTTTTAAATCTGCAAAGGACCACTGCAAAAATGTTCAAGAAAACAAAAGGCAATAGCCTCTGCTTGTCGAATCTGCACATACCTCAGGCTTTGGCTCAGCTGCAATTCTCTGAGTCCCCATTTGTGCTCAAATAATCTTGGGTTACACTTTTTATATCTCATGAATCATCAGAAATTGACATGAGTTCTTCGTCTCTCATTCATGACCTCATGCATGAACAACACATCAACTAAGACATTACAATAAGTATGGTGGGTACATCATTTTGATTTATGATTTCTTAAGCATGATCATCATGATTACATGAATTTAAGGTTAATTGCTCATGAGCTCATCATGCATCACCCTCAACTAAAGTGTTGAATAATGACATGTGTTTAGAGAACTGCAAAGTTGTGTTCAAATCAGAATTTGAGCAGTGATGACCACATTTTTGGCAGAAAAAGAAATAATTATGATCATGCTTAATAAATCATAATTCATAATGATGTTCCCATCGTACCTAATGCTTTAGGTAATGTGCTGTTCATGTACAGTATGAGGTCACAAATGACAGACTATGAACTCATGTGAATTCCTGATGATTCATGAGATATTAAGGAATGAAGTAATATATAAATCATTAATGAATTAATGCATGAATTCATGATAATTCATGTACCCTTCCCGTAAAGTGTTACCGTTTTTTGATAAGAAACAAAGTGAAGGCGGCTGTGCAATTCATAGATTTGAACTGGGTCACTACTGCCATGGAACGCATTCTCTTTTCAAAGTATAAACTTTGCAAATTGAATAACAACAGCTGTATTTACAGGTATTTATGAAAAAAGAGAGGAATTCTAGGGTCTGTCACCACCCACTGTTGTCATTATAGTTATTATTATACTGAATGCCACAATACAATACACACACAACTCTACTCAAAATCACGGCTGGAGATTAACAGGCTGGCTGAGCCAGGATCTCCTCTCCAGCTGTGTGGAGTAGTTTAGCATCTTGGACAATAACATCAAGAGGTAAACTACAGCAAGCCATGCTGATGAGAGCACAATTAACCTCTGGACTGGATTTAAGGCAGCATGTTTATGTACAGCATTGGCTACCTTGGCTACCTATTATCTAAAGATTATAAACCATAGTGAATAGGTATGTAAAATGCAAAGACTAATTACAGCTAATAGAATTGTAAACTTTTAAACAATGGCTCAACTGTTTTATTTCACACAAGGCCAAATAAAATGCTTACATGCTACAGTATTTCACAGTATTTTATTCAACATGTTTTGCTTGCAGCCACTACTTCCTCACACACTTCCATTTTTGTTCTTATAGAAAACAGAGAATGTCAACATACTTCACATGAACCAGTGGTGGACATTACTTGAGTACATTTACTCAATTACTGTACTTAAGTCGCTTTTTCATGTATCTGTACTTTACTTGAGTACCGGTATTTCAATTTTGTTAAACTTTTTACTTTTACTCCAGTACATTCGAGGCCAAATATCTTACTTTTTACTCCACTACATTTTGTGACAGCTGAAGTACAGCTGAAGTTCCTTTTGGAAAAAAGACTGTCCAAATACAGTCATGTATATTTTCTATTAAGCGAGCTAGGCTTTAAATAATGGTGTTGCCTAACCTATGTTATTGCCATATCCACTATTTACTGTACCTTGTTGACCCCTTTTCACAATATTGCAGCCATGGGCCTACTGGTTAGGGCTTCGGGCTTGAAACCGAAGTGTTGCCGGTTCGATCCTCAACCAGTAGGAACAGTGAAGTGCCCTTGAGCAAAGCACCTAACCCCTCACTGCTCCCGAGTGCCGCTGTAGCAGGCAGCTCACTGCGTCGGGATTAGCGTGTGCTTTACCTCACTGTGTGTTCACTGTGTGCTTTACCTCACTGTGTGTTTCACTAATTTACGGATTGGGATAAATGCAGAGACCAAATTTCCCTCACAGGATCAAAAGAGTATACTTATACTTGATGTTACCATAGCCTCTTGACGCCATCGAGCAAATAATAAGACAATGATAGACAATCTGACACTGTCAAACACAAAAATGAACATCTTGATTTGGTCCGAAAGTGTAAAGCATTCAACAAAGAAAAATGTGGTTACTTTGAAGTATCTAAGATAAGATATCGCATTAATTTTTAGTTCTTTCTACATACAACAAATATTTGCATTTTTTGTACTTGAATGGAGGAGAAAGGCTCAATGAATGCCTATGTCTGTGCCGAATCATTTCAACAATAGTAAATGCAACTGTTTTAGTCATAATACATTTCAGGACTTTTACTTTCGATACTTAAGTACATTTGAAGGCAAGTAGTTTTGTACTTCCACTCAAGTGGAAATGTAAAAGGAGGACCTTTACTTTTACTGGAGTAACATTTGACCATGTGTATCTCTTCTTTCACTTAAGTACAGGATTTGTGTACTTCGTCCACCACTGACATAAACACAGGTCTTCAGCTTTGTACACAAGATGCAGCACTGCTTCAAAATAACTGACCAGCTAAATGCCTAGTCCCCCCGCAGGGAATCGGCATGATAAAGGCTTATGGCTGTGACTGGGCTCTCACACACAGGCTGTCTGTGGCACGTCCCCAGAGTGATGAAGGCAGATGAGATTCAGGCCCTGGCTAGTAGACTCAAACAAACTAGGTCACTCAGCCTCCATGTTGTTCCACCGAGGAGGACAGCAGCTCGACAATTTTACAGAAGGTTATTACAGGGAGACATAAAAGGGCTCGTACAAACACACGTGTTAGTTATGTGCTTGATAATGAATTAATATGGAGAACTGCATCAGGTGGTTCAAGAAGGCTTCAAAGTAGAAGTACTGAAAAAAAATAATCCCTTAGGTTAATGTGCCACAGTCAATTAATTAAACAAATATATTATATTATATTATATATTTTTGTTGTGATATGCTTGCTGTGACAATGGAAATGTTAATGGAGCGCAGGAATGTATTTGGGGACTTGTGGAAAATGTGGAAAAAGTGGGATAAGGACCTAATGCTGCCTAAAGTGGAATGGACTTATTACTACTATGTCTTCAGGTATAAAATACTGCACTTTTGTGTCTGTCTATCCCTAATCTGTCTGAAATGCATAAACAAGAAGATACAGAAACAGTTGTCCACTATTATCCTGCATGTAAATGTCAGACATCTTTCAAGTTTCATTTCCCCCCAGACAAAAGCTTTCTGCAGACAACACAGATAATCAGTACCATTTTCAAACCACACACATGTCTCTGTTTATACCACTATACTTTACATTACAGTAAAACGCGTCCCCGCTGTCATTAAATCTCATTAAGTCACTGAATGCCTTCCATGGCCACTGAAGCATCCTGTTTCAAACCTCCTCATCACATCAGCGTACTATTCAGAGCATGAAGGAGGAGAGGAAGGGAGGAAGGCAGCACACGTGAGGAGACGCAGACGCGGGGCGGTGTGTGTGTGTGTGTGGGGGGGGGGGGGGGGGTGCGGAGAGAAGGGAGGAGACTCGGCGCCAGAAGTGGCGACACTGACAGGTTCCTCTCAGGTATGGAGACGGCGGCTCTCCATGATGAGAAGCTCTTATAGAGCAACCAGCTCGGGTACACAACTCTGACAAGTGCCATGTCAGTGTGGTGCCAACTACCAGTGAGTACACGTCTCCTGGCAGCACTGAGGACTCAGAGAGAGAGAGACGGAGAGAGAAGGAGGGCAAGGGAGAGAGAGAGAGAGAAAGATAGAGAAAGAGGGAGAGGAAGAGAGAGAATTGGTGACAAAGAGAGAGTGATCTGAGTTGGTTGAGTGGAGATGAAGGGAGAGAGATAGAGACAGAGACAGAGAGAGAGACAGAGAGAAGAGAGAACAATTAAGAAAAAAAACACCAAAGCCTTGTGATGTGCCAAGCCTCCCTTAATAAAGCCCAGATGGCAAATCAACACTTGTTCTAATTCCATTCATGTGCATGAGTACATCCAAATGGAGCAAATGAAACTTCAGCTTGCACAATATCTTCTTTCAGGAGTGAGGACCATCCTCTCTGGCCACAGTCAGAGTTATTTCATCACACCTGCTTTCTCCAGAGCTCAAGGGGGCTCATTAAAGCTACCCCCCCCCCCCCCCACACACACACACACACCTCAATGATTATGTTCACCTAGCCATTAGAGAGAGGTTGCTATGCAACCATGCCATTTTATTGCGGGGCGCCTTGATGTGTGATTGACATGCCCAACACAGCCGAGCCATGCCTTGCTGTTTACAATAAACACAGAGATCACAAATCGCATATCATCCTGACAATCAAATCCAGACTTCTTTCTCTCAGATAATTACAGATGGCAACAACAGTAACTAAGGCAAAAGCAAACATCCCATAATGTATTACCACGGCAGCATATGAATATAAATCTAACGCAACGATTCATTTCAACCAAAGAAAATGACAGAGCACATTCATCTGATTAATATTAATTGGTGCTCACTGTGTGTGTTTGAGTGTATGTGTGTGTGTGTGTACGGTGAAAACATTTAATAGGGCTGTGTTGCTTTGCTTTGTGAGATTTATTTAGCTGTAATGGACTTAGGCATTTGGAGATGCTGAGTGCTCCGTGGTGTGAAGGGGGACATCTGTGATGAATATGCATGGTGTGGACGCCCTGCGAGGGAGATGGAGGGGAGTTGGTGACATGGCCTAGAAACAGAGCTCCTCTCCTCTCCTGTCCTGGTCTGCCATCACCATATACCAAGTAGGAGGCAGGAGGGGGGGGGGGCAGCTCAGCTAGAGTGGGCCGCAGGTCTGAGAGGTGAACGCCAGGTCAGGCCACTCTCGCCGAGGAGAAGCAAGACCTTGAAGGGTCATTGGGCATCAATGTTCATGCATACAGACACACACAACACACACACGCACGCACACACACACACACACACACACACACACACACACACACATATAACAGAAAGAGAGAGAGATGGATACACAGAGGCAGATATACACACACAATCCACTAAATGTGTGTGTGTGCGTTTTGAGTGTCTGTGTGTGTGTATACAGTATGTGTGTGTGTGTATGTGTATGCGTATGTTTGTGTGTCTGTGTGTGTGTGTGTGTGTGTGTGTGTGTGTGTGTGTGTGTGTGTGTGTGTGTGTGTGTGTGTGTGTTTGTGTGTGTGTGTGCTTTGACCCCGGGTGAGGCTGGAGAGGGGCAGCAGATGGCTGTGTAGTTGTTGTGACACATAAAGGGCAGCACTGGAGCAGAGAGCACAGCACCATCCTCAGCATCTCTCCGCTGGCCGCTCGCGCTTTTGGGAGAGCACATGCAAATGGTGCGCTCACATCAAACAGTTTCCCTTTAATTAAACAAACCCCCTAATTAAGGCTGGGTCTTTTGAGTTTCGCTCGAGCAAAGAGCAGCTGGAGGAGAGAGAGAGAGAGAGAGGAGAGAGAGAGAGAAGACAGAGAGAGACAGAGAGAAGAGAGAGAGAGAGAGAGAGAGAGAGAGAGAGAGAGAGAGACACAATCCAGAGTGCAACAGTCATGCTTTGCAAGCCACTTCACTCTCCAAAGCACTGACATATTGGGGAGCTTTCCGTTTTTGGCTGTAGCACTGTAGATCTCTTTCCCATAGAGCTCCACTGTTTGAGAGCCATTGTGCCATTATGGATGAGCTCATACAAAGCACTGTCTGATGGCGTGTGGTGTGTTGTTTGCAAAACCTATGAGACAAATTACATACTGTGAAAATGGCTGACAATCTACTGTCTGATGGGTCGGCGTGGCTGGCATAAGCATCTGCTGTTTGGATTAGTAGAATCTAGCTATATCAACTTTGCATTTCTGGCATGTGTTTTGTCATATGTTTTCAACTTTAACACTATGGGCCCTATCATGACAGTCTAAAATGCATGGTCACTGGCGAAAAAGCTTATTTCAATTTAGTGGGATGTCCAGTCCACATTGGGAGTGTTTTCGTTATCAAACGTCGGGCGGATGGCACAACAAGGCGTTCCGAGGTTTCTTAATCAGTCATGGGTGTGTTTTGGGCGTAACATCATTTAAACCAATGAGAATGACATCTGTCATTCCCTTTAACATTCTTGAATTTCCCCTTGAGGATCAATAAAGTATCTATCTATCTATCTATCTATCTATCTATCTATCTAACAGCGAGCAGTGCAATTTTGAAAAGCGCATCTGTATTTTTATCGTCAGTGGTGCATTTGAAGGAATCTGCTTGCACACAAGACTGTATGGAACACTTATTCCACTAAACCATGCTTTACTAAAACCTATTGTAGTAGAGTATAGCCTACACGCATTTGCACTCGTCTATTATTTGAACTCATTGGCAAAGTGAAACTAACTTCACCGTGGTGTAAGTCAACGACAAAACAGTTATACACAGTTCATTACTTTCAGTATTGACTGACAATGGGTTACCATCGAAACATAGCCTGGAAAAAGCAACACTTACCCCAATAATGTTCGAATGACTGAATAAAAAACGTTCATCTTGCAAAGGAGTTGCTTACATCTTATGACAGAACGTCTTCAGCTGTGCTTCATATTTGCCTCTCCGTCATTACCAACGTGCAAATGATGGTGAATAACTACTCATTGTGAGATGTATTTCGTAATATTTTTATTCTAATTATGTTTGTGTAATTTGTAATTTTTTGAATGGATGTGCGCTGATGCGCGTTCGTGGATGAGAGAAGCACGGTGCGTTGTGCACCCGCCCATTTCACTGTTGATTATGTGCTCTTAAAATAACATATCAAAGTCAAAAGTCAAAGTCAAAGTCTGCTTTATTGTCGATTTCTTCACATGCCAAGACATACAAAGAGATCGAAATTACGTTTCTCGCTATCCCACGGTGAAGACAAGACATATTTTACCAATTAAGTCCACAGACAAACATAACATTCAAGTAAACAATAAAAAGTAAATAAGAAGGCAGCAAAATTGGGTTGAAATTGTGCAATTGTGCATAGACAGTCAATATAATAGTGCAAAGTCAGGTCAATAAATGGCTGAGGTAGTTCTGTTTGACCTAAGTAAGCAAGTGGCATAGTGGTGCAAGTTATGTAAGAGCAGCAGAAGTGTTGTGTTTTCAGGACAACAGGACAACAACAACAAGTTGCAAAGTGTGCAAAGTGTGCAAGTGTACAAGTGGAGTAGTGCAAGTGGAGTAGTGCAAGGCAGCCATTGTGGGTCCAATATAAACAACTTGCCATGGACTGCTGACCAGGTTTCTCTTGGTAAGTTGCATAATGCATTTCAGGTAGTGTACAGTATGATATTTTTTAGATTTATTAGATTTTTAGACAACGCGTCTGAGACGTGCAAGATAAGAATAAACGTTGCACTGGGACAATAAACCGCTTTCCGCCATGCACCAAGTCGGAAAATAGGGCCCAAAAATCTTATCCCCAACACTACCTTTGTTTTATGGTTTTAATTTGTTTTGTTTTTTTACCATCAATGTGAATAATGATTGACTGCTTAATCATTCTCATCAGTGTTAAAATAGATGCTGTTTAGTGAGACTGACAGACAAACAATGCTTTGCCATACCAAAATGACAAGCACTTTTAAGAAAGCTTATTATCATTGTGTCCATATTTCAGACGACATCAACTGGAATACTAAGGAGATAGCAGATATGTGCAGAGATGTGTCAGCAGTCATGGGGATGCTTTAAATGAGGCAAATTACAACCATTTCCCCACTCAGTGTTCTATTAAAACTCCCTCTACAAAAATCATGGTCCTAGAATTATAGTGCTTATAATGTACATGCACTTTCTGTCCAGACCAATGCATCTGCAATTACTTGTGACCGAATGAGCTACTCTTTCTTTCTCTGCCCTTCCTATCGCTAGCTCTGATTTGATCAGAGTTCCCCTCCTGATCATTTCAGACGCTATCTCCTGGCAACACTATCGCAAACCAAACATGTAACCGATAGACAATCTGTGGGCCAATGGTGGATGACATTGAGGCAACCTGGAAGGACATTCAGGAAAATGACTCAAATATAATTGAATTCATCAGACGGGGCCCGACTGCAAAACAGCGGCGACGGCCATATTGTGATCTGTCGAGGCTCTTAAATATTAAGGGCAATTAAGGGAGTGGTGCTCGGTGCCCGGCGCTGATAACATTCAGTCCATCTCCACGTAGGAAATTACATGCCACTCACAGTCACGACTGACAAACGCCGGTTAATTCACGCTCTTGTGGCTTTGCCTGAATGGAGGTGTTGCCATTTAGCTCCTCTTTGCAAAAGTGAGGGGAGGGGGGAGCAGTTAGGTGTAGTGGAGATGAGTTGGGGTGAGGTGGGGTGGGGGGGGTAGTTTGAGAGTGCGGACCGAAAAGCATCATGAATGCCAGAAGCATGCCACCCCTATGCCCTATATCCCCACACAAGGACAGAGAGTACAGGAGAAACAGACAGAGATTAATGAGGGGGAGGACTGCTCACTTTTACAAACAGTGAGGGGAGAAGACACTAGGGAGTACACA
This sequence comes from Alosa sapidissima, assembly GCF_018492685.1. Taxonomy (NCBI): domain Eukaryota; kingdom Metazoa; phylum Chordata; class Actinopteri; order Clupeiformes; family Clupeidae; genus Alosa; species Alosa sapidissima. The sequence continues at coordinate 10,737,400 of NC_055970.1, forward strand.
CACACACACACACACACACACACACACAAGGGTAAAAGTGAAATTGAGAGAGGGGAAAAGAAATTCCTTCTCTCCCACAGAGAAAGCAGCGCTATCAATTAAATTATCGTCCTCCCAAAACAGTGAGAGATTCTCTACGGGAAAAGGCAGCTTATTTGACATTTTCCTGAACATCAGACCCATTTGAGCTGCTGTGATGAAGTGTAAGTACGGTGCCACTGTAATTACTGAATCATTATCTATTAGATTACGTTTCTGCTCCTGAATATTTAAAATCACATTATGAGTCTTTCCTCCATGGAAGACTGATTTTGAATGGTGTCGGAGGCAGGCTTCAGATGATACTATTTTCTCTGCTGATCTAATTTGGTCCCTCCCACGCTTACATGCGGTTTCTCAGCAGAAAAAGAGCACTTAAGAGTCTCTCTCCCTCTCTCTCTTTCTCTCTCTCTCTCACACACACTTTCCTGATGCCCTGAGTGAAGGCATCAATTATGCAATTGAAACAATTACAAAATGAGGAGCATCTTAGCACCAGGGCTGGTGGAGGAGTTCAAACAATGCAGGTTGGTAGCAGACCTGGCAGGCGTTATTTAGCAACTGAGTAGTATAAAAAGAGTCTCTCTTGTCTCGCCTTCAGCACATAACATACATCCGTGTTGCCTGTCAAAGGGAAGACGCTGAAGGCGCATCCATTATGCGAGAGATTGCACTTTTGCCACCAGCCATTTGTGTTTGTTCTCAAACACGGCTATCAGGAGTCCCTTCATTATAACATATAATGGCACATCATAATGATGGCAATCCCAAACAAACAGCCCCATTCCTCATTCACCATAACATGTATGGTGTGCTGGTGCCTCTTCCCTTGTTAAGAGCACTTCCACATCTAGCGCTTGCAGTTACAGTCACAGCCTCAGCTGCATGGAGCGCTGTATGGTGTCAGCGATAGTGGTAAATGATGATGAGTAAAATAATTGGACCTGGATGACTAAGGCTGCGTTCTCACCCCACTATCACAAGAGAAAGCGACAGAGATATGTGTGGCAGACTATCCTCTCCTGTGCCGAGTGCTATGCAAAGAACTATACACAGCCATGTTCCATCAGTCTCAGGCCTTGATGAATAAGGTCTCAGCACAGCAGAGCAGAGATATCATTCTCCACACTCTTCAGACTTATTGCTCTATTTCATGATGGAGATCACCTCATTTACTCTGCGTTTGTGGAGCCATCTTTCACTGGTGGTGGCAAAACCCATTTGGGATGGCAGTCTATCTGCACCACACACACGCACACAGAGGCGCGCACACACATACACGCAAACATAAGCATACACACACACACACATACTGTATACACACACAGACACACAAACATACGCATACACACACACACTGTATACACACACACACACACACACAAACACACACACACACACACACACACACACACACACACACACACACACACACACACACACACAGACACACAAACATACGCATACACACACACACACACATACTGTATACACACACACACACACACACACACACACAGAGACAATGGGAGGAGGAAAAGGGAGGCTTCTGAGGCTAATCCTAATGGAGTGTGCTCTTGATGTCCCAGCAGTGTGTCAATCACCAACACAAAACGGCAAAAAAGCATCTCACCCAGACAGAGAGCTCTAATGAGACAGATTTAGAAATGTGGTCACTCTTCTAGTCCTTATTCTATCCCCCTTGTGAAAATGAAAAGTCATTACAGTGACCGGCATAACATTGAGAGAAAAAGAGAAGCACAACTACACTATATTTTGTACTAACATAAATATGTTAGTGTTACGTTATTTTGTGGTAACATGAACTAACTAGGCCTAAATGTTACTCGGTACTTCATGATGCGGTATTGTAATAACAGCTATGCCATATGTAGAGCTACCAGATATTTCATTCAGAAATTCAATGACAGCTGAGAAGCAAAGGAGGTCTCCTGCAAATCTCTGCATGTAAGGCCATTCATAATTCAGACACCTAATTGAATATAAATAAAGACATCCATGTGAGTGGGAGCCATCTGAGAATATTATGAAAGAAGAGGCATGCATCAACATAACACGGCATGACAGTGTTCACCTCAGATCACAGAGAGTGGAAAGAACTATTAAAATACTCATAAATATCTGATGAGGCTGCGAGGAGAGGTTGGGAGGACACTTGTCGGCGGCCGACTGTTCCTGGGTGTGCACTAATAGCGTTCACCTCCTCATCATACGGCTAGCACAGGGGTCTAGGACTAGCCCTCAGGAAAGGGAGCCTTGGCTATTTCACACGTGGCACAGACAGGGAGGCAGCGGCCATCGGAGTGAAGTGGCTGAAGGGGGGGATGACGAGGGGCTGTTGGGTTATTTTCAGCTCCACATTTACACCTGAGTGTGCCGAGAAAAAAAACAAACTACAAGCGTGAACACGACAGTGCACAAAGAAAAACTGTCTGGTTCGTATTCCGATAAAACTGGGACAGTACACACACACACACACACACACACACACAAGCACACACACACACACACACACACACACACACACACACACACACACAGGATGCATAGGTTTACCTGGCAGAATGAAACTGACAAGAACTGAAACTGACCAATTGACCGATCGCGAAAGCCAGACCAGAGTTGATTAGAACTTCAATGGTTGACAATGAAGTTGACAAAGTATGTCTGCCTGAGCGGAGCTGCTGGACTGCCATTGGCTCATCTGCTTTCGATGGGCGGGGCTTGCGATTAGTCAATTATTAGCTTCTTCACTTGATGGAAAGCACTGTCACCATCAACAGGCAATAAAGAGCTCATGCTGGCAATTCAGCTCACATTTGAAGAAGGGGGACAACAACACGACACAAATCTCAATGGTCTCAAATCTCCTGAGGTCAAAAACAATAAAATCATATCTGGATCTCAACTGCACTGTTTCAACAAAGAGCAAGATAGATACAGGAGACACCAGCGCAACATGTGTGGTGTGTGTGTGTGTGGTGTGTGTGTGTGTGTGTGTGTGTGGTGTGTGTGTGGTGTGTGTGTGTGTGTGTGTGTGTGTGTGTGTGTGTGTGTGTGTGTGTGTGAGGAGGGGTTGTGTGTATATTTTAAGCTTGTGATGGTCTTTCTATCTACTGTGGTGTTTGATCCTTTCCTTGCCTTTCATTCTTTTTCTCTTTCTTTTCTCAGTGTCTTCGCTGCTTGTCTGTCTGTATTGACATTTTCTGCCTTAGTCTCTTTTTGGTCTTTTTAAAAAATATGGACCCTTTCAAGAGAGTTCCATTATCAGCATCATAGTGGACCCTTTCAAGAGAGTTCCATTCTCAGCATCATAGTTGACTCTTTCAAGAGAGTTCCATTATCAGCATCATAGTTGGCCCCACAAGGCTTCCTTTTTAACATTCCATATGTTATCTTAATGCAGAGGAAGTAGATTGGGGTCCAAATAGAACGTTCAAGCATTGTTTTTGTTTTTATTGTTGAAAGGGTCCATATACACAACCCCTCCTCACACACACACACACACACACACACACACACACACACACACACACACACACACACACTTGCATACCCTCTCAGAGCCTATAGTGATCACTGTCGTGGCTCAGGGAACCTGTGTGCATCGAGTTCTTTCAGAGTGTGACAATGCAGCGGCGTCCCAGTGGGGCGTCCAGGTTGATCCAGCTGATGGATTCAATAAAAAAGGCCCTTAATGAACCAGCTGACAGACGGGCTGCCATGCCGTACAATCAAATCCTCATGGAGTTCAGCCTTACTACCTCACTTCAGTCCAAATGAGATCATCCACTGTCACTATCTAAAACATATCATATGCCACCGGAATGGGACATTAATCCCGCAAGGAGTGGTGTATTGGGCAGCATTAGGTGTTTTCTTTTACCCTTTCCTCCTGGACTCCCACTTCACTACCCCTGATGCTCTGCAGGGTGGATTGAGGTCTTTTAACTTGCACGGGATTCGTGCAGCTTTTGTTGTCTTTGATGTACCATTTCCTTCGATTAAAAAAAGGGGGGGGGGGGGGACTTCTTCCAGTGGATTATGGTGGTCTGCTTTCCTTGAAACCATTCTCTCACTGCTCCCCAGCCATCCCAGGCATGATATTGATTGCTGAAGGCTTGCTCTCTGGCTGCCGATCTAATTGGAGGCCCTTTCATTGTTTTCAAATAAAAAGCACTATGGTCGCCTCTTGCGGTTTGAAACTGGGGCGTGTCACCACCTGCACCACCTCTCTCAGGCCTCGTTCCTCTGCAGCATTCCCTCTGCATCCCTGCATTCCACAGCACCCCCCTCATTTACAGGCACCTCTGGTAGAGATGAGCAAAAAGAGGAATACAAAATCATCTTTTATGCTGGAAATATTTATTTATGAGAAATGTCTTTCTTCTCAGACTCGGTTCCGTTCAAGGTTGGATTCTACTGCGTTGTTTTCATTGTAAAACAAATAAAAACGGCAAAAAAATGATGTTTGCCGTTTTCCTCATCTTTACCAGTTGTACCAATAAATGAGGTGTGCGCTGAGTATTTGCTGTTACATCTCCTCTGAAACGCTCAGAAAGCAGAAACGCTCAGCAAGCGTGATGTTTACAGATCAGTGCTCTGCCTTCTCCCACTCTCCCCCTCCCAAACTAACTGGAATGACAGAAATGGTTTCCATTGCCCTTGCTAAACGGTTCCTAATGACAATAAGGCTCTGAAATTTGATTAAGCACTCCATCATCTTAGTCATCTCAGTTAACGTTATTTAATACTGAGAGCATTTTGAGACCATCACAAAAGACTCCAATTGTGAATTCATTCCCTAATCCAGAGGCACACACCCAGTGAATTCTTAATGCCTTCTAATGCCTAGTTATATAAAGGCCATTTTGAAAATGTCCACATAATACCTCAATTAAGGTTTAAGTATTAATAAACATTTCTCACCGCAGTGTGTCTTCCTTCCTATCTGGCAACAGAGTTGGACACAGAGCACAAAGAGAACATTAAATGATCCCCTGCAGCATAAATCCATTCTCTCTTTGAATCTTGTTTATTTCTGATGAAACACCGAAAAACTCTTTTTAATCTACCATTCCACTTTATGCGCAAGACGACAGCAACAAACTCAACTGCACTATACACAGACAACAACACTATACACAGACTCCATCTATAATGCAGGCCTGAGCTTTGCTGAAAAACATATGCATTCCTGTTTCTGTGTGTGGAGCACTGAGATACTTCTATTAGCTGCGCTGGGTGATATGGGAGGAGCGGCTCACAATTACTCTCCCTTTCCGCAGAAAACAGGGAAGATATTTTCCATATGCGACTGTCACATAAGGGGGAATGACCTAGATAGATAGATAGATAGATAGATACTTTATTGATCCCCAGGGGAAATTCAAGGTCTCAGCAGCATACATACAACACAAACACATTCACCTCCTGAGCCTGACTCCGGTGCCGTGGAAACCGCATGGCTGGTTACCTGGGGAGACTAGCGTACTCCTGGAGGGGGCTGAAGCTTCTCTCTTCTCCCATGATGCTAGTGTGCCAGCAGCAAGGCAGATCAGTGTGGATGAGGAGGAGGCGACAGAGCTGTGAGCAGCGAGTGAATCATTTATCTACTTTTAGTTTTCATGGACACATATTCAGGATACAGCAGAGATGAGCTCTCTGTTACTGAGGGCTCTCTCTCTCTCTCTCTCTCTCTTTCTTTCACTTCCCCCCTCTTTTCTGCTCCCTCCAGAACTATTCCTTCAGGAGTTCACACAGGATCCAACACCTGGACGCCTTGGAAGCATTAAAATTTCACCATGTCCACAGGAATTGTGGCTTCTCGTGGCAGTAGCTGTGTCAGAGCAAGCTTGCAATAAACTGCCAGGCTGGAGCACAGCTCTTGGTTTATGCAACAGAGCGTGAGCCAGAGTCATGTCTCTGTTTACAACAGCATATCTTCATTTTTAAAAGGCCACCTTCAGATGGGCCTGCGAGAGGTTGCAGAGACCGATCTCTTTGTGTCGAGTAAAGATCTGGGCCGTGCTTTCAGGAGACGCCCATTTTCAGCGGCGGGCTCCTTGGTCGGGCTGAAGGTGAATCCAGCTGGGCCGATAAAACATTTAGAGAGATTTGAAATTCTGAGCTTAAGAGAGAGAGAGAGAGAGAGAGAGAGAGAGAGAGAGAGAGAGAGAGAGAGAGAGAGAGAGAGAGAGAGAGAGAGGCCGGTCTCTGAGGAGGGTGCACATGACAAGTGCCATTCTTTCCTCCTCAGTCAACAGGCTCCGCAGCACGGAGGGAAGCTGGCGCCGGAGCCACACGCCTAGGCTTGCGCCTCATCTTCATACCGGTCACTAAGCACATCACTCAGATCCGTTTTCAAGGACACAGTGCTGTACTGATTTTACTGATGGCCTTTAATATTGTGGAATAAACACTGTATATTCCATAAAATAATGGCATAATCCAACAAGCTAAGAAGACAAAAATAAAACTGCAATGGCTTTGGTGAATTGAGTGATAAGGTTGCTCTATGCTGTAGGTGTTACTTAGGACCATCTATCACCCACTCAAAGGCTATTAGGTAATTTCTCAGACGACACACACTTGGCTATCTCTCACACAGACGCATTCATGCACACACATACAGTACACACAAGTATCTGTGCAATTAGTGTCAACTGTGTAAATTAGTGTAAATTGATTTCAGTAGCAGAAGAAGAAGCTGACAGGCCAACAGGGAATACCCCCCAAAAAAGACTTGACTAGATAATAGCATGCTACATGAAAAACAACAGTCTCACGATTTGAGAGGAGTTAATCACTACATGTACATTTAGAATCCTGCTGGCCCACATCGGTAGAGCAGCTTGCCAACATGTTCCTTTGAGTATTATTACACCTACACAAAGGAGAACCACATGGCTCCATGATAGTGCCCCTCCACTCAAAGCTCGAAAGTACACTATATAATGAAACCCTTTCAGCTTTCATCATCTCCAACTCCACATCCTCCACTTCCCCTTCCCAGACACATGTCACCAGCCTGCTGCAAGAACTCTCACTTCTCTTTACACACTCTGTGCTTTCCAAAACACATCCATGCTATAGTGCCATGCCAACAAAGCTGAGAGGAGAGAACGTAGCTGTCAAATCAATCTCGATATTATGAGAGAAGTTGACACGTGTGTACACCCCTCTAGATAGTGCAGCTAATGATACTGAGGAGGGGGGAGGTGAGTGAAGGGAAGTGTGCAGCTTGATAGCTCCTCTGCAGGCTTAATGCTCTCCTCCAGCGTTCTGTACTCAGAGCATGGAGCTGAGCCTCCACCAAGCCCTCCTCTCTGTGTGGAGGAGAGGCGGAGTGCACATCAGAGGCACACTCAGCCCTCGTCCCCAAATCCTTCCTCATAATCGGGGAATCAAAGAGACAGGCACAGGCCTGCCGATCCACTCCCATGCTTGATTGTCAACGATAGGCTTGAAGGAGGATTAAAACCAGTATCAAACAAGCTTTATGTAAATCAAGTCAACTGGCGAGAGGAACAGCGTGTTTTTGACAACAGAGAAGAAAAACACAGATGCACATACGCAAACACACACACGCATGCACACACACACACACACACACACACACACACACACACACACACACACACACACACACACACAAACACTCTTAGAGATCGCAGGCACTTGCAGTCAACCTCTTAAAAACTGTGTTTTGTGCAGGTTTATGTTACTGCTTTTTTCCCTTCTTAGCGGAGCCGCTGCAGCCGCTGCAGCCTGTCCTGGCGCCTGTGCTCCGCTCCGCTCCGATCCCCAGCCCAGTCCTGATGCTTAAGTCAGGTGAGTTAATCTGTCAGGGTCACGGGTGGCGAGGCGGGCGGCGGCGCTGACCTTGGCTGTCCCATGGCCCGGCTCTTTGAGGTGCTGCCCGCGATAAGGGGATTGCATTTAGGCATTAGCAGAGGGAAGACAGCACACGCATTGTTTTCCTGGCGATTAATAGCCAGATAGCGATCCTCAGCGAAGCCTCGCCGGACACGGATGACTCCCTCCAGGGAGGGTGTGACAGTCCCCCGCGTGAGCACCAGGGACGTGCGCCCTGCAGATAAGAAAGTGGTTAACCTTCTGCCAATCACACGCCAGCCGGCCACATTTGGATGCTTGAGCACTCAAAGCTCAATATGGATTTAAAATATCATTTCTGTGCTTTTTTCCTTTCTTTTTTTGAGCTGCATCTCACTCTTCCCTCTTAATCCAGGAAGTGAAAATGAGTGGTTTCCCAAAATAAGAAGTGTTTCTGTTGGGATAATTTGAAGAATTAAAAGTGAAGCTTACTAGCCTGACGAGCCAGACCCACATTAAAATGTAGGGTCTGGGCACTCACCGTTCGCAGTGCTCAGTCCGAGGGGCGGGATAATCGGTTGTCTTTCAAATTCCCTCTGCACGTAATAGGACAGCGCGATGAGTCCCATGCGTTTCCCACCAGCGGAGCTAGTTGGCTAGTTCAAACTTTTGCCAACTTAAACTCGTATCACACATTATCTTATTTGTTTTCAAGTAGCAGGGAATTCAAGCCAAACCGTTGCAACTCTGCCATCAATCATTATGTTAAGCCCGCCTAACGACTCTATACACGATTTGATTGGCCTGATAGAAGTTTAATTTTTCGAGCTCACAAGCCAACGGAGAGTTGCTAGACTAGCCCTGGCAGCGAATGTAATTTGCTGCCGCTAGGGTGCGTCTAGATTTCAAGGCTAGAAGCTTACCACTGCCAGCCTGTCGCTCAGGCTGCACCCTGTGCTACTACCCTGTGCTACCCTGAGCTACTACCCTGTGCTACCCTGAGCTACTACCCTGTGCTACCCTGTGCTACCCTGTGCCACCATGTGCCACCTGTGCTACTACCCTGTGCTACTGCCCTGTGCTACTGCCCTGTGCTACTACCCTGTGCTGCTACCCTGTGCTGCTACCCTGTGCTACTGTCCTGTGCTACCCTGCAGCACACGGCCTATGGCCTCTCGAGCTTATTGATTCATTTTGTATTTTGTTCCATTCAGCTTCTACATGCCGCCTTTAGGAAACATCACTAGGCAACAACGTATTAAGGGCTGGTTCATAGTCGACACAAGCAACGTGGACACAGATGACAACACATGGCTAACAAATGTTGTGAAGTGGCTTCTCATAGTTAAACGGATGATGTCCCATTGGAAATGCATGACATTTTGTTACGCATCGAACCCTCCTTGCTTAACTGGGTGTGTTCATGTAGTTTAAATAGACTATGAACAAGGTTCAACTTTCACTGTTACATACAGTAGAGAAGATGATGCACAACAGTACATTTCTTATGACACTTCTACCCTGATCAAGAATGCTCACCAGCGTCTCTTCTTTCTGAGGAGACTAAAGAAGGTCCACCTACAGTATCTCCTCAGATCCTGGTGAAGTTCTACCGCTGCACTATTGAGAGCATCCTCACCAACTGTGTCACAATATGGTATGCCAATGCATCACTGGTTCCTAATTCACCTCCATTGAGGTCATCCAGGGCAAGAACATTGCCTGCATGCGATCTATGCTGTGTATGCATGTGTGTTGACTGTTTTCACCCCAACCACAGACTGTTCACCCCACTGTCCTCCAAGAGGCGTTACAGGTCTCTCTGCACCCAAACCAGCAGGTTCAAAGGAAGCTTCTTCCCTGCAGCTGTCACCCTACTGAACTCTAGCTCTGCACCCCATTGCTTCCTTGCCTGTGCCTGTTGAGGTGTGCATGACCATGGCAACCTTGGCAATAAAGAGGCGGACATTTTGCGGACATTTTGCCCCTCAGCAGCCCCCTCCTCCAGGACAACTGCACTACGCTATCCCACCCATTGTGTTCTATTCATATTTAAAAATGTACATACTGTAACTACACTTATATATATTCTACTGCTCTTTGTACTATTCATCCTGCACATACTACATTTTTACAGTGTTACTGTTACTACACTGCAATGGTACTGTTACTGCACTGCACACTACTGTACATATCTGTCTGGTTCATACTGAATATCCATATTTATTCTGTTTTTCTTATAATATATTACTGTTAATACACTGCATATATCTATATTATATTTACTACTCTTATACAGTAATGTTACTGCTACTACACTGTACATATCTGCATGTTGTTCATTGTTCATACTGTATATTCATATATATTCTGCTCTTTTAATACACTGCATATAATTATAGTTAATTAATATTACCGTAAACAATTCCACCTTCTTAACTGTATATACTTGTTATGCACCACCTGCCTATACTGTTTATCACATTGCACTTTTCTGCTTTTTTGCTGTTCTGGTTAGACGCAAACTGCATTTAGTTGTTTCTGTACTTGTACTCTGCACAATGCCAATAAAGTTTAATCTAATCTAATATGTTCTCCTCTCATAATGACCCAAATTACAAACCACAGATCTAATTTTCATCTTGAATTTATCTCCTCGAAGATGACATTCCATTTGATCATGGAATCTGTATGGATTAAAATGATTTGATGCAACGTTCAGTCATGAAATATCAATGTGCAATTAAATGATTAGAATCCCCCTGACACAGATATGATAAAGAGGGCTGTTGTAGGTTGATGCGTAATTTAAGGCTCAAATCAAGCAGCCCTATTTGAAGGTCTGTGCTATTAAAACAGGAGTAGGATAATGAGTTGAATGCGCCGTGTCCACATCCTAGTGATCATGGGGCTTATGATACCGTAACAGCCTATCATTACTGTTAACAGCTTCACCACGGCTGACATGCACAATATTTTGACATTCTGCTATTTTTTTTCATCTTCGGATGTATAATCTCCATTGGTTGCATACTGTAGATGATATACTGAAAATATCCCCATGAAAACATACTTTGTGAAATAACAGTGGGATGCCAGAACGGATATTTTTCCGCCAACAGTGGCCTTTCAGTGGGGTGTGAGGGCAATGACAGCCTCACAATGCCTGCATGACACTACCAGGCTTCTCTAGCTCTAGGGGTATCGATTCCACCACTTTCGCATGACATTTAGTGATTTACCCATTACGCTTATGAAGACAAAATGTCTCTTTTTTAACCTGTCTGAAATAAGTCCAGTCTCTGGCGGGTCATGGCTAGAACAAATTCCCAGTAATTGCAGTGATCTGAGATGAAATAGAATGCCTCAGGTCATGTCAAGGTCAAGTTGAATATTTAATACTTTTGAAAAGGGAAAGTGCCAAGAACATATGCACAACTGCAATCCCTGACTCTAGCGAGTGCACTCAAACATCTCAGCTGACTGCTCACCCTTATCACCACCCTGAGACCGCAATCAAGCAACTCTGCAGGAACAGAAACTGACTTTCCACCTGTTACTTTGCCCAATTCGAGATTATAATGCTGACAACAGAAGCTGCTAAGCAACAAAAAAACAGGGAAAAATCCACTAAATTATGAATGATCAGAGAGCTGTGCTCACAACTCTCGGTCGAGTTTGAAGCCAGTATAAATCAATGTGCATTTGACCAATACCAGGTTGATATCTTCTGAGGCCTGGATGCCTTAAGCTAACAATGAATGCTCACTTCTCTAAGGCTTATGCAGGGACTGGAAGGCAGGCGAACATATTGCAGTGATATCCACCCTGAGTATCTCCACAGCCCAGGCCAGCTGTAAAAGCTACTTCACAAGGCAAAAAGCCAGCTCAGTTCCTTATGCTTGACATCCAAATAAATGTTTCACAGAAAATAAAAGCTTACTTATAAAATGCTTCGTCTAGTTATAGGATTTAGCTATTCCTTGACAAAGTTGTGAGCCTTGCCTGCATGTGGGAATCAAGCATTAGCCAGAGCATGACAGTTTTTTGTATTGAGTCCGAGGGTACTGAAGGATAGTGGAAATACTAGGGCACTTTCATTGTCCCTCGCCTCCACACATAAAGAGCTGTTTAAGGGGGAGAAGAAAGACCCTAAAATATTGGCATGGGCTGAACAGTGATTTACTCTTTACTTTGGCACTGTAATGCCACAATTTGTCTTAGTTCTTGTGAGACATTAAATCACTAGTGTTGCAGCAGCTGGCCTCAAAGGAGTTTGCCAGACTTAATTGTCACCACTGAAATATGACATGCGTGCCGCGCAGTGAGTTGAGCTTTCTCACTAAGTCTCTTAAGCTCCGATATTTGCACACAGTGGGTAAGGAAACAGCAGGCTTCAAAATACAGACATACTATCACAAACAAGCACACAACCAGATGCACACATACAGGCACTACAAACAATCTAGACAGTGCCTTGTGAGACCAAAGACACTCTGAATGTGAAATGTATAGGGAACTCTAATTACTGCTAAGGTTTTAAAAACAGTGTTGATTTTATGCAAAGCCAGTTGCAGTTATCCTTCATAACATTTAACACGTCTTTCCATTTTTAACATTTTTAATCTCCCATGCTTATTTTTCTGCCTCATATAAGAGCCACCTCATAACTTTAATAAGTCTTTATTAACATTCGCTCTTATTTCCTCCATCGACAATGCGCAGTTCCAACCTTGCAGAGGAGCACTGTAATGGAGGCAATTTGGTCCAATAAGAGCTGGCGATGGGCTTTTCCCCAGGTTTCAGCTGAGTGCCTCTGAAATGTGCAGTGGGAGCACAGGGGCCCAGGATCTAGTTAAGCCGAAGGAGGAATGAGGGATGGCCACCCGCGTGGCTTCCTCTCGCTCTCATGATGTAAGATCTCATTACGTTCCTGACTGATTGGAGCAATAAGAGAGATGAGGACAGTTAAGACGAGTTTTTGAAGAAATGGTCCTAATGAGCCGCCCTGACCCTGCAACTTCACTGTGAAGTGAGGACAGAGATGAGACCGAGATAATCAGAAATGATTATGTCCATTTTAGACTCCAAGAAACCATACAACTACCCCTTCAACTATCCCTTAAGTCTCAACAATCCAAAGCAAAGTCCTCCAAGTATTTTACAGATGTGTCAAGAGCATCCTTAAGGCCTCTTAAACCTCTTCTGCATCAGCACTTTCTGTCCTAGACTGATGACATCCATTGCATTTGCATCGGGCAACAAAAGCAATCAATACATTATGATGACTCATAGACTTCACTGCGGCAACAATGGCACAGTGATGTGTTAGCTTACCACAGTCTTTAGGCATGCAGAAAAAATGAACATTGAATACGGAAAACAATTTGCAGTACCTTATGGGGTCTCTTGACAAACACTTATTGAGTCTCACACTTGCATCCCATTACGCAACCCAAAATGCAACCCATATCATTTTAATTTCAAATTGGCTGTGATGCCTTTAGATGCACATTAGAGCAAACTGAACAAAAAAGTGTGTCTCTCTGCAAAGGAGCCAAGTGACTTTGGGGTCTCTAAAACAACTTTGATCAGAATTAGCATCCAGATTTGCATTAGAAAAGAAAGGCACATCCACTCTCACAGAGGAATGATGGTGACTACTGCCAAAAGTGACAGAGCAACATAACCCAACCTCTAAGTATCATGACTACTGAGGACAGAAAAGCATGATGGGAAAGAGCATTTATGGAAATATTGGCCACTTTCCTCTGGTGCAGACCGTAGGAGATAATAGCTTTTTGGAAGCGTCCTGTTTGCTATTAAAGAAGATGGGTATTATAATTTCAGCTTATGCTTTTCAAATGACACTTAAGTAGACATTAAAAGCCACTGTAGACATTTTGGCTGTTGTAGAGGCATAAACAGAGCACATAGCTCCCAAGAACACAATCCATTTTTGACCCATCAGGCCAGCACTGTGTAAATTAGATTTAGCTTGTCTTATTCCAGGGCTCTTATGAAAAGCAAGAGCAAAATGCCAGGGCTTTGTAGGGCCTCGGTGATTCTCGTTCATCTGAGGGCCCCGCGGTGGAAAGGGCCCGCTAATCCCCGTGTTTTGTTTCCTGATGCAGCATCAGAGGGGCTAATCCGCAGTGTGTGTGGGGGGGGGGGGGGATCTGCTGGCATGGGGGCAGCGGCAGGGGCAGCTAAATCCACCTGTGGACTGCCTCAAGCCAGGTAATGGGATTGCAGCGCTCTGCTCAGCCGAGTGGGGGGAGGGGGCGTCTCGGGCTCGCATCGTTCCACAGTCCCGGACTCGCTCTGCAACGCTGGCAAGATATGCTAAACAACTCCAGGCTAGGGTAGCTGAGGCCTGGACACATGTCCAGGTGACGTCCCCAGAGCAGAGGAGAGAGGAATATGGAGAGGATAGGCCGAGTGCCTCTTATCGCTTTTCTTGTGCTATTTTTTTTCATGGAGGGGAGGAAAAATGTTCATGGGCTGTCGCGTCTATCTTGAAACACCTGTCTCAGCTTTCCGTGAGGCTTAACACGCATGGACACCATGCCTTTAAAGGGTGCTGCCATGAGCCATGAGTGGCAGTGGTGGCTGTGAGGATTAGACGGCATCTCCCAGGACCCCAGTGATGACTGCTGCATGGGGACGATGATGCTGGAGCTGCAGGGAGTCTCTGCTGTGAGATGCAGCACACGTGCAGCACAGCAGCACTGCTGCAGCAAATCAGGATTTGATATCAGTGACAGCTGACCTTGCAGAGAACATGGGATCTGCCTGCCATTTTTGCCTTCTTAAAAATGGAATTTGATTATTAGTGAATCAGGAATGTATGTAAGCAGAGACAAAAATACACAAATCTACAGGGAACAACAGGGATTCATAATATGGTACAACTCCAGATGATATGCACATGTGGAGCTATGCAGGAGTCACTAGCACCACTAATGGTGAATGTACTGTTATGGTAACATCCAAGGTGCTGTAGAAGAGCATCAATCACGCTAGGCAAACTTAAGCAAGCTTTGAGAGACAATTTAACCTCTCTCTACTGTATGAGTGACTATATAAGGTGATGAGAGCAATTAGGCATATCTGCTCGAATACCACAGGAAACAGCAATATGTCGGTCATGCAATAATGAGCCAGCCTTCTTACTGAGAAACATACGCAGCGATAATGACACACCTCGAGTGTGTAAGACTGGGGTCTTCTGAATGTAAACCTTGGTTTAATTAAAATACTTGGCAAATATTCAACCCAAAGGCACTTTTCATTTTCACAGCCAATTATCTTGGAGGAATAACAGCTTTGTGTCCCAGCGCACTAAAGCGAAGAGCCAGAAGACACAGATGATTGGAAACAGAAGAGCAGTCCCAATATATGGCCAAAGGGTGTACAACAGAACCAAACCCAGTAGGAAGCGCGGGAGGAAATGAAACAGAATATAACAGTGCGTATACAGTAACCTTGTCTTTCCGCGCCGTTCAACATTAACGCAGTGCTCAAAGGTGGCTATTACTGTTGGCTTCCAAGAGCCCACCAACTGCCGACAATATTAAAGTCAGATTCTAATGTCATCTTCCTAAAACTCAGAAATTCTCTCTTAAAGTTGTGGAAAACCTGTGCAAGTTGTTCTCGACTGCTAGGCAACGTCTTCACCTGGAGTTACCTTGAGAGGGACTCTCAGGGAAATAGAAGATAGAAGTCCTTTGGTCTTCACAGCACCTTTTTCAAATGTGCACATGCTGATAATATACATTGCACATATTAAAAACAAGACAGTAGGTCTCATGAAGCAATAAAAGTAATACCGATTAAAATGTATGATATGATTGGTCATCAATGTATTTCCTCTTGTACGCCTGAAAGTATGTTTTATTGAGCATCAGACAGAGTACTCAAAATGTTTAATAGATTCACGCCAAGGTAAATGCACTATTAATATTTCAATATCCATGGCCTTCAAATTCTACTTTGACTACACGAGTTCCTTATTTACTTTTAACTAGATTAATCTACGCCACGCTGTCAAAGCGTATAAAATGATTAGATTTGTGTGAATGTGTGTGCAAATCTAATAAAGAGCAACAGGAGGAAATGATTACAACTTTACAGCAGCCAAAGGGGAAAAAAGGCATGTGATCTTGACGCCGTAGGATGAATATTAAGAAGATGGGCTCATCTTACCTTCGCAGTACGTGGAGTCCCCATGGATGGAGGCGAAGCCGCTCCTGCACGCACACTCCGCTTTGGTGTCTTGGTTCTTACACATAGAGTTCTCCCCACAAGCGACTCCCTCAGCACAGAAGTCGTGGCCTGAAAGAAACAGGTGGTGAACACTCTCTTTCACATTTCACACAGCTCTCTTTCACACAGGTCTCTTTCACATTTACATTAAGTTGAGTGGCTAATATTTTCCCACCAAAAAATGTTTAACTTGTGACTTAAAATTGAAAGAACTGATAAATATGAAATGTGCTGTGTGCTGAGTGCTGTGTCTGAGAACACATGGACTTTATCTCCAGTCTTTGACCATTTTCACAATCTCAATGCTGTTTTCCATGAGAGCCATTTAAAGAATGTGTCTGCAGCCGCCATAGTTCATTTTATTCAGATAGAACACTCCTCAGCAGGGCTCAAAGTTCCACAGGACATGAATCATAAATCATAAATAACTTAAAGAATGAAGAACTAAGGCCTGGGGGTTCTAAAAGAACCACAATGACACAGACAAAGTGCAGCACATGAAATGCACAATACAGTACCATTGGACACTACAACCTCACTTCAATCCAAGACTTAATTTGTAGCCTTTACTTCCTTTCCCAGTCCAGGATGACAAGTGGCCTGGCTGATCTATGTCTCTCATTCCTTTTTATGATGACCTGCCCCTTTAAGACTAATGATGTGGAGCAAAAGGAACTGCACGCTTCCCAAACCTCTCTTTCTTCATAATCAGGGACCGAAAAATGTGAGAAGCGCACACCCACACTCTCCCTCTCACTCACTTTTTCTCTCACACACACACATACACATATCCTCAAACACACACACACACACACACACACACACACACACACACACACACACACACACACACACACACACACACACACACACACATTCTGTTTCTCTTGCTCTCTCTCTCACACACACACACACACACACACGCACACACACACACACACACACACACACACACACACACACATGCACATGAAAGGCATGATGGAGAAAAGCCGTGCTAGGAATGGCAGGCTTCATCTTTGACTGACGCAGCAGATGAAGAGGAAAAAGAAGAGAGAGAGAGGGAGAGAGAGAGAGAGAGAGAGAGAGAGAGAGAGAGAGGGAGACAGCTGAGAGAGAGGGAGCGGGAGGCAGGAGAGGAGAGGGACAGAGTGAGAGAACTCATCCGTGTGGGCACCCTGGTGTCACGACAACCGTGCGGCGGAGCCTCACAGCCCCTGTGAAAGGCCTTTAAACTTCACTTTTAAAGCTGAATGCGAGAATGTGCAGATTTAATGACTTGTGGGTAATAAGCAATTTAAGGAGGGCTGCCCTGTCCGTGAGGAGATAATGTCGGACAATAAACATGGCTGGGGGAATTTGGCTGGGGGAGGAGAAGGGAGTAAGGGGCGGTGGAATGAAAGCAGCCGGCACAGACATGTGCGCACAGGGCCAGGGCGAGATTAGCGGCAGGCTAATTACGCCGGGCTGCAGGCTTCCTTCCAAAGGCTTCAGAGAGCGGAGGGCGCCCGGACACAGCCCAGCACAAAGCCAGCCGCCAGCCACCAACCTCTGGACGCTCCTTTCAGCAGCCCTGCCTGACGGCTCAGCGAAAAGCGTGAGGCGTGCGGCGAGAATAAATGAATGAGGGCTGTGCGCTGCAGCGCGCTGTGTTGGATTCTCTGAGACCTCAGAGCAGTGTGACTGTTATTAGTTCCTTTGCATAGTTTACTATGCTACTGTTTTTGAAAGGGCACAATGTGCTGGAGAATGCAATATGCATAGGCAAACACACACACGCACACACACACACGCCTGCACGCACACACACACACACACACACACACACACACACACAAACCGCAAGATAAGCATACAGATAAAAGTAACCTGCAAAAAATGTATGTAACTTCATGAATGATCTAAATAGTACAAACATACTTCCAATATCATCCTGACTCTCGCAATATACCTGCAGTTCTCTGTTCCCTCTGAAAACGATCATTTTGCTCACTGAAAGATGCAGTCATTTATCAAAAACACGCCTGTGCAATTTCAGCCATCAGTGGAAGTCTATTAGCACAAAAGAGGCCAATCTGCTTCGTGCAGCAGCAGCTGTAGCCCAACATTTCATGAAAGAGCCATATCTGACCAAAAACAAAATGAGTGGATCAACGGGACGGCTTTTGAAAGCAAATGGAGAGACAGGCCTCTGCTGTGCTCCGTGTGAGAGGGGCCCGTCACTGCCTCACTTCTGAGCAGCGAGCTGTCAGCGCTGCGTTGAATGGACAGCAGAGCGCAAGATCTCACCTCTGCAGACGTTGCAGCACCTGTTCTCCGGCAGAATCTGCTCCACCATCGAGCAGTTGAGGACAGGACAGCTCTCAGCAACTTTTATCATCAAGCCATTCTACAGAGACAGAAAGAGAAAGAGAAAGAGAGAGAGAAAGGGGGATAGAGAGAGAGAGAAACAAAACAGGCAGCAAAGACACATTTGGTTAGTTTTCCCCTGGGGGCTTATGGGAATGGAGAACAGAGTGCACACAACAGCAAGTATGACAGCGTGTTCCAGTCTGCTGGAACGACACTCTTGTTTCCTGCCTTTCTTCTTCACTCTCTGTCCCAGGATATGATGAGATGCGGCGTTAATGATGCTTCCTCCTACTTTTAAGTGCCTCCATTCCTCCAGGGACAATTCCTCCTGTATGATAACAGTCCTTATCTCTTTAATGCGAGGCTAAAGCAATCTGCGTCTCTGTCAACGCACTGCAGCGCACTCTCCGATCAAGCAAAAAGAGAAACATCACAATACAAGACGTGGCCGCTGGAGACGGCGCAGCCTGGAAAACAGCTAGCAGCCAGGGCTGTGGGTTGATGTTGTTTCCCACCTCCCAGTCCCCACACACCCAAACGCACACACCGTTCCCTGCCTCCTCTTCCCAACACCCAAACTCACACAACGTTTCCCGCCTCCTCTTCCTCTTTATAATCCTTTTATATCTGCCTTCTTATCTCCCCGACTTGGCTCAGGCCTGGTGCCGCCTAGCTGATGAGAGCCCAATCTTTTAAGGCCCATCCACACTGCCAACGATAACTATAAAAAGATCTGTAACTATAATAATATGAACATCCATACTGCCAATGCTAAGAAATAATCAGGAATCAGAATATTCGCTCAGGAATATTCATATTCATTAATGTGATTAATGTAAAATTCAATGGATTATGATTAGCTGTCAGCATTTCTATCATTCACAAAATCAATCTGAAAGTGATCTAGTACAGACATGCTGGTTTGGACGTTGACTGTTGTTTTTACTGATGTCATCTTTAGTTATCTTTGGCAGTGTGGACAGGCCTTCTGCGCCTGCTGAGGTTATTTCGGTGCGGCCCGGAGTCTTGCTTTTTGGCAGCTCGAGTGAGCTGTTGGGCAGAGCCTTGGACGGAACTCTCCACTCTGACAGCGAAAGCGGCCGATGGCCCTCTGATCTTAATTGAAAGCCTACAATTTTGCCCTCCTACACACACACACACACACACACACACACACACACACACACACACACACGTCCCGCCCACCCCAGCCAGCCCCTGCCAGCCAGCTGCCAGTTAGAGAGCCAGGCCCACAGCTGCTCTGTTTTGGACTCAGTAAAGAGATGAGGCGAGGGTGGACCAGGAGGAACACTGGAAGGGGGCTGATTTCTCAATCAGGCAGGGTCAAGATCCTATATGCACCGGCCAGTGTCCTTTCAGCTCAGCAGATATGAATATGTCTTGGTTTAGCAATTCAGGCAGGGCAGTGCAATGCAGTATTCATCATGGGTGGCTGATTTATTGAGCATGGTGGTGCCTCTCTTCCCCCCTTGCACCTCAAGGTGTGTGTCTCTCTCTGTGTGTGTGTGTGTGTGTGTGTG
This sequence comes from Alosa sapidissima, assembly GCF_018492685.1. Lineage (NCBI taxonomy): Eukaryota > Metazoa > Chordata > Actinopteri > Clupeiformes > Clupeidae > Alosa > Alosa sapidissima. Next base: position 10,757,457 of record NC_055970.1, read on the forward strand.
TGTGTGTGTGTGTGTGTGTGTGTGTGTGTGTGTGTGTGTGTGTGTCTTGAAGGTCAGTCACATAATCAGCACACAGAGGACATGCTCCATCATTCAGCAGCTCTTGGTAAGTGGGAGTCTCTCGGTTCAACCTCTCACACTCGGGCAGGTTAAACTCCCACTGCCTCAATTACCCAGGGGAGCCCACAAACTACAATTATGCTTAACGGATAGACAAAGAAGAAAACCCATTTCAAATGCTTTTACACAGTGGGAGAGAGAGGGAAATGAGGTATGCTGAGGTCTATTTATTGCAACAGGCATATGCGGCCTTGATTAACTGCATGAATATGTCTGAAATATTTCCTGCAGTCACGTATTAACTCTCTCTACCACACTGAAAGCTAAAGGTCTCTGTTCACTGTATTTAACAGCTCTCTCTGTCTCTCTCTCTCTCTCTCTCTCTCTCTGTCTCTCTCTGTCTCTTTGTCTCTGTCTCTCTCTCTCTCTCTCTCTCTCTCTCTCTCTCTCTCTCTCTCTCTCTCTCTGTCTCTCTCTCTCTCTCTCTCTTCCACCAGTGAAACGAAACGTAATTGATAAGTGGCTAGCAAGAGGTGAAATGCCCTCCTTAGCAGAATAATGACTTTAACGACGGTCCACTCTCTACCCTGCTCCTTCTGCGTCCCTGATTTGCGCTGATTTAGCGCTCTATCTGGATTGCTTTGTCAATGTCCACACATAACTCTCAATTATGCTCATATCAAGATGGTTAACAGAAGATTGAAGTGATTACAGAGCCTTACACAGCCTGGCCAGTGCAGTGGCCACTGTAAAAGCATGGCGCCTGGCTAAATTAGCAACACACAGATCCATTTCCAGCACAGTGGACGAGGTAGGTGGAGTAACATTAATTACCTTGCATTCTTTGCAGCTCTTTGTCAAAACTCGCTGGCCTTCTGACAAGATGTCTCCCATGTAGCTGCATGTAGCTGTCAGGAGAAAAGGGAAGGAACTGATGAAACATAGCAACTCATACATCCGTACAGGGTCCAGTTTCCCAATAGTGATGGGTCTATGCACGCATGCCTATTCTTAAGACCGAATGTTCATGTGGTTTTTCTGTGTGTTTTCTGAACGTGCTCGTAGCGTAACAGATACATTACGGACCTATATGTGATATCTGTATATAACTGGATAAACCATCCCCTGGTATGTCTATCTAACACACAAACACACACACACACACACACACACACACACACACACACACATATTGTTCATTATTTCAAATCAGATAGTTACGTTTTCCAATTTGTTTGTTGCATGCATGACACATCACCATATTAGGATTAAACCACTCAGTAATCTGACATGCCTGCTCTTCACCATCAAGATGCAGACGTTGTTGAGTAAGATAGTGAGGGAATTCGTAAATGTAATAAGTGTAATATGGCTTATGATATATTGACACAGCACAGGTCATGTAGTCCAAGCCACATGTTCCTTATTCTGCTGTCATCCTTCTTTATTCAATAAAGTATCTATCTATCTATCTATCTATCTATCTATCTATATACTTAGACAAATGGAATCAGGAATTGTTCTGCCAATGTCTCGTTTCATAACACTGTAATTATGTCCATTTGTATGAGAATAACATTTCTGAAAAAGAATTTAGCTTAAAGCTGATTCATTACAATTGAGATCAGAACATACATTTGATAAGTACATTCTTAGTAATTTTCCATTGTGTCCTGCTGGTGACTTCAGTGAGAAGCTCCTGCTGCTGTAAGAAGCTCTTGGTCGTCTACAACTACTCCGGGGCACACGTTAATCTGCAAGTGTTTTCATTGCG
>NC_055970.1:11064290-11194290 GCF_018492685.1 Alosa sapidissima
TCAAACTATTTCCCTGAATCTCTAGCTCTTTCTGTGTCTCCAACCGGAAATTAGTCAATCTTTATTCTTTATTCAATCTTTATTACTTTTGCTCATTTTGAATGAGTGCTGTCAGGGGGTGTGGAATATATCCCTGAAACCATGAAGTGCCAGGTCAAAGAGCAGTGCTTTGAGTGCCAGGAGCCCAGTGTGTGGGATGGAAACAAGCAGGGAGACTTCAGCCACCGCTAGACCCTCACCCAGCTCCATGTACACATATGGACAGCTTGCCTGCCTCTATGCCACAGATCCATGAGCAAGCAGACGGTGCGTTATGTACAGTACCAATGGAGCCCTTTCAGTAGCAACATAATTCTGAGCAAGGCATCCGCAATCACAAAAGCACAACTCAAGGGGTTGTACTGGGAATCGGAGTCCTGTTTCTGATGGCCTTGACACATTGTTTCCTCCCATACGTCATTCTCATGCCAGCTTCTGTCTGTCCACCAACACAGAATGGCTGAGTAGGGCTCAACCACTGTCCTACTTTCATGCCTGGCATTGTGTTCCATGGCTGCCTGGATTGTGTAGTGTTTATGAACTACATGAATGAGGACCACGACACAAAGGGACACATTCATTCTGGGTTCACCGCAAATTAGATAATGCCTCGCATCACTGGTGACTAGGCCCTGAGTAATCGTGCGCGGAGAAGTGGAAGGGTGGCTGTTTAGCTGCTCTGTAAATGCAGCCTGGGTCTCACTCAGCATCGTTCTTCATGTAATGCCACGACTCTCTAGTCATAGTGCTCATGAGTTAAACCACATCAGAGGTTTTTAATGTGTTAGCTGTCAAGAGTTAGTAGCGGGAACGAGAACAAGTCCGCGCTATCTTCAGAGGGCTCACTGATGACCATGAGTTTGCAGAGCTGTAGTCTCAGCCTGGATCATGCTCTGCCTTTATGCATGAGTTCCCCCTTGGTGCTTTTCAGAGCGTTTGAAAAAAGTTTGGCTCCTAAATCTGCTTTAGCAAGCGATTAGGAAGGGAAGGGAGCTGTGGGGAAATGAGAGCGATTCTTCACCGTGTGGAATTATGGGGGCAGGCTCCCACATTAGTGTGCTGTGATTTCAGGTGCCATCTTTGGATTCTCAAGACAACAGCACTATGCTGAGCTTGTGAATAGGGTGATCTGTATGTCATTGCAGTGTGAATCTGCCATTTTGAGGCAGTGAGTTGTCCTTCACTTCACTTTCACAATGCTGCCTGCCATTATGTTGGAGGAAAACTGTCACTCTTCTTACTGCTTTTCTATCCAGCTTTTGAGAATCCACTTGAGTAGCTCCAGACTCTTTTATGCTACACGAGGCATTGCCAGACTTTTTCATTGTCTGCTTTCAGTAGATCAAGGTCAGTTAAAAGGGCCTGTTATTATTCCTTTTACAAGCATTAGATATGTTGAGGATTTTGCCCCCCCTCCCCCACTTGTCTCCCTGCTTATAAAGTGCACGTTCTATAAGACCATCCCACATTATAATACTCACATAGTACTTTCAACTCTTTTAATTACTCTTGAACAATACTGTTTACCAATATTGGTTCTGTATAAAATGCGAAGAATGTGCAGTAATATTTTATGATAAATCTGTATTAATAGTGTTTTCATCTATGAAGCATCCTGTGTACTTTAAAGAAGGTAATGTTTTTGAGATCCTCTCTGAACCTCTCCGTCTAAGGCATAAACCTATGAAATTGCTCTCATTCTTTTTTTGTTAGTTATTGTAAATCATTGGCAGAGTTCTGTGTTTGAGAGAGATAGTGATCTTTGTTATGACTTATTTGTGCATATGGTCACAGACAAGCTTTCTAGAAGACATAGAGCTTTAAATTAGCCTGTAAAATGTAACGCACAAGAGGAACATTTTGCAGTCACGTGAAGCTATTTGCATGCCGGCTGCAAAGACAAAGTAGATCATTTTTATGAAGAGCTTTCTCAGCGATGCGTTTGATTGGGCTCGCCCAGCATTGCTTATGATGCTTATGTGTGACGGCCACAATGGGACTGTTCGACCACAATCAGGCCCCGCTGATAACCGCACAGCCTTCCAAGCAGAGTTGAGGGGAGGTTGCATGGCGCTTTCAGCAGCTGACGCTGCAATAGATGTTGTGATGATTGATGGGAGTGTAACTTTAGAGACGGGCAGTCTCAGGGATTTATCAAGGCAACAGTGGGAGCTGTGGCGGGCCCCCAGAGCTACGTGAAGTCCCTGCAACTTAAATGCACAGTTGAAAATGGCACATTTCTCAGACACGGCTACGGCTGAGAGCTCAAGATAAGAGCTGCTTGCAATCAGCATTAAGCACCATGTAGTGAGGAGCAGACAATGGAGGTGTCCTGGCTATAGAGGCCTGGAGGATACACACACTAGAACAGTGAAGCTCTTTTTCACTGCTTGACTTTTGCATGTGGCAGGAGGCGAGTACTGTCAATGTCATTTTTTCCAGCAAGTGTGTAATTCACTGAATTTATTTAACCCCTTGGCATATTTGGTATACCGTATAGTTTATTTTGATTATATTGGTATTTCAGTAGCTGGTGTACCGTATGTAGTTTATTTTGATTATAGTTTATAGTTGTAATGCTTCTTGGTCTTTACCTCTTGTTGTGGACACCCTTAACGCTGCTTGTGCAAATTCTTAAACTACCTCCTGGTTTTTGCCTCATCATCGGTTTAATGTTTCCGCAGACAACTCGAATAATAATAATGGTCTCAAATTCTGCTCACTCCTGCACTTAATTGGGACTTATTTCTCAGATGGAAGTTTGTAAATTCATATCCTCACAATTGTAAAAGGAGACCCTCTCTTCTCAGTGCTATCACATTCATCGAAATGTCTGGAAATTAGCATCAATAATGGAAGGAGATGCATTGCAGGATCAAAATGGAAACACCATTGCAGTAGTTCCAGAGGTAATTTCCATCTGTGTCTAGCATCTAGTAACAGACTTTGCGTAAAGAGATCTGGGTATAAGAATCTCAGTTTTAGAAATCACTTTGTGCCTGATATCTGCCCATTGCTTAGGCAAGTCCATGCATGGTGCCTTGAGTATTTAGTGGGATGAAAGTTAGCTGCCTTTTGCCACTCATTAAGCCCCGGTCCAACCCAGACAGTGGTCTAATAATCGTTGGTCTGTGGGCGTCTGATAGTATTCTGCTGTCCTTGTTTCTGTGCAGAAAAACAAGCACCGCTGTCCACCCACCCGTTTTGTTTGTCCACCCTGTCTTGATTTGCACAGGCCTTCCAGCAGCATTCTTTAAGAATAAATATGCCAAAATGACTTATCATTATATTCAACCTATTTCATATCTGATGATTATTCTGTTATTATAACTTCATTATTTGAACTTGCATATCTATTAATATTGTTCCAGTCATACATTTTCAAGTACAAGAATGTAAAATCAAGTGATTATATATGTATATAGCTTCAGTACTTTGAAATCATATGCAGACGATGTTTACCGTTGTATTTGAAGGGCACAGTAACATTAAGTTCCTCTGTTGGGGTGGGTTTTTCAGGTCAGCTGTAGTGTCTATTAAGTTACTTGGCTGAAACTTTTGTTTGTTTTGTGTTTATTTTAAGTGTTACATCACCTCTCTGTGGGTGTACCTGTTTGAAACAGACACGGGAATGTCCTACCCCATTAGCCTGTCAGAGCAGCAGGTAGTCCAGCCTTAACTTACTTAACGACTCCACTGCCCCCTACTGTGCACTTTGAAGCATTACACACAGTAATGGGCAATAGTTGCTGTTTATCAAACGACATGCCATTAAAATGCAGCTTGCGATTTTTATATAACTTAGCCACCAAGCTCAGTAACCCTAGGTGCTGCAAGGGATGTAGATGCATAAAGGCCCAGACCTAAAAGGGGGCCAAAAATTAAAATACCGTTGCAAGAATCATGATTTTATGTAAGCTCTCTGGTTGTTTTTTCCACAAAAAATAAAGTCAGTGCTCTATAGCAGGGATAGGAAGCATGGCTTGAACTATTTGATAACAGTTTCTTGCATCTGTTCCATTGGCTAAATTCATTATGGGCGAATTCTCATCAAAATATGTCGAAAAAACACTTTACTCTGTAAGCCCGGTTTCCGTTAGAGCGCTACCTCCATCAATTCTGGGATAATGGCCGTTTAGCTTGTCTTAGCTTGTAAAGTACACATTCAAAGCAAGTGTTGTTGCAAAAATTGAAAGAATATAGAATACACCCAGAGTACTAAAGAAGGGAGGTGGAAAACACCAGGAAAGTGTCCACTCTGTGAAGTTAAGACATCTGTATATTCTGTGGTTAGCAACCCCCATGTCAACAGCAGTACTGACACCCCAGCTGTGCTAGGAAAAAGTGTCCCCTTTTTTATACTGCTGACAGGAGGGTCTGACTTTGTGTGTGGCTACAAGTATCTGTATGTGGGGAGTATAGTGTGGAAAAAGGGCTTTTTCTTGTCTTTTATTTGCAGGTGAAAGAGGCTATGCAGAGAATCCATGACCGAGGCAACATAGGGAAACTCATCCTGGATGTGGAGAAGTCCCCCACACCTTTGGTAACTTGAGGTTTTATTTATTCTTTTTAACCCACAAAAACTTTACAATCGTTAATGAACTAGTAACATTTGGTTATTCTAGGTCTAGGCTGTCTTCCTTCAAGATTTGAAGGAAGACATTAGACATTAGAAAGTGAAAATTATACTGTTCTTACCGGCTATAAATGTCAAAATGTCAAAGGCCTTTGGCACAGTGTGTGGAACTTCAGACACTTAAGGGATTAGCAGTTTAACAGTTGTGTGAAAGGTTTATCAGGGTGGAGTCTGGTGACAGTCAACAACACTGTCCTCACGCTGGAGCAAATAAAAGGTTTCCATGGCAACGGCTCAGCCTGGAACCCATCTCAAGGGGAAGTATACTGTATGCAGAGATAATTGCTAACATGAACATTGTTTTATAATCTGTCGTATGGATTTGACCAGTTCCCAGTGGGAATTGTCAAGAGTCCGCTGCAGTTGCAGCCGGTAATGACAAGGCTCAGACATGCAGTGTAATTATGGGTGGCACGGGGCTAACGGAAATATTAATGTTTGAATACAATTGTACTGTATAACTAGTGCCATGTGCTTTCTCTCACACTCTCTCTTCTTTCTTTCTTTCTTTCTTTCTTTCTTTCTTTCTTTCTTTCTTTCTGGGCACTTATTTAGAAAATTCCAGACTGTGCAAAGAGACATCTTAGGCTTTGGCTTCACTGAATTGCTGGTTCATGTGATATTGGCCAAATAAGCACTGTCAACACTTTAAAATGGAAATGTCTTACACCCTCCTTTGTCTTACACCGTCCTCTCTCAGACCGTACTGTGTGCTGTTGGAGACAGGCCGATAATTACCCTTTCTCCTCCCTCATGCTGTAGATGGCTAACGATAGTACAGAGACCAGCGAGGCAGGTGAAGAGGAGGAGGAACACGAGGGTGACAATGACAACAAGGAGCGGATGCCCTTTATCCAGTAAGCCCTGAACGCTACGCTGGGGCCTAAGGAGAGCCGGAGGGACCAGAGGAACAGAGACTATTCCAAGACCTGAGCTACGCACCCGCGAATCCATGCTGTTGTACAATGTATGAGTGTGTGTGTGTTTGTATTGTAGTTGCATTGTCGCCCAGTTTCATCAACATTTGACATGTTAGAAGCAAAAGTATGATAAATTTACAAAAAAGTCTAAAAAAAAAACAACCAACACAAGAATTCTAACAAAAGTGCCATTCTCCAATGCAGTGTTGAAGTGTATTAGTGTTGTGTTTGTGTGATAATCGGTTTCCTTGGTGTCTGGGATGTGCACTGGTCGGGGTTTGGAAACACATTTCTCAATTAGAACCTGACATAGGATCTCACTGTTTGTTAATGCATCATTGCATTTTAGCATTCACTTCCGTTGTGTGGCGTTTAGCATTTGGCTTAATCCACCCTGTAGTAGCAGTGCCTTTGTGTTGTCTTGGAGATGTATATTTCCTTTTCCTTCTCCCTCATGGTCATTAGAACCCTTGATTTACACATCATCCCCAGTATACTGTATGCTGTGTGGTATTTGTGTCGTTAGATGGTTTTTTTTTTAGTTATGTTAAAGGATAACCTCCAGGCCTCACTCTTTTTTTGAGACTTAAAATCTGATTGTGGTGATGAGTGATTGACTTTGCACTGTTGCGTGTGTGTGTGTGTGATGAGATGTAATGTTTACCGTACCGTCAGGTGCCTGTGCATGTAGTGCCACACAGAAACGAACAGCTCCATTTTCACATCATGATAAGCTTGAAACCTGCTAGAACATTCCTCTCACACAGAAATCAGAATATCTTGATCTAACAAGTCAGCTGTTCTATTTGTGCCAGAAATGCTTATCTATGCCCTGTGCAGAACACACAAACAACTCAAACTGAAGTTGTGTTATTCAGTTAACATTCAGTTTATATTGTGAACTCGATAACGCGCAAACCTCCCAACCTCATAGTCTTAACCTAGGTGTGTCTGGATCACAGAGTGTGGTTTAGATTTATTCACCAAGTTCTAGAATTACCTCAAGCAAGTAGAATCACTAGAAGTGATTATACATTTTGTTACAAAGGGTTCTACCTTTAAGTGATGCATTGGAACATCAAATCAGGAACAATTTTAAAGACTTTCAAATCACACTTCTGACAAACCACATTTGTTTTCAACCAGTTACAGATGAACTCAGACTTTTGAAGAGCAAATGAAGAGCAGAACATTAGTTGTCAAAATATGCTTTCAGGTACAAAAGTGCAGATAAATGATCCATGGAGAGTATACAGTGTCCCCCTTTGCTTTTGTGAATTGCCGTAGTCAAATTCTCTGTTTGTATGTGTCTGAGTGTGAGAGCGATGTTTTATCTGAATGGGTAATCCATTTGCCTTAAAAAAAAATAAACATTGAAAAATATTAGTCCTATATGGCTATTCCATAGGAAGTGTCAAGGTGCAGATAGACAAGAAAATATTGACAAATGTATGTTATTGTTGTGTTCTGCTCTACTTCTGTTGTTCGTAGGTATCCTGTCCTTTTCACCTTAATAAATGGATCTGCAGAGCAAACATGACACGTCGGGTTGTTTAATGATGATGCAATATGCATGTCAAGACACATAGTCAGCTTTAAGATGCAGTACATGCTTTTCTCTTTTATCTTTCACCTATTGGGTTATCAAACACTAATCAGTCTTGGGAAGCTGTGCTAACCATAATTGCAATAGCAGGACTGTTATCTTTATCTTGTTATTTCTCGTCCCCCACAGAAATGTAATCTCCCTCATAAAATGCCCTTTTATGTTATCGGATTAGATATGTAAATCTTTATACCGGTACCTTGTGTACATTGGTATCTCGTTGGGCACTAGTGGCAATCAATAATGCTGTGTGAGGCAGCCTCAACCGGTGATGTTATAAAAATACTTCTTTGGTTTTGGGTCTCCTGAATATGTTTAAATTGTTCTGTCATTGTCAGTATGACTAAGTATCTAACACTGTGACCTGGTGTCAAATGGCTGTTGAAATATGCATGTAACATTAATTTTTGCATTGCGAGGGTCCTTATAAACTCTACAGCTGCATACAGTATTCCATATATTCTTTAAGTCACAGCTTCGAGTTGCTTAAGTCTCCTTGTTTTTGTCAGACTTTTTTTCTACACCCTACCCTCCTTCCATCTCATAACATTGCATACTAAAAATAGCCTCCTCCAGGAACACAGAGGTCCTCAGCAAATATGTTTCTAATAGAAAAATATCTAAATAGAGAATAGAGACAGAAGTCATAGTATGAGAACAGTTATTGATGCAAAGTGCAAATAATCATAATATTGTTGACAATTACCTTTAAACTAATGACAAATATATTTGGTTAATATTATGGCTACATACATATTACAAACAACACATCCATTATGCACTATTTTTGTGTTTCTCATGTCTGTATATTGCATGGTATTACTATGGAGTCATGGTCCAGGGGGGTTCCTTTGATTGCATAAAGTTACCATTTATCATGGTGTTACAAAATAGGGTTCTGGAGAGAGCTGCATGATGGGTCTGTTTACTGTACTCGCACATCATGTAACAGTGTGGCAGTCAATGAATTTACAGCTTGTTTGGGCAATGAATGGGGAAAACTACTAAATGAGCGGCACCCTAGCGCAGGTAAATATTTATGAATGGGCAGAAACAGGGCGTTGATTGTTCTCACTTCGTCCCAGGTATTCTAATCCCTCTTGAAGTCTCAAGGGGGCACACACAGGCTCTACACTGTAAGCCAATGAGATGCCAGAACCTTACTGTGCAAACCTGCAGCCCCCTATTTGGAGAGCCGTCTACAGTCTCCGTGTTTGGTGAACTGTCCACAGAGTCAGGGAGCTTCTTTCAGTGGTATAAAGTGAGCCCCTGTGCGTGCCAGACTCCCGACGGCTGCAGCGATGATGATGGCGTGCCCAAAGCTCCTGGTCCTCCTGCTCGTCGTCTGCACGGCCCTGCTTCAGCATGGGGACGCCAGGCCCTCCCGCTCCAGGAAAGCAGCCCCAGGTCGGCAGAGAGGTAACACACATCACACTGTAGAGTTAGGACAGTCACACTTTCAAGGATATATGTGGATACCCAGGACATGTCTTAAGACTAACAGGACAGCCAGGTGGTAGCCTATACTTGCACATTGCATGAGAGTCAAGTTTAGTTTCCAGTGCCGTGTGAATTGAGCTCCTTTTACTATTTCTCTCCGTCTCCTCATTTTGCCTGAGATGCAGCAGATGAAGAAGATATGAAGGTGCAGATAGACAAGCTATGGCTAGAAGTCAACTCACTAAAGGAGATGCAGGCTCTACAGACAGGTGGGTGTCCTTGTGGTGTCTGATGTAACACCACTTTAATGGATTTGAGAGAATACCTAAACTTGCAGTCTATTATTCTTCTCTGACAATTTTTTAATCATCAAAAATGCATGCAGATAAGGCTAACCTGACAAAGATATGCTCATCTTGTGACAGGGCAAAGCTACAGTACCACTAGTAAACTGACATGGAGCATGTCATAGCTGTGTTGCCTCAGTGGGGAAACCTGCATTCAGTGTAGAACTTTTCTATTTTACCAGATAACCAGTCACAGTCAGTGAATTGTGTACCAAAAGAACAACTAACCATGGTGTGTGATCAACATGTCATGGGTTTTAATTTAGGGGAGCACAAATACCGATGCAACATATTTCCCAAAACTGGAAATGCCAGTGGATTAAATGCACTGCACTGATGTCAATGACATTTCAATGTACATGTAGCCTTAGTTGCTCACTAAGAAAGGGTTGATGCACTGGATCACAAGAGCAATCTCTCCACTAGAGGGCGTCATCGAACTTCTACAGTTGAGCCATGCCAGTACTGACTCAATGCACCCATCAATCACAATCAATCACCCTTCAATGCACCCTTCTCTGTGACTTGGCCAGGATGCTTTTGAGCTTTAGATTGCTGCACTTGAAACTAAGTTGTAATACTCTAATTGCAGATTGCATACAACATGCATGATAACAGTTTATATCCTCTTAGGCCTTCTGATGTTTATTTTCCTAAACCTGCTGATATCAGGCCGTATACAAATACCTAAAATAGGCCTATGCTTCTGTCTGAACGTGCTTCTGTGAAGGGATTTGTTTGTTTTTGGAGAGACTTACTTGTTCCACGAGAGAGTAAATGTTTAGAGATGATTAAAGTATAAGCAAATTTGAATTAGCATGCTATGTGCTTGCTTGACAAGGGAATTGGCAAGAAAGTGTTGGATTGTTAGTTTAAGAGGCTACTGAACAGTTACATGATGGGATATAAGATTGGGCTAACTTTCCAACTTAAAATAATGTACTGAGCTAAAATGGCTACTACAAATATTCTTACTAAAATAATTAGTATCCTTTATGTGTATCCTTTTGTCAACATTTTTTTTCCTTTTTATATTTTTTCATGCTTTTCTAGTTTGTCTGCGTGGAATCAAAGCATACAGGAAATGTTACCTGGCTATTGAAGAGCCCAAACACTACCATGAGGCCAATGAAGACTGTATCGCTCAAGGTGGCACACTAGCTATCCCACGTGACATGCAAGAGAACAATGACCTGAGAGAATATGCCAAACGGAGCTCTCCGGGTGCCAAGGATTTCTGGATTGGTGTGACAGACATTGTTAAAGAGGGCCAGTATGTGGATGTTAACAGCATGCCAGTCACTTTCTTTAACTGGGACAAGTCCAAAAAACAACCCACAGGTGGCAAGAGAGTGAGCTGTGTCACTCTCTCCCTGGCTGCACAGGGCAGGTGGCATGATGAAGTCTGTCGCAGTCAGAAGAAATACATTTGTGAATACCTAATTCCTTAATTTGTTTCAGAATGCAGTAAATCTACCCAAACTTGTCCAAAGAAGTAAACACACTGACTTGTTTGACTTTAACATCCATGTTGTCTTCCTACTTTGATCAAAATCAAATGAACTGTTGATTTTGCAATGCAAAACACAATTTAGCTTACAGGATGTCTAAACAGTATTAAGGATAGCACTACAGGATTGTATTATTATTATTATTATTATTATTATTATTATTATTGTTGTTGTTGTTATTATTATTATGCTGTTGTGCACATGAATAGACAGGTGATGTCAGGACGCAAGATGTTTAGGAAGTGACGCACAGCCTGTGAGCCGAATTCTCGCGAAACTGACGAACGGCCATTTTTACCCCCATTGATTGCTGTTTGTGCATAGGTGGTGAACTGAAAAGAAAGTATCTGCGATTAGTTTGATTGCAAGTTTTTATCTGCTCAGTTTGACTTAGATACCCAACTGGATTGAACCAAACTGAAATTATGTTTGTGTATAACGTTACCGCTCTTCACATTTCCTGTTGACATCCGATTTGGGATAGATGTCCGTATAAACTGTCGCCCAAATGGAAATGGTGCCCAGCGAAGAAAACCAGCTCGTACCCAAAGAGGTGAGATTATCACATACAGAGTGACCGGGTTTTGGCATCAGTGGGCCCTCGGCAATTGAGTGCGAGATAACGTTATCAATTAAGCACCACGGACGTCCATAATAAACGGGTTTAGTAGACGTTGACATCGATCTTTCTAACTTACAAGTGAATTGTACGAACTAGTGGCAAATTAGCTAGCTAGCTGATGTTAGCTGTGTATTTAAGCTTGTTAGCAGGACGGCTAATAGTAGCAAGCTAGTAAGCCAGTTCAAGCTAAGAGTAATAACGTTGGTCAACTGTCCAGCTAGATATTAATTTCTCTGCTCTTGTTGATTGAGATAAAAGTTGAATGTAACGTTACAGTTTTGTTATTCAGAAGATGGAAGAGGCATGACAGCCAGAGTGCACAGATGTCCACCTTAATTGTTCCATAGTTTTTGTAACTTAACGTCACTAGCTACAGCACCTAGCCAGTTAGCTAGCCAGGTAGCTAGCACGTAGCTCATTTGCTAGATGGATAGGGTCTACAGCTAACAAACGCTAGCTAAACATTGAGAAAGCCATTTTAATCCATCTTATTAAAATATAAGCAAGTTCCGTGTCCTGGCTGTGTTAAATCAAGTCATTGTTGATGAGAGTGGAATAAACACGACAGCAGTGCTTTAACATCAGTGGTGGAAACTTGACGGATGTTATTTGCCGTTGTGCTGAAGAATTGAAAGGCGACATTTACATGACAACAGCCTATAGCCCATGGCTAACTGTTGTAGCTTTCAATTGGGGAGTCAACGTTGTCAACATTTGCAAACCACCTTCTAGGGCCTTCATTGTTGTGATCCGGATTGGTGACCAAACTGGTCATCAGTAAATTATGCTTTCTGAAATGGTGCTCGTTAGAAAGCAGTGACAGGACAGCGCCTGGCCAGTTAACGTTAACTAAATGATTTTGATGACCCTTAGCACGATAACTACAGCGCTATCTGGATTTTCGTCCACTCAAAGTAGCTACGTACGACATCTATCTAAATAAGCCATTTGACTAGAAAGGCTGTTCATGGATGTTGGACGTCTTAGTTCCGTATTAGGTAAGAAAGTCTGACGGAAGCACCTGTGATTGCGTCATTGCACGAACAAAACAAATAGCCGACAACGTTGTCGTGGCAGACTTATCGCCAAGGCCTAGTTGTAACTGTGATATATTTTGAACTGTCATTATGAAAAGAGATCTGAGTCGTGGACGTAACATTTAGCCTACCCAAACAAAAACAGCATCTGGTGTTAATTTCCTGGTGTAATACCCTGTCTTAAATGTATTTTATTAAAATGTTTCCAAAATTAAAAATAGACTCGAGACCATTTCCCAGTTGTCAGCACACATACTTGTTTTAAGATATGGTTGTGAAGATCTTTAACTCGCAGTTAAGTAGCAATCATCTCCTAAGTCTACAGTTTGAAGTGCAAATCACAGAACTCAAGAATGTAGCTGTTGGTGATTCTAGTCCTGCAGCAATGTGCAACTACAGACTTCTCGCCAAACGTCGCCTTTGCGTCTATCTTCTGCAGGTTCTGTGGAGTTCTCGAATGGGTTATGTGGATTAAAAGGGACGGAACAAAAATCTTTTAGAAAAACTTATGCTGATAATGGTCACAAAAGAAACAAGCTAAGAGGCCTTCCATGACTGATTAAATTCTGCTGAGCATTATAAAAGTACTCGACTACAATACTGCAATAAGTTCGTTGAGTTCAAATGATTTGAACAAACATGTTCTTTCTTTACTAATTTATGGTCCCTCAGAATATAGGCTACACCCTTAAGGCAGAGTTGAACAACTATAGCATTTCACTGCATGTTTTACATTTTATCTCTGTATGTAATGAATAAAAACTCGTTGAATCCTTGGTATATATTGGCAACAATGTAATGCTGTTGAAATGTAGCAATGACATATTTTCTGAGAAAGAATAACTAGGCCTAAACTACATCTTTGTTTTTTTCTGACTTATTATGTTAGTCCTGTCATAGTGCTTTGATGTAGCCTACCTTATTTAAGCCAATAGACCTGTCTAGTTATGAGTTTCTGCTCCATCATTATAGTACTTTTGTGGGGAAATCAGCATCTTCTTGACTGAAAACAGGCCGGGGTATGTGCAGTGCAGCATATCAGTTTAAAGAGAAATATTCAACGATTGGTTTCCTTGTTGGAGTTTGCTTTGTTTGAGGAAGCAGGGTTATGTGCAGTGCAGGCCATAAATTCTTCCCATTTCAATGGACAGCCTGTAGTCTGATGCAGGTAAAGGTGGTACTAGCTGATGATCAGATATCAGATAGTTGCTTGGTGGCTTAAAGCAAGAATGTTTTTGTACAAATCCTCAGATGCACAGATGTCAGGTGTCCTGATTAGTTCACACTGAAGCTACAGTTCATGACACAAACAGGAGCAGGATAGAACTTATAATGCGGACAACATTTTTTATTTTATTTTTTTTATATATATGTCCTATATTTCTATTTTGATACATACATGTTCTATATTTCAGTCTTGCACTTTGATTTAATGTTTATTGTCTATGGCTATGTCCATAGTATGTCTATGTCTGTATTTAAAGCATGTCTATGTCTGCATGGGAAAGTAAGAAACGAAATTTCAATTCTTTGTATGACCAGTGCATGTAAAGAAATTGACAATAAAAGCCGACTTGACTTGACTTGACTTGAACTATTAGAATATGTAGCCTATTGTAGAAATAAACAATTCATGTTTTGGCAGCTGGGGAAAAAAATCTCCTAGGTGTAAAATGGTCACATTGAGTGGCCCATCCAGTCACCTGACCAACCCCTACCTAAAGGAGATCTTTTGCTTCTCTGGCCCATTGCTTCAGTTTGCTGTAGGGTCATAATATTTACAGAACCGGCCCTTCCTGTGACTATCAGAAGGGACCCCTACCTCTGTCCACACTGGCATAAGGCCTTGGCAGGCTTAGCTCCACATGTCCAGTCCCACCAGTGGAGATGAAAGCACACACATGACTGACCCATGCAATACTTTTAAATGCCAGTGTGGTTTACCATTCAGTTCTTATTTTTGATTTGTACGTGTGAATTTGCAGTATTAGGCAGTCTCGCTGTTTTAGTTCCTAGATGGTGCAGACCCAGATCGATGGCTTCAGGTTTGTTGTAGGGCCGGTTCTCATGAACTCCATTGGTTGCTTGAGGTGGGTTGAGGAGCCAGGGATGCCCTTTTCAGTAGACCACCTGCTAGCTGCTGTTAAATGACTATGACCGTGGGCTTGTGATGTCAGGCTAGTCAATATACTAGAGGTAGGCTATTAATTACGTTTCAGATTATTTCTAAAGAGTACTCGGTAGCCTCTATGTGGACGCTGTTTTGTTTTTGTACCATGTTCCAGCACTCGCATGAGTAATGAGTTGACAACTTAAAAACCCCAGTTAAAATGATCCACACTGAGTGTTCCTCTTATAATAGACTCCTACAAGTACTTAAATCAGGAAGTGAAAGCTGCTTTAAAAAAAATCTCGTTTGTATGCCTCAGTCTCATTATCCCAATATTTGGTAGTGTAAACCTTCATTTATCTCATTTAACCTCTTAAGTTTCTTTACATGTTACCATGTCATTGCACCTATTTTATGCTTAATTAAACAATTAGACAATATTGAGCCCAATTTGTTTGGATTGTAAACTAAGGTGTAGTCTTAAGGGCCTATGGATGTCTGTAATCAGATTGTTGCACATTCCAGTTTTTACATGCTGCGTTGTGAATATATTGTGTGATTCACTTTTATCATCTTTCATTTCTTCACTGTCAACCTGTCGTCTGGAATCACTAGATGATTTGTCATGCATGTTCTTAAAAACAAACAAACAAACATTTGGCAGATTATGCCAGCTGGACAAAGTATAGGGTAGCCGAAATAAACCGTAATCGTTTTTGCCAAGTGACCTGTGTTCATCTGATTCCTGGCCTGCTTAACTCTGTGCTTCTCTGTGCCAGTGAGAGCACAGGCGTCCTTATGTCTGCACCTTGTGATATTATCCATGATAAAAATACCCCCTAAGCTGATAATACCGCACTGTGTATCGACATCTCTGGGACTTTTGGAGCAGCAAGCTGTCAGATTTAGCCAAGATTGCCAGATTCCGATCCTCCCCCCTCTCTTTTCCAACAATCTTACGGAGGCGTGAATGAAAATTACCTGCGAGAGAATTCTCAGAGTCTTGTGGCATTTAGAGTCTGGGCAATGCTAACAACAGCATCACTGTAGCCTAACATTTCTTTGTCTTTGTCACACTTTGAAGAAAGAAAGAAAGAAACAAAATAAGCCCTCAGTCATGTTTTTTTGGCTCCAGGGGCTGTTTTGGAGTTGCAGACAAAGCATTTTTGAGGAAATGAAGCAGAGATATTCTCAGGTAGCTTCTGCTAACATTGCACTTGCGTGTGAGCGTGGTGTGTGTGTGTGTGTTCTCTGTCTTTATCTATCTCTATCTCAATTTATCTGTGAGTGAAAGAGTGGAAGTCTTGGAGCCTCTGCGTGCCTGTGCATGCTGGGTCCCCAGAGTGCTTGTTTGCTAGTGTTCTTCCCCACTAACCTTTGACCCACAACACACTCATTTTCAAGAGCCCTGAACCCAGCAACACAATCTAGTACAGACAAACTGATGGTAGACTTGCTAGCATCTGAAAGGCTAATAATATACTCTGTAGCAGCTACCTCCTCAAAAGAGAGTGGTGGGTGTAGTCTATAGAAAGCAAAACACAGCCTGGCTGCCAAGCCATTGCTCAAGTCAAGTGATCCCCTTCCCTGTCCCAGTTGTTTTTCCCCATGCTTAGCTGCAAACACTGCCCCCAACTCACCAATATCCAAGAAACGTGTCTCTTACATCATTCTTGGAACTGGGCAGCCGTAGGTTTTATTAGTATCAGTAATATGAGCGGTGTAGCGCTGTGCAGTCAACAATAGGCCCTTGGCAGTGGTGCTAAAGGAGAGGAGCTTCAGCCTCTTGGAGGAAAGAAATGGAGAACAAAGCCCTTTTTCAGGGAGATCTTAAAAAAAATGGTCTTGGTGACTGAGCATAGCTGGCCGTGTTCCTAAATCACGTTCAAATCTGTTGTTGCCGAGCCTTGTTTGGTGCATATTGAAAGTTTTTCAGCAGGTGATTGTTTCCTACTAACAGGCATGTCAGTGTATTGTTCCCGCATGAGTTCTCGGCCACTGGTTTTGACAGACGTGTTTTGGCCGGGGTCTGGCTACGCACAGGTAGCTTGATGGTCCTCCATCTCCACGTCTTTTGTATGCCTCCGAGCCGTCAATTTTAAGCTGTGTCTTTGGAGAGCTTAATGTAACAAGGTCTACAGTAGGTCGTATTAAGACTGCATTGCACAAGCAGGCTGCTCCAGTTTTGTGCAGGTCATGTCTGCTGCCCTTTCCTGTGTGTTAATGTTTTGAGGAATATCTGTTTGATTTGCTGTGGAACTGTGAGACTGATGGTTGACATCATGGTTGAACATGTGAGGTCTTTGTCCAGTTCTGTCAGATTTGTTATAACAGATCCATACTAATGAAATGGTGTGTTATGCTAAAGTGTTATGCTAAGTTATGGTGCATATTGCTTTGCAAGTCTGCATGTCTGTGTCATGTATGCATTAGCTCAGCGCTTACACGCTGTGTGTGTGTCCCAAGCAGATAGAGAGTGCAGCTGAGGAGCCTCGTGTGCTGTGCATCGTCCAGGATACCACCAATGCCAAGACGGTCAATGAGCGTCTGACCCTTAACCTGCCGGCCTCCACAACCCTCTCCAAACTTTTCGAGGACGTGGCCCACAAGGCTGGCTATGTGAACGGCACCTTTGACTTGGCCTGGGGCAACTCAGCGGACATGGTGAGTGGCCATTTATGCCATGCCATTTCTTCAGTGGCCAAACATACCACTAACCACAGCACTGATGAGGGGTGAAGTCCCTATTAACAATGAAATACATACAGTGTCCATCAATCTTGTCTGTTTTATTGCATATTATTGTATGCAATACTTTAGGCCTAAATGTTAATAACATGTGCTTAGTTGTGTGTGTATATATAGTAACTATCCTATATATAGTGACTCTCTGGGTGGAGTTTTGGGGGTGTCAGAAAATACAAGGCTAGGCCTGTATGAGCGGTGTATTTTTAACTGCATCATAGTGTTTACTGATGATTATGATTACAAGGCCCCCCCTCCTGAGCTCAGGGTGCTTAAGAGTAATGAAGGCCGTGTGTGTGTGTGTGTGTGTGTGTACATTCTCTGTGCTGTGTGTGTGTGTGTGTGTGTGTGTGTGTCATGAGTGTGCTGTTTTTCGCCTGGCCACATGCTAATCCTGCCGCTGACCCTGAGCACAGGTGCCTGGGCTGGAGTTAGCTCACTGAGTAGGTCAGTGGATTAGACCGCATTCCACGCCTGGCCAGCCTTTCTCCGCTCCTCTACCATATACAGGCCTCACATGGACGCAGGAACTTAGATAAGGCATTTGACCAGTCTCTGTGAGATACTAAGCCTATAGAGTCCACTATTTTTATTCAGTATCATTTGTTATACCGATATATCATTTGTCATACCGATACGGTTACCGATACCAAAATCATTTGTTTTGAATTACCGATATGGCCTTTCAGCCCGAATCCCACACTAGTGCATTTTCCAGCAACGGGCATACAGCAGGGTGTAACAGGGAAAGTTCTCTCACTGACAAGCTGCTTATCAGGGTCTGCAAGACGTTCCCGGGTTTTTAATAGTCATGCTCACAAAAGGCTGAATAATGTAATCTTCGCCTGACGCTCAGTTGACTCTGAGACGCATTCAGCAGAACGAGCTCAGCTTGCACACCTGCAGGCCACGGCATGGGCTTCACCTCACAAAAAAGAGCATTTGAGAGCAGACGCATACCTTATCCCATCACTTCCCTTGCTCAGACTTGGCAGCGAGCCGTTGTTCCCGGTAGGCAGACGAGAGCAGGCTTCTTACAGCGACCTTCCCCTCTCTGGTCTTAACTGGCCGTCTGTGGTCTTCCTCCTCTTCCCCCCCCCCCCCCCAGGCGCCCCTGGACCAGGCCAGTGAGATGACCTTGGTGGAGTCGGGGTTCGAGGCGGGCAAGAAGAACTTTCTCCAGCTGATCGATAAGGATGGGGAGCAGCCACAGATCGCCTCTGTGAGTGGGCGCTGCACTCACACACACACTCTCACACACACACCCACGCTGGCCAAACCGGGTCTCAAAACAGCTTAGAAGTTTGCTTATCTCATTGTGTTGCACACGCTGAGTGTTTGCTTAACCATCAGCACTAAAATGAAATATTCCCTAATGCAATTGACGGGGCAATTCGTTGTTAATGTTACTGCTTTTAATAGATTATAAGCATTATAAAAGTGATTTGCCACATGAGCGTGATTGGATGCTCTAGACGTGACTATGTTTGCCTTGCGGGGGTTGACCTCTGACCCTGACTCTGTGTACAGGACGAGTCGGGCACGGCGGACAGCAGCGGATTGGACGACAGCTCCCAGGACCGCTTCATCGGGCCACTGCCCAGAGACGGCACCGTGGGCTGCAGCAGCGACTACAGCAGTCCCAGCTACTCGTACTCCTCCATCCTCAACAAGTCTGAGACCGGTAGGTCCTCCGCCCTGCCTCCACCCTGCCTCCTCCACCTCCTCCTCCACAAAGGAACATGCATGAGAAAAAAGATACAGTGTTTCCCACAGAATTCTATTTCTATTTGTGGTGGTGGGTTTGCAGAATTAACTTGAATGCAAAAGTTTTTAAACAAATTTGCACAACGGGGTTATGATGCTAACCAGATTTAAGCACAATTTAGCAAGTCGTCTTCTATGCCTTGCAGGATGTTTTCTTTAAACATGCATGTAGGTTCTTTGAGAGACAAAGAAACAAGGAGAGGCACAAAGGTGCACTGCACATAGCTCTACAATGAAAGAATTCCATCCAATTTAAATAGTACAACATGGAAAATCATTGTGTGGTGGTCATTGTTGATATTGTGGTGGGCCCTCAGCCCTGCCTCCTCCACCTCCTCCTGCACAAAGGAACATGCATGAGAAAAAAGATACGGCTCCTGCTCAGTCACCTGTAGCCGGTCACTCACCTGACTTGCTTTCTTTTGTCTCTTTCGGCCTACGTGTCCTCTCTCCCTCACAGGGTATGTGGGGTTGGTCAATCAGGCCATGACGTGCTACCTGAACAGCCTTCTGCAGACACTGTTCATGACTCCGGAGTTCCGAAATGCACTGTACAAGTGAGCTACTTTTCACCAGGATGCATGAGCCCATTCATGTCCAATTTTGTGTGTGTGTGTGTGAGAGAGTGAAGGTTTTATCTTCAGAAAACTAATGGTCATGTTGTTGCCCGTCCCTAGTTGGGAGTTTGAGTCGGAGTCGGAGGAGGACCCGGTCACCAGTATCCCATACCAGCTGCAGAGACTCTTTGTGCTTCTGCAGACCAGCAAGAAGCGTGCCATCGAGACCACAGATGTCACGCGGAGCTTCGGCTGGGACAGCAGCGAGGGTGAGTCCGTGCCCCCCCCCCCCCCACACACATACACACACACACATACACCTCTACAGGAACATCCCTTACATGTACACCATAACACTCAGGGAAGCCTTTAGAAAAACAATTGCACTTTACCCCCAAGGATGTATCTGGTATTGTGAAACACAGCTCTTAGTTGTTGCATTTTTTACTTTGACCGTGTCCGTGTCTGTGTCTGTGTGCGCATGTGTTTGTGTTTTTTAGCCTGGCAGCAGCATGACGTACAAGAGCTGTGCCGGGTCATGTTCGACGCCCTTGAGCAGAAGTGGAAGCAGACTGAGCAGGTAGATCTCATGCACCCCCTCACACACACATAGCCCCTCCCCAAGCCCCACCCATTTGCATTTAGTCAACACTAATCCTCAGCCAATGGGAGCCCTCCCCCGGGGACACAGAACAAAGAGGCCTGTGTGGAAAAGGCAGAGAAAGTGGCGAAAAGTCTCGAGGTCAGCTATTTCTGATCTGGGGCGGTTTGTGTAAACACCCAGCGCTCCGAGGTGTGGCCGGCCACGCTGGACTCATGTGAGCGCCGGGGAGTGTGAGGCATTCATTAAAGGGTACTACTACATACTCGCCGCTCGCGACCGGTAGCGCGACAATGTGACGTCAAAATTGTGTCATTTCCCCTGTCGCACGAGAAATTTCAGCCTCGCACAGGCAGGTCGTGCACAGGAGATTTTATTTCAGATGCACGCGACAAGCAGGATGAGCTTGAAGCCAAGATCAGGGAGCATGCGTGCCTCTATACAGACATCAACCACATTCAGGCATTTTTGCCTAGCCCACATCTTGAATAAACATGATGTTTGAATAGTCAGTTTGAAAAGAGAGGGAAATTAACCTGGCTAGGTTACCAGCGCGAGTTCGTGATTTTTAAATAGTTTGCTGCATATGTTAATGAAGCTATCAGAGAGAGATGTAACACATGGAATTAAGAGGAAAGAATAGAAACGCACACACCTTGGAAACTAGATGATAATGATGATGGTAGTTGTGAATAGCAGCAACCAAATTCTGAAGTACCATCACAGTACTGCCAATGCTTCTGACAGCTTCTTCTACTGTGTAACGTAGTTAGCGTTAGCCTTTTCACAACAGCGACACCTCTGTCCAGGAGAATATTGCAACTAGTGTCGCGACCACAACGCACGAGTATAAATGGTTACGGCGCTCCCGTGACGTCACATTGTCGCGCTACAGGTCGGGAACGGCGAGTATGTAGGACGCTTAAGGAGGCGCTCGGCTCAGCTGAGTGCCGCCGACACACTTGACTGACTTGTGCTGTGTCTCCACTCACCCACACCCAAACAAGAGGCCAGGGTCAGTTGTCTTTTAAGGCCCACCTACAAGGTTCTGCAAACAGCACAGCAGGGCAGCATGATTTGTGTATATATATATATATTTTTGGCCTTTTTATGCCTTTAATGAGACAGGACAGTAGAGAATGACAGGAAGGGAGTGGTAGAGAGAGTCGGGGTGGAATCCGGAAAGGACCACGGGGCGGGAATCGAACCCCGGTCTCCGGTGTACAGTGCAGGTGCCCCAGCCAGATGTACCATGGCCAGGGCAAAGGGCAGCATGATTTGGGGGCAGGGTGGAGTGTGGGTCATGGAATGTAAACTATACCAACATTGTAGGCAAACTATTAATGTGCATTACAGGCATTAATGTGAGTGGGTAACGGTCAAAGTGCTTATTGAGTGTTCATTGTCCACTTTGATGAAAAGTATGTGGTGCTTTGGGAATGGGTACATGAGTCCGTTGTTATGAGTCCATTGTTCCTCGTCTGAGTCCACTCTCTTGTGTGTCCAGGCGGATCTGATCAACCAGCTGTATCAGGGCAAGCTCAAAGACTACGTGCGCTGTCTGGAGTGTGGCTACGAGAGCTGGAGGATCGACACGTACCTGGACATCCCTCTCGTCATCCGGCCGTTTGGGTCCAGCCAGGCCTTTGGGAGTGTGGTGAGTTCCACCACCACCACCACCACCACCACCACACCACACACACGTGGCGTGGTGCATTCAGAGTTTTACAGCTCAGAAGTCAGATGAGTTCACACTGCTTGGGGACAGTGGCTTTAGTTAGTTGGGTGGTGTTGATGCAGCCCATGGCTAATTGCCGTTGCTTTGTGTCCTAACTGCTGATTTTGTTCCTGCGTGGGGGTTCACAGGAGGAGGCTCTGCAGGCCTTCGTCCAGCCTGAGACTCTGGACGGACCCAACCAGTACTTCTGCGAGCGCTGCAAGAAGAAATGCGATGCCCGCAAGGTGAGCCTCAGCCCAGGAGGTCGTTCTGTCCCTTTTAAATAGCCTTTCAGATGGAGCCTGTTGTGAGTCTGTGTTGTTTTTGATAAAGTGGTCTGCTACCTGCTGTCAATCAGCTATATCTTTACCTTTCAAACGACTTTGAAAAGTCCTCTTAAGTTCAGGCACAGAAATGTTCTCTGCTTTAAGTGGACAGCTTTGGACAGCTCTCCTCATTGGGCTCTTTTTGTGTCCATCTGCCTTCTGCAGGGCCTGAGGTTTCTGCACTTTCCCTACCTGCTGACCCTGCAGCTGAAACGCTTTGACTTTGACTACACCACTATGCACCGCATCAAGCTCAATGACCGCATGACCTTCCCTGAGGAGCTCGACATGAGCCCCTTCATCGATGTGGAGGATGAGGTGAGCGACCCGAAACCCAGGGTGAACAATTCCTTCATTTGTCTCCGTTGATACATTTCAAATGTAGACCTTCTGTAGCTCGTGCTAATAATGCTTTTAATCTCTCTACATAAGGACATGATTAATGGATGTGTAGAACCAGTCATTGCTGGTGTGCCGGCGCCTCGGCCTCACTCTCCTCCTCTCCCCTCTCCTCCCCCTACGCAACAGAAGTCTCCTCAGACGGAGAGCTGCACCGACAGTGGGGCGGAGAACGAGGGCAGTTGCCACAGTGACCAGATGAGTAACGACTTCTCCACGGACGACGGCGTGGACGAGGGCATCTGCCTCGACAGCGCTGGCAGCACAGAGAGGGTACTGAAGCCAAAGGTGAGCCAACACACACACACACACACACACACACACACACACACACACACACACACACACACACAGAGCACTCCCAATGCACTCTTAAGTATCTCCATATGAGTACATTTCAAAGGAGAAGCCAGAAAGCCCTCTGGGTCACCTTTTGAAGCTTTTTCAGTTCTCCCAGTTCTTTAGCTGAGAGCTAGCGGTTCACTTTCTCTCACTGTCTGATTGATTTGCCCTTAAAGGAGAATTCCGGTGTGATATTGACCTAAAGTGTGTTAAATAATGATGCCTAGTGTGAACGTATGTCTCAAAGCTCATCTCGGCTTGTCCCCTGCACAAATAATTCCGTGGAAAAGCATGGATTCCAGTTGCTGCAACTGGAATCCATGCATTTCCACGGAATTATTTTTGGAATCTGATCCCTTGTCATACCTGTTCATTCATACTCGTCGCTCGACTTATCGTGACTAAATTGAAGATAGTGGCGAACGGTAAACTTCCTCAAGGTACTGTCTGCATAAATCGTCTTGTAAATAAACTACTAGTGCTTTTTCAAAGTTCTCAATGTCTCATTTTAAATGTCAAGGCCCTCGGGAGTCTACCAGTGAAGTATGGAGCTACTTTGAGCCTCGTAAATGGTGTAAAACAGTGATTTATTTGCATGGCTAGGCCGATGCCCAAAGCACCCCCATCGAAAAACTGTTGGTAGCATTGGCTAACTAGCGCCAGCTTTCTGAGTGCAGGGGACAAGCCGAGATGAGCTATGAGACAAACGTTCACACTCGGTATCATGTTTCAACACACATTAGGTCAATATCTCACCGGAATTCTCCTTTAATGTCCACATCTGTGGAGAATTAGCTTCTCTCCTCAATTCACTCAACACCTGCCTCATCACTGACTTTGAACTGACTCTCTCCCTCTCCCTCTCCCTCTCTCCCGCTCTCCCCCCTCAGAGCTCGCTGACCTTTGAGCTGTTCTCCGTCATGGTGCACTCTGGGAGTGCGGCAGGGGGACACTATTACGCCTGCATCAAGTCCTTCAGTGACGGCCAGTGGTACAGCTTCAACGACCAGCACGTCAGCAAGGTCAGTCCTGGAGTAGCCTGCAGCGAGGCACCAGGGCATGGGCTACTGGTCAAAGTAACAATGGGAGGGTGGGGGTGGGTGGATTGGCTCAAATTCAACTTCTGCATTGAGCCTAATCCAGCACACAACTGCTAGGTGCCCAGTTTAGATGAGATTATGTCTGGGAGGTGACTGAGTGTGCATGTTTTGACTGGATTGCTCTGTGTGTGTTGTGCTTGTTTGCAGATCACACAGGATGACATCAGGAAGACATATGGGGGGTCCTCGGGGAGCAGAGGCTATTATTCCAGTGCCTTTGCCAGGTCAGTGCATCCAACCTGAACTGTGGCAAATACGGATGAATACTACCACCAAAGGCCTGCAGCTGCTAAATGTTCCACTGCTTGATGTTGTCATAAATAAAAGAGGAATAGCCCTTTGAAGTCAAGTGTTTTTAGTGTTGCCAGAAATGTCCTTCTTCCAAAAAATAAATAAATCGAATAAATAAATAAAAACAGAAAAGCTTTTTGGAAATTGCATCACCACACCACAATCAAAATGTTGATCAAAAGGAACTCTGTTCCTGGTGTTGCCGACTGACGTATTTCTCGGAGGGGAACAGGGGGCTTATTATTGCGGCATTAACAAAGCCCTGTTGTTAGCCCGTGTCATTTCATGCGGCCCCTCTTAGCCTGGAAGACGAACGCCTCCTGTAAAGAACATGCCGTGCCAGCTGATAACATTCAGACAGAAATAACATTGCGCTAACATTGTCTCTCTCTCTCTCTCTCTCTCTCTCTCTCTCTCTCTCTCTCTCTCTCTCTCTCTCTCTCTCTCTCTCGTGCAGTTCTACCAATGCATATATGCTCATATACAGGTTGAAAGATCCCACAAGGAATGCAAGTAAGGGGCAATGATTTCACTCTAGCTTTTACAATTTTTTTTTTTTGGATAAATGTCAGAGAAATGGGTAGATGTTGGATGTGTTCAATGTGGTGTGTGATTTGTGCAGAGTACTTGGATGCGGAGGATTTCCCAGAGCACATCAAGCGTCTCGTCCAGAGAGAGAAGGAGTCTGAGGAACAAGAGAAGAGGCAGCGGGAGATCGAGCGCAACACATGCAAGGTGACCACCCACACACTCATGGCCACTGAAGGACACTCCAACGCCACTCTGATATCAGAGCACAAAATGCCTTCTCTCAGCAGAAGTTTCTCACTTGATTGTACTCAATGCGGCCTCTCTCTCTCTCTGTCTGTCTGTCTGTCTGTCTGTCTGTCTGTCTCTGTCTGTCTGTCTGTCTGTCTGTCTCTGTCAGATCAAGCTGTTCTGCATGCATCCGGTGAAGAACATGATGATGATGGAGAACAAGCTCGAAGTGCACAAAGACAAAACGCTCCGTGAAGCCACAGAAATTGCATACAAGGTGTGTGTGGTCCGAATTTCTACCATGACGGTCAACATTGTAACATGTTCCCCAGAACAGCAGCTTGTGTGTGTGTGTGTGCGCGCGTGGTGGTATCGGCACTGGTGATTGATACTTAAAACCTGAGATTAGCCTTAGTGTGTGTGTGAGGGCAACTTGTAAGACCAGCCTCTTCATCCATCAATCTCTCAGTCTCAATCAATAACACCGGCTGTATCGTGATTGACTAACATTAGCTTAAGTGGCCAATGAGGCCCAGTCCACTTAATGTCCATGTGGTTTTGGCCGCTAGCTCATGGATCTGGAGGGCGTGGTGACGCTGGACTGCTGTCGGCTGGTGAAGTACGACGAGTTCCACGAGTACCTGGAGCGCTCGTACGAGGGCGAGGAGGACATGCCCATGGGCCTGCTCCTCGGCGGGGTCAAGTCCTCGTACATGTTCGACCTGCTGCTGGAGACGCGGCGGCCGGACCAGGTCTTTCAGCCCTACAAACCGGGAGGTAAGAGCTCGCCCGCAGACCCACACCTGCAGCTCAGGCGATCCTAAAGACAGCATTCCAGCATGCGCTACTGCGGTTTCACCTGAGCAAATAGCGGTTGTGAATTTTTTTTTTTAAATTTTTTTTTTTAATTTTTTTTTTGCTCCAGCCCTTGACAAATAAGGCTGTTTCTGCTCATTGAAGAGAAGTGTGTGTGTGTGCTTTTGGGAGTGTACCTTGTGTTGGCCCAGTCAGAAATACATCCATGAGGCCTCATTGAAATGGATATGCCTGTCTGATTATTATGTTTTAGTCAGTGAAACTTGGACTTTGGGGGGGGGGGGGGGGGTGTGTAAATGTAAAGGTTTTGCCGCCTCTGTTCCTGTCTTTGTACTGTCACGTATCACCTGTGTTGTTCTTCCCACATGCTTTGATCTTTCGCATGGCCATTGGGTTAAAGTCCAGCCAGCACCAAGGCTGTGGCTGTACAATGGCCTTGCACATCACCGGCTGTGTGTGAGCCCTCATGTTTGTTTGCATGCATGTGTTTGTGTGTGTGTGTGTGTGTGTGTGTGTGCCCCTGTAGAGGTCATGGTGAAAGTCCATGTTGTGGACCTGAAGAGCGAGACCATCGCCCCTCCTGTGAGCGTCAGGGCTTACCTGAACCAGACGGTCACCGAGTTCAAGCAACTCATTGCACAGGTACAGCTCACACTAAGCAGTGCAATGTGAAATGGAGTATCGAGCTGTTTGTTTGCATTCGCCTTATCATAAAGAGTAGATAGTCTTAAGCCATGCTTTGTGACCTATACATGTGACCATATGTGATGTGTGCGTTTGTGTTTGTGTGTCTGTGCGTTTGTGTGTGTGTGTGTGTGTGTGTGTGGCAGGCTGCGGGGCTTTCTGCAGAAACCATGCGTGTGGTCCTGGAGCGCTGCTATAATGACCTTCGGCTCCTCTATGTGCCCAACAAGACACTGAAAGCAGAAGGTTTCTTCAGGAGCAACAAGGTTTCCTTCTCTCTCATTCTCTCTCTCCGTCTCTGTCTCCCATAAGCACTGCTGAGGGCATCCTCTCCTTTAAGTTCTTTTGGATATCCTGCAGAG
Organism: Alosa sapidissima; assembly: GCF_018492685.1. Lineage (NCBI taxonomy): Eukaryota > Metazoa > Chordata > Actinopteri > Clupeiformes > Clupeidae > Alosa > Alosa sapidissima. The sequence continues at coordinate 11,091,025 of NC_055970.1, forward strand.
GCTGTGCCACAGCAGGTGCTGAATGTGTGACTAGCCTGTCTGCCCAGATGTGCCTGGAATGCTTTTGTAACCCTCACAGAGATTAGTATTACGACTTTTTACTGTTGATATAGCAGCAAAGCATCAGATGTGTGGTCCGTTCCAGTAAGCAGGCAAAAGCAAATGTGTATAAACTATTTTTTTAATTTTTTATTTGCCTTGAGTTTTGAACACACAAACTTTCTGAGATGGTTGTTCTTGGTGAACATGCATGAACTTTGGACTGAAGGTTACTTGGAAATTTCCGAGAAACCTGTTCACCTCGAATGTTTGCCTAATTTGAACGCATTGCTGCTTTGATCTCAGCTGACACATCAACTGATGTTGATAGAGCTACTCACTAATGCTACCTAAAAAGCAGACTTCACTCAAGTGCCACTTTTTTATTATGAAATCCACCAGGTTTGTACTGTAGATGGTAATCTATGGCAGATTTGAGTGTAAGCGCTGTGTTGCTTGATTGGCCAAAATGTGGTGACTGCCTGTCTCTCTCTGACTGTAACCTTTGTGTGACCCCAGGTGTTTGTGGAAAGCTCTGATTCTGCCGATCACCAGGTCACTTTCACTGACTCCCTTTTGTGGAAACTGCTGGACCGCCACGGGAACACAATCCGACTGTTTGTCTCTCTGCCCGAGCAGTCGCCGGGCTCCCTGGTCAATAGAACTAGTTGCCCCAAGGCGGGCGCCCCTAGTGGCGGTGGCGGGGACTCTGAGGACTCTCTGGAGGGGGGAGCCAAGGGCAGCAGGAAGTCTGTGGAGGCCATCCTGGAGGAGAGCACAGAGAAGCTCAAGAACCTGTCCCTGCAGCAGCAGCAGCAGCAGGCCAGCAGTGGCAGTGGCAGCGGCAGCCAGAAGAGCTCTGACCACAGCGAGTTCGAGCACATCAGCTCCCTGGCCCAGGAGCCGGAGTCGCCGTCCACCTCGCAGCCGGTCACTGCTGCTACCGCCGCCACTACTGCCACCCTTCCCCAGGCTACCCAGCAGCCCCTGCAACCGCAGCAGGAGAGCCGGACGCTCGCCGGGGGCAGCGGGAGCGTCGGTGGTTCCGGTGCCGCTACCGCTTCCACCTCCGACCCGGACAACCAGTTCCCGCTGGAGGAGCGCTCGGACTCGGACGTGAACAACGACCGCAGCACGAGCTCGGTGGACAGCGACATCCTGAGCTCGAGCCACAGCAGCGACACGCTGTGCAACGCCGACAGCAGCGGCCCGCTGCCGCTGGCCAACGGCCTGGACTCGCACAGCATCACCAGCAGCCGGCGCTCCAAGGCCCACGAGGGCAAGAAGGAGACGTGGGACACGGCCGAGGAGGACTCGGGCACCGACAGCGAGTACGACGAGAACGGCAAGAGCAAGAACGAGGCCCAGTACCTCTACTTCAGGGCTGAGCCCTACACGCAGGAGGAAGGCACGGGAGAAGGACAGAAATGTGAGTCCCTACGCTTCATCGTCCAGAACAGCAGCGGTCTGCCGTAGTGGGTAGAGAAAATCTGGCATAGATTCAATATAATCTTCAGTGTTTCCCACAGAATTGAATTCCATTTGTGGTGGTGGGTTTGCAGAATTAACTTGAATGCAACAATTTTTAACAAATTAGCACAGCGTGGTTATGATGCTAACCAGATTTAAGCACAATTTAGTACAACCTGGAAAATCATTGTGTGGTGGTCAATGTTGATATTGTGGTAGGCATAAGTCAATGTATGGGGAAACACTGATCTTATCATAGGGACCCTCTGAGATTTCTTTTTTTTTTTTTTAAGCATGTCCTTTATAATGCTTGTGTCAGGGCTCTACACTAACATTTTTTTCCAGGAGCACTTGTGCGCCCAAGTTAAAAAATTTAGGAGCACAGACAAAAATGTGGGCGCACAGTCAGTTCTGTACTTAACTTAAACATTACATAAACATATAACATAAACATTACACTTCAGCTAACAGTTAAACATGCCAGTGCACCAATTGCGAAGATTAAGAATGACTGACAACATTTAGGCTACAGGAAACAGGATTTTAAAGATCAGTGCCTACTTTATTTTCAGTCTGTTCTATTTTCCTACATTTTGTTAATGTTATTAAAAATATTATAATACATTGTCATATTTGCATTTAGCCTGTATATCAAGTATCCTGCCAAATGTAGGCTAATTTATTTATTTGTGAATCCATCTGTAGCTTATCCAAATATGCCTATGGTGACCTATTTGACTGCATACTGAATACTAGCTTACTACTAAAACAGTCCATTTTCTCTTCCACAAAACCCAACATAGTCAAGGATATATCAAGGATATATACATTTTTTTATACTTTTATTTTAAATATCTGCATTGATGGGGGCAGTTAGGCAAACGTTAGGCCTACGTTAGGCCTACTTTCGTTTTGCACTTCAGCTTGTATTCAGTGTAAACAAACAAGCATGCGTGGAAGCCTGGAGTTGTCAGTAGCGTTCTACCTTTGAATAAAATGGGAGTATTACGGGAGGCTACTTTGTGCCTGCTCGCTACAGCTATATTTTGCATATTGCAGCTAATACGTCAACTGGGCTAAAAGGCATGTTAGGTTACCTTTCCTTCTCTCACTGCATTCTCAGAATCTCATCCTGTTCCTCCTATATCCGATGAATTCGGTGGATAGAAGAACTAATTTCTTCAATCTTTGCATCTTGGCTGGCTAGTCTAACTTTCCGCTTTTTCTGCGCGCTCTTGGATTTGATAGAAGCGACTACTAGCGAGTCACAACGCGAAACTGCTAACGTTGATGGGAGGTGTAGTTTTTATGCTGCATTCACGACGTGATTCTATGGTTTGCACCAGTAATGTTTCTCGATATTGCGGTGTATTTTGTAGACAAACATTGACATGGTTAGAAGTCATTCGCACCAGTGCGCCTAAATATTTTTTTGCACTTGCACGCCATCATTTTTACTCGCATGTGCGAGTGAAATGGGCACACTGTAGAGCCCTGGCTTGTGTCATTTTTATGTATTTGATAGCATTTTGAGGGTAGCAAGTATTTCATGTAATATTATGTAGTGAAGTTAAGTACGATTTCATGTGGAACGAAATGACTAGTCCTCACAATTCTGTTCCTTATTCTGGTCTTGCAGGTCTACTGGTCCACGTGGACAAGAGAATCACACTGGCAGCGTTCAAGCATAACCTGGAACCCTTTGTGGGCGTCGCGTCCACACAGTTCAAAGTGTTCCGCGTCTATGCCAACAACCAGGAGTTTGAGAGCGTCCGGCTAAATGAGACGCTGTCCTCTTTCTCAGACGACAACAAGGTCAGTCGTCCTTACACGTCGGCTCATGCAGTGCTAATTGGAGAAGGTCTGTATCTAATTCATGAAGCGTGTCTGTGCACTAATAGCTGCTATATTGGTGCTCTTGCAGATAACCGTTCGGCTAGGGAGGGCGCTGAAGAAAGGAGAGTACCGAGTGAAGGTTTATCAACTGCTCGTCAATGACCCAGAGGTAAACACTGAAGCACAAGTCCTGTGAACACACGCGTGCACACACACACACACACACACACACACACGCTCGCACGCACACACACACACACACACACGCACGCGCGCACGCACGCATGCACACACGCACGCACGCATGCACACACGCACGCACGCATGCACACACGCACGCACGCATGCACACACGCACGCACGCATGCACACACACACGCACACACGCACGCACACGCACGCACGCACACGCACGCACGCACACACACACGCACACACACACACGCACGCACGCACGCACGCATGCACACACGCACGCACGCATGCACACACACACACGCTCGCACCATTGGTTATGTGTCCTGGGCACACTGAGCTTTAATTGTCTGACCACACGTTATTTCTGTCCCCTTCCCCCAGCCCTGTAAGTTCCTGGTGGACACAGTGTTTGCCAAAGGGATGACCGTGAGGCAGTCCAAAGAGGAGCTCCAGCCTCTGCTGAAGGACCAGTGCAAGCTGGATCTGAGCATCGACAGGTGAGTCACCCACCAACACCGCATGCCAACACAGAGGATGACATAGTGATTATCATGAACTTGTGTTTATGGGACTGCCACGTCGTTAGACCATAAAAATGATGAATTTTCATCAGTGTGGGAGTCAGAGTGTTAACCTTTTGGAAAGATGACTGTCTCATGACTAAAGCGCTCTGAAGCCGCAACTGAATACTAATGACCTGTCTTCCTTTGTGGTCAGATTTCGTCTCAGGAAGAAGACCTGGAAAAACCCCGGGACGGTGTTTCTGGACTACCACGTCTACGAAGAAGACATCAATATTTCCAGCAACTGGGAGGTTTTCTTGGAGGTTCTCGATGGTAAAGGTCAAGTTTGAATATTCTGATGTGTAGAAAATAGTAGCCTCTTGTCTGGGTGGTTCACTGGTGTGGAAAGTACATGTAAATGTCTGAGCAATGCTGTCTCCTTTTAATGTATATGAGAAACAACACAAACCAATGTAGCTATTTAACGCAGAGATGGTGCAGTCTGTTTTGGGAGGTGCACTAACACTAACTGTGTTTGTGCTTCAGAGCTACTTAAAGGCAAGGAGTCGACCCAGTCAGGTTTTTTTTGTTCTTTGTGGGCACACTTTACACCAGTGGTTCTGAGAGTGGCCTGTTTGTGCTTCAGAACCAGAGCGGATGAAGTCCATGTCCCAGCTGGCAGTGCTGACCCGACGCTGGAGGCCGTCCCAGATGAAGCTGGAGCCCTTCCAGGAGGTGGTGCTGGAGAGCAGCAGTGTGGAGGAACTCAAAGAAAAGGTGAATGGAGAACTGTGAAAACTGTGTGCGTGTTTTTAGATGAGGATCCAGACCACACATGTACAACATAATTCTAATGCTACTCATTCTAGAACTACGGTACATGTGTGTTGTGCTGTTTTAGGCTTAAGAGTTGACCACTAGAGGGAGCTAGTGAGCAGTGTACTAACAGTGATTTGCTTGGAAATTAAAGTATTGTGTGATAAATCATTAGAGTTTTGTTCCGTGGTTATTTTACAGCTCAGTGAACTGAGTGGGATTTCCCTTGAAAACCTGGAGTTTGCCAAGGTATGGTGGCCATTTTCTGCCGTTTTGTAAAATTCTGATCACACTGGCATTACTGGTTTCCCTCGGGCAGTATTTAATGCACATTTGTATGACTCTTCAGGGTCGAGGGACATTTCCTTGTGATATCTCGGTGTTGGAGATTCATCAGGATTTAGATTGGAACCCCAAAGTGTCCACCCTCAACGTCTGGCCTCTCTACATCTGTGATGATGGAGCTGTGGTCTTCTACAGGTAATCCCTCTGACCTTTTGCTGGCCAGCTGCGCATACCTCTGCACATCTGCCTCTCACTAGTCTCCCGAAGATCACAGACTCCTGTTTAAAGGCAACGCACCACAGACTCCTGTTTAAAGGCAACGCACCACATAAATACATAAATAAATACAGTGTTAACATATAATATTCATTTTCCCTGAGGATTTTTCTAGACTGGATTCGGTTTGTATTGGAGAAAGTGTGTTATTGATTTCTATTTTCCTCAACTTGGCCTTTTTCCCTTTCTGCACCTTAAAGCTATTGAGCCAGTTTTTGGAATGTTCTTTTACCATTGTGTGAAGGTCAATGGCATTTCAATACGTTATTCTGCAGTTGTGAGAGGTGTGTGTGTATGTGTGGCAGTTGTGCGTAATCTCTCCCCCTCTCTCTCCCTCCCCCACCCCCACCTTCACCCTCTCCCTCCCTTCCTCCTCCTCCTCCTCCTCTCCGGGCCCGTCTGCAGGGACAGTGCGGAGGAGCTGGTGGAGCTGTCGGAGGAGGAGCGCAGCGAGCTGATGAAGAAGGAGAGCAGCCGGCTGCTGAAGACGGGCCACCGCGTCAGCTACTCGCCCCGCAAAGAGAAGGCCCTGAAGATCTACCTGGACGGCGGGCCCGCCAAAGACCCCGCACAGGACTGAGGCCGAGGCGGAGCCCGCCTTTCCTCCTCGAAGCGTCGTCTCTCTCTCTTTCTTTCTTTCTTTCTTTCTTTCTTTCTCTCTCTCTCTCTCTGTCTTTCTTTCTTTCTTTCTTTCTTTCTTTTTCTCTCTCTCATTTCTTTCTTTCTTTCTTTCTGTTTTCTCTCTCTCTCTCTCTCTCTCTCTCTCTCTTTTTTAAATAAATAAAAGAAGAAAAAACTTTTATTTTTTGTTCCCGCTGGCCTGCCTGCCGCTGCGTAGCGCCCCCCAGCCCGCGTCCCTGCGTGGGTCCCGCGTTGAATCAACGTACCTAGTGCTGTTGGGCTGACGGCCCTGCACCCCGAACTGCAAAGGGGGAGGGGGGTCGGGGTATAGCGTGGCTCTGATAACTATTGTGCACTATAGTTTATTGTACTGTAAAGTTTAAAGGGATGTGCAAAAGCTATTTCATTTGTGAATCAAAAAGAAATGAAGAAAAACAAACAAACACAAAAATCCAATTCCATTCAGACAAATCAGACCCATCAGGTTCAGAGGGAGGTGCACAAGAGGAACAGAGGCTCATAAAGAGATGATCTCATTCGCTCTCTCTTTCTCTCTCTCTCTCTTTACCCCCCCCCCCCCCCGTCTCTCTCGATCTGATCCTCCTCTTCACTCTCCCTTTTTATTCTCGACAATGATTTTGTCTGTCCACTACTTTCATTCTTTTCTTTTCGCTCCCTCATGCCTTTTTTGTCTCTGAGCATTCTCTCTCTCTCTCTCTCTCTCTCTCTCTCTCTCTCTCTCTCTCTCTCTCTCTCTCTCTCTCTCTCTCTCTCTCTCTCTCTCTCTCTGTCTCATGGGGAGTGTTTTGATGGGAGCCCTCCCTGTTCATATGTGCACTTTTTTGTTTTCTCATTGGAGCATCTCCAAAGTGACTTGGAAATCTTCATCCACCTATGCCCCTGTGAAGCCACAGTCTAGTCTTCTTCCATTTCAATGTCTTCTGCAGACTCCAATCATAGTTTGATGCTGACGTGTAAAATTGTTGATTGATCGAATCATTTTCTTTTTTTGTTTTATCATTCAACTATAAAAGCGATAGTAAGTGAACTGCTTTCCTCTCACCCGCCCTACCCTTCATGGCTGTTGAGGTTTGCTGTTTCTCTGTACATTTGATTGTCTTTTTTTTTCTTCTCTCCTCTTGTTTGACCTCCCTTCATATGTGGGAGGTGCTGTGTCCCTCCAACGCCCGGCAGAACTGTGCCACCTCCTCAGGCTTCCTGAGCTTCAGATTGGAATGCTTCTCTGACTGAACGGAACAATATGTCCTCCCTGAGGGGGTGCTGCTCGATACTGGTACATATTAGTCTGCCTAGCCTCCAGGGATAGACACACAAACCAAGTAGAGAGCACCATTTACCTTTTTCTTTTTTTTTGCCTTTTTTTAAAAAAAAAATGTAAATTATTCTCACCCCAGACTTAATGATGATGTTAGGTCTTGTGAGTGACCTCTGGCACACATTTTAATTTTTTTGGTTTGTATTTAACCTTTTGTTCGTTTAGATTATGATGTGTTTTTTTTTTTTTTTTTTTTCTTTTTATTTGTGCACGATGTGAGCGGAGCCTTGGTTGGGGTGTGAGTGGGTTGGGGTGGGGGGTACTTGAGTGAGTTGTGCAGGTAACCAGAGCTTGAGGGGTTTAACTGGGCTGACCGCTGCTGCTGCTTGATGTAGACTGAAAAGCAGACTGAGTGGGTCGCGTACACACACACACACACACACTTAAACATACACACAGACAGACACACACACATCCCCAAGCCTGGTACCGCATCACCACAGAACCAGGGCAAATACACCAGGCTCCTTGTGCCGCCACAAGCTGTTCACAGTAGACATGCCAATACAGAAATAAAGAGATAATAAATTTCCCATTTTTGTTTTGTTTACTTTGTTCATTTGTCACCTTTATAGCTTGTGCTGTCATAGGTCTGAGCTTTTTAGGAATTCAACTGCATCTTTCCATTGCCGTTTTCATTTTGCGTGCCACCTTCGATCTTAAGCAATACTAGATCAAGTCCCTGAAGGTGGAATGTGTCTCTGAGGTCAACATTTGAAGTTCTCACAATAACAATGTAATTGTAAAGATATGATGAAGACAGGGTATGTGTCTAGTTTCTTCTTCTTAGTCACTGTGTTAAAAGGAACACAACACCTGTTTAACACAAAGAAACTGTTCAGAAACTGTGCATGGCAATACTGAAAAAACGTTCAGTTTCAGACTTTTGATCATACCTTTAGAGTTACAGGCTTTTTAGAGACTTCTGTTTCACAACAAAAATTACTTGCGCACCTTTGAAGTCCCTTTACGCTGGAATGGCTTTTCATTGCTTACAGTTTTTTTATTTATTCATGCAACAAAATCAAACCAGGGGAACACGGATAGTAACTCTTTATTGTCTTTAGCTTAACTGTGACTGAGGTACAGTGAGACTTTGGTCTTTGGGAAACCAACTGAAAACTGATTAACATTTATGCTCTTGGACTGGTAATGATGATATTTGCCATTTTAATTTAAGCAAGTTACCTTATATTTACAATAAATAAATACATCTTGCTAGTACTACATGGTATTCTGATAAATATGATTACACAATGTGTAGCTGTCAGGCATCTTGTTAAGGCTCCTGGTTGAGTATGTTGAAATGAACTCATTATTAATAACAGCGTACATATACTGGCCAAAACACCTATAGCGTTAGTTAAATGGTTAGCCCACTGCAGTAGAAAGGTCTGGACTTATGTGGCGTGATCGTGTTATGTGTTGAGCCTTGGGTTAGAGCTGGGTTATGTTCTTGGGTTAGCTGGGTTATGTTCCATTTGAGTGGGCTCTGTTTAACTACTGAAGACTGATGCTAGAATGGTGATCGGATGCCCTTGTTGTTTTAAACGCTAACCTACCAAGAGCCCACCACTGGATTGTCTACATGTGCGTCTGCTTGCTCCTCCATGTTGGGCTGTGGACTTTCAGATGATGTAGTCAATCTCAGAGTAGAGGGTGTCAGTCAGCTCCTCCTCGCTGGAGTTCTGGGGCTGTAGGCACATGGAGCCCCGCCTGGCAGAGAGACGACACATACATTCGTGAGGGAATATACCACACACCTGCTACATGAGGGAATATACCACAAACCTGCTACATCAGGGAATATATCACAAACCTGCTACATGCGCAAGGTCAGTATATCCCGGACAGCCTTTCTGGGTCACTACACTGGCTCAGAGACAGCAGATTGCCATAAACTGAAGATAGATACTTTGAAAGCTTGAATATGCTTTAATAAAATGGGTAACGAAGAACAGATACTAAACTTAATTTACATATTCACTTGGCCATGATTTATCACAGCTATCAAGACTACCAGTTCACTTATGACATTCACTAATTATCCCTGTCAGTCAAGCGGTTCCCTTTAATGACAGCGTCAGGGCCCTCCTACCCCATGTGTTGGCACTGAAGCTCCCCAGCACAGGGGCAGTGCTCCCTTGGACCCTCCCCTTCCATGTCCCAGGACAGGAGCTCCATCAGGTGATTGGTGGAGCTGTAACAGCGCTCGCGCTCAATTGGCTTGGAGTTGCACACAGGGAAGAGCAGGGCTGTTGAAGGGCAGGAGGAGCAGAAAAAAAAAAAAAACTGGCTTCAGAATGGACTTTTCTCTTGAGAGAGGACCTCCTTGGTTGTGTTTGGTTCAAATTTGAGAGTTCACAAGACCACATTTAATATTCTCTCTATATTGTCTCAAAAGGCAATTAAACAGTGGTCTTTTAATGTTCAAACCAAAGTCGAATAAAAGCAGGGTGAAATAAATTCAAAGCAAATGTTGGATGTTAAACAGTGACTTTCAAATAGCAGATGGTAGACATTTGAGATGAAATCCACACGCAGACAGACTATCTCCACTGGATACATTTCACTGTTTGTGTATGAAGAATCACATTCCAGGTTTTGGCAGGATAGGAGAGAGAGGGAGAGACTCTCACCTTTATGGAAAGCACAGCACAGGTCTGGGTTGCAGGGTTTTGGCAGGATAGGAGAGAGGGAGAGCGAGAGAGAGAGAGAGACTCACCTTTATGGAAAGCACAGCACAGGTCTGGGTTGCAGGGTTTTGCCAGGATAGGAGAGAGAGAGAGAGAGAGACTCACCTTTATGGAAAGCACAGCACAGGTCTGGGTTGCAGGGTTTTGCCAGGATAGGAGAGAGAGAGAGAGAGACTCACCTTTATGGAAAGCACAGCACAGGTCTGGGTTGCAGGGTTTTGGCAGGATAGGAGAGAGGGGGAGAGAGAGAGAGAGAGAGATTCACCTTTATGGAAAGCACAGCACAGGTCTGGGTTGCAGTCGCTCTGGTGTTGGCAGATGCTCCCTCTTTCTCCTTTAGTGGCATTTTGAGAACATTGGCCCCAGATGCACAGGTTCCCCGAGCAGCATTCCTCATCCTTACTACACGACTGCCCACCACATGGACACAAAATGCCAACAGTGAACATTTAATGAGCATTACATTAGGCTGACACACACACACACCATGTTAATGCCATAAAAACAGTTTACTTTTCATGGCGTGTATCCTGTATATTTCCACTCTGAGAAAAATGACTTAATGGCCGTCTTCAGCTTCATGACACAGTGTGTTTGTGAGAAACCTGGAGTGCTTACAGACTTGGTCAACCTCATGCATTCTTAATATGTCAGGCAAACACACACACTCATATGCCACCGCCAGTATTTCCAGTGTACTCTGACTGTCATGTTGTGCCCACGCCACCCTCGCTCACGGTGCTGCAGGGGCTAGAAAATCTGCTGAAACACGGCTCCGCTCCTCTCTCTTTCCCGTTCTCTCATCTGGATCCTCTTCAGTGAGTCAGGAGAAACACAGGAGTGCTCATATTTAGCCAGTCTTGCACTCTGACGTTCAAGTCAGAGGAGGAAAGCACAGACTGCTCATATCTGATTACACTTACACTTGTGGCTACACTGCAATGCAGGCACAATGCAGTCAGAGTTGCATCATATCGTCACAATGCTGGGTAGCCAAGGCCCTTTGGGCTATGTGTCTGTTTCTAGTAACAGCCTCTACAGCGATGGGAAAGCCCTCTCTACACCCTTACTGCTATGACCAGTATTATTGTGTAGTGCATTTCAAAAGGATTATATTAACATTACCATTCCGTAAATGCCATGTAAGCTCTTGCACATCTATTAAATGCTAGTTATGCTCCTTGAAAGGCATTTCATCTTTTGCTGATTTGTTAATGGGAAATCATATTGCACATAGTTATGCAGGCTGGTAAAATAACACTGCATTGCCCCATATAGTTTGGAATATTCTGTTTTGGATGATGTCTGGAACCCCTCCTTAATAGGTTGCCTACTTTTTAGCACCAGCGTGAAGACTGCAGTGCTTCATTACTATGGCCATTAATTGCCTTACCCTGTCCACTTCCTTGCAGGGTAGGCACTGGGAGTGGTGAGGCTCATAGAGGCAGTAGGTGCCCTTCTCACAGTCTTCCTCGATGATGCACTCCTGCGGGAGAGAGAGGGGAGGGGTGAGGACGCTCTCAGGGCATTTCAGACATGGAGAAGGTCAGTCGATGTTTGCATCAGGATCCAGTATCCTGTCCGAATGCAAAGATTCTAGACCATCCTTTCTGAAAGATGCGATGCAATCTACGTTGTGACTGCCAAGGAAACAACATTTTTGTTCACAAATAGATGTTATATAATTGATATAGTGCTGAGCTTAAACCATTCATATGCAGATAGTACGCCTGTCTTGAGCTGTTGCGCTGTAGACTGGAGTGTTTTATGCTATCTGTGCGCCCTCTCAGCATTCCACAGCCATTATGTGTTTCCCATTAGCTATCTGCTATCTTTTTGGCTGACCCGACCTGTGATGCTTGGCTTTTGAATTGAGAGCTATGATCACATACTGACCCTAGCTGTGGTTTTGTAATAAGAAACATCTGCACAGTCTAAAGCTGAGTGCATTACGCACAGCTTTATACCATAAGGTAATTCAACACAATGCTGAAATTATAAATCATAAATCAATATATATAAAACATATTGCATAGCAGAAGCTTATAGAGGTGTCATGTATGGCCCACAGAAGAGCATATAGGCCTCTCAAGCAGTCTGGGACTCCAAACTTGCCCCTTATGTGTGCAGAGCTGTTATATGATCTCAGCAATATTTAGCTGAACCATTAGTGACCCTGCAAACACTGGCCTGAACTTAAATCTGAGACAAGGGGGCTATATATCCAAAAACATGTTTAAGAAAATATGCAGTTTCCCCTTTTTGTCGTTTTACTTCATAAATATTCCTGGATCAGGACAGAAGAGGAAACCTCCCCACATCGAAATCAGCGCCAAAAAGAACTTCAGAGCTGTCACTGTTTAACATCAATGAAACCACGGAGTTACAGGCACTGCTGACCTATGCACTGCTGACCTACAGTATACTTGCTTCACTCAAACATTCAAACACATTGTTTACCAGTACATTTTCATCGACAACGCCATACATTTCCCAACACTCCAACATAGTTTTCATTACTCTGAATGACGTTCCTCTGGGCACTATCTGCGTCTGCCAGCCGTCCTCAGTACTTCAGTGCCTTGCCTCAAGCACTGAATGTAAATCCTATGTGAGCAGTCAGCAGCCTCATCAGTGTGCTGTCAAGACAGACATGCCCTGAAGGACAGGGTGGTGGCATGAAGACCTCTCAGGACTAACTCACGTCTGTATGAGAGAGAATTAGCTGTCTTTCTAAGAGTACTGTATGTTCTGTGTTTGTGTGACCGTGCAGATGAGGAGAACATAATGGAACACAGATAATGTTCCATTCCGTTCTGTTCCGTGGTGGAGCACAGTCACCATCTCAGAGGTACCTCCATAGCATATCAAAAGGACAACACTAGGGTTGTTTACGAATCCTTTTGGTGGTGGAGGATGACTTCCCGAAAACATGTTTCTAGCTCAGTCTATAGGCAGAGGAGAAAAGAGTACACCAAGAAGGACTCACATGATTAATATCATTTTCTTTGCTTGTCTGGATCGCACTTCTGGGAAAGTGGGTCTCTACAGTTGCATTATCAGTCACCTGAGTGAGCAAACAGATTCAATCCGGAACACATTACAGACACACATAAAAAACTAACCAATGATCAAGGGCTAGAGAGAATTATATTTATCTATGAAATTGTAATACCACAACTGCTTTACGTCTTTATTTTAGAAAACCTGATACATTCTTTGCCGCGGAAGGAATACATATATCATTAGATTACAAGTTATGGTAATGTCTGCTTTACAGTTGTAAGACATAACAACATTTCCTTTGAATACTGGACCAAGTAAATTGTTAGCCTATAGTAACCCATAACAGAGTTCCACAGAGGAAGCGGATATGAGGTGAGGGCCTACCTTCTCAGCCTGCTTGAGGAGGTGATTGGACTGATTTGCGGGCACACTCTCTGAGATATTTTCATGATGGTAATCCTGTGGATATGAGCTGGACTTCGCACTCTCGTTGTCTATCTAAATGACAGATTAACCTTATAAAAACAATGCAACATCCTCCCTTCACCTAGGCTATACATAATAACATAATTTACATACAAGATAGATGATACCTATCTACAGTCATGCATCCACCCCCATTATTGCAGAATGTAGGCCTACTATGCCTGATAACATTAGCTATAGTTATAGTTATGCATTGCAATGATTATTGGCAATGAACCTGTGCTATCTTACAGAGAAAAGCGCCTGTCAATGCCCATCTGTCTAAAAAAAAAGAAAGAAATACCAACCTGGTGCACCGCGTCTTCCAATTTGTGCTGCGTATCTTCCATCAGTTCCTCCACCTCCTTAAACATATCATTTAAGGTTGCGTGACCTTGGGATACATTTGCCTGGAGTGTGCAGTTAACGTCCGAATCCACGGTTGTTGGCATATCTGGTAGAATGCCATTTCCGACAGACAGACACAGGCTGAGAACGAAGAAGAGCATCATCTCGTCGCAGTGTTAAGCTACTCTGTCCGCTGAATGAGGCTGTTCTCGGAAGTCCACAGCCTCCGTATGCGCCGTGCAATGGATCTAAGCAGAGCAGCACTGTCATGCTGTCATGTGGCACCGCGAAGGAAGCCAGCTGTGCCACTCTTGGCAAGATGCCAAGACAGGACAGGGAGGACAGCGATGAAACAGCAAGAATAATTGGAAGGTCTTTTTGCTGGCAACGTTTCTCTTACAGACAACGTAATAATAAAAAAATAGACTAGAACTAAAACTTTGTAGGAAGCAAATGCTGTTAAAATGTAATAACATTGAAACTTTTCAGTTACCTTCATAGCCTTCATAGCTTTCCTAGCCATATGCAAATGATGCCAGCCAGAGGACGGTGGGCAGCCTGGACAGGAATCCTGCGCTCCACACTAGGCTACTAATGTGATGTTGGTTTCATTAAACGTATCAATTCTACAAAAACTCTTTTGTGGTGGCCTGTTTCTCGGAATAAATGCTGGTTGTAAGATCAATCCTGTCTCTTCAATAAATGCTTTATAACCATTTCAAGTTTAATGGGGAGAGAAACAGGCCACCAATAAAGAGAGTTTTTGTTGTAGTTTGTATCCGAGAGTTTAAGGATGGCAACTTCGTGTCTTCTGAAGTGGGACATCGGCTACCACTCATGATCCGAGCACGCCATCGCGTGGCAGGCCGGTGATAGTGATTTAGTGAGTTTATTGATGTCTCTGTCTTTATGTGTTTTGGTATGATATGATGGTCAATAGGCTTTGGACATTTTAATCGGCGCAGAGAGTGCTTTGCCCACCTGGGTAAACCAGGTGCATATTATTGGACTGCAAATGCAGAGCTAATAACCTCATTCATTGAACTACCTTTAATTTCTCATCAACTCAATACAACAGGAAAATAGAAGACATTCATTTTTTTTTTTTTTTGGTGAGGTGGGCTCTGCTGTAGAATGTAGGCTACTGTTGGATGTTTGAACTAATCTTTCCATCGTCACACTATAACAAGGTGACCGCAGAGTGGCGCTGTTTACATAAAACGATAATTTTAACCCCACACAAAGACCCTAGATAAAGTTAGATATGATGCAGCTTATATGAGTTCCTCCTATTTATAGTTTTAGTGCGTATTAACTTCTCCATTTAACATTCATCTTGCGGCACAGGATATCAAGCTGACTTAAAGTTGACTGCAATAGTATCCTACATAAACAAACTGTCATAATGTCACCCTTGACCAAAGGTCGAATGCCTATTGGTAGCTCAAACACGACCCTGGCATATTGTTAGAAACCTGTTGATATGACGATGTCGATCATCTGCCGTTTCCACTGAAAGTATGCTGGCCAGAAGGTAGAGAGCAGTATACTATAATTGTTCTCATTGCTGGAACCATAGACATAATATACATAGACGCCGCATTGGCTGCTGGAAACAAGAAATGCGGCCGCCATCTTGGACCGGTCATACTCCTCATTGCGTTGCAGCAGAAAACACAAGATGACAGCACTGTGCAGCATGTTCCTGCTCAAATCGGCGGACCATACTCGGGGGATTTACTTTTCACAAGTAAGATTTAACATTACCGTACTATTGGTTGTATTTTGTATTTTCGAACAATGTGGCCTGTATCATAGCTACATGTATGACCTTTGCAGCAAAAAAAACCGCGTGAAAATCTGTTCGGTATTCAGTGAGATATGATTAATTAAGTGTGCTGACAGCTCATTGCACCGGCCAAACAGATTACACTGAGTGGAGTGGATGACCGGTCCAAGATGGCGGCTCCAAATCTCGTCAGCGCTAGTAGGGAGCAGCGGTCGATGCGGCGTCTATGTATATTATGTCTATGGCTGGAACAACCTGAACATGTCAACTGTAATCCGGGTCAGTTTTAACACAAGTGGAGAGAGCTGTTTACCTACAGTAGGTCTACCCCCTAAATGTATTGGCTATAGGCCATATAGACTGGAAGCTGCGTTAAAAGGCTTATATTGATAGGCTACACAGCAAGTTGTTCAAAGCATAGTTCTCACATAGCCCACCTTGAGGGAAAAGTTTGAAGGCGAGCGTCAACAATTAATAGCCTATAATGAACTATTATAGCCTACCCTAACTGTTAAGCTAATAGTGTAACATTCCCTTTTCGAGCTACCTTAAATAATTCATCACCTGTAATTCTCGACAGTAAAATTATAGCCCACTGTAAAAAAAAAAAAAAGGATTTGGAAGTCTTCTCGTCTTGCAGTTGACTAGGCTGACTAGGCTACATGCACTGCGGTATTCACGTGACCGACCGTTTTTAAAAAATCAGTGCAGTGATATGCAGAGCAGCTGCAGATATTTTTATGCCCCAGTGCACATTTTCGTATTACTGCATCCATGTGCCACCTAGGCTTAGGCACTCTTTCCAGTGAAGTTAGGCAACTTCTACCCGCACGCCATTGGAATTCACAGGATTAGGCTATTCTTGAAGAATTGGAGCACAGTTTTTAAATAAATAATAATCGTTGATCGGCCTATTTATTTTGATTTAAAATATCAACTGTGATAACAATACACTGGACGTTTGCGTCGCTGTCAAAGACTCAGTCGGCGTACTTCTCATTGGAAGATGCGTTTTTGAGCACCGCCTTCAAAAACAAGCCAGAGGTTCAATGTTGAGCTCCCTCCGAAACATGCCTTCACACGACTGACAGACGGATCTGACTGTTACTGGTAGGATACAGTGTCCACCTGAAGTAGCTGGCTCCTTTACTCTTGTTTACTACAGGTATTCTGCAGCCAACTAGGAGTGAAGGTGCCGCGTAACTCATATCAGGCTACCTGGCAAATTGAAAGACGACAGAGGAATATGAAGTAAGTAGTATAAACCACTGCTTGTTTTCGCTATCAGTATAGACTGCGCTTTAGGCGCATGTGACAGGCGTTCACTTATTATTTTTGAAGGACCAAGATTCTATTTTGTTACCAACCATGCGGTTTCATTGGACTTCTCTAAACCCAAGTAACCATTCAATTATTTACGAACAGTGTTAAATGTTTCCAGCCCCGTACAAAATGTAACACGTTCTTCCTCCGAATTGTTGTTTTTTGCATGTTATAGACGACAGTTCTAAACTCTGGAAGGTATAGCCTGTTTGCTGTAAAATTTGTTTGAATTCGACAAATTATTCATAATTAAGCCTCTGGTTTCAACTCTTATGATATGTTCAACAGCTCTGTTGGCCATGTGAAATTGTCTAGTTATTTAGCCTATCTTGTCCGTCCGTTTCTGCTTATGAATATGAGTTGGAACAGATTTCACCTTGTTCGCAGCAGTTGGGGTAGGCTAGTTGTATGATTGACACTGACTTTCCTTTTCAGTGGTCTTGAAGGATAAAGGCACTCTTTCAAATTTAATTATGTTAAATTATGTTAATTTCAGTGCCAGTGCACTCTAAAATGATCACTGCTAAAATAGAAGTCTCATTACATTTGTTTCATTAAATATTTACACTCTGTTGAAAACAATGGTAGCCTACTGCATTTTAATCAGCGAAAGAGATCATTTTTATTAATACTTTATACTTCATCCTCAATACATCATAATTTTATAGAACATTGGCATAATTTTGAGGGAACATTCATTTATTTAGAATTACTGACACATACAGTAAAACCTAATACTGCAAAAACTACAATTACAAAAGTAGTGTGGAACTACAGAAGTAGTGTGTTTGACGTCCCTCATAAATGACAAAGGAAGCCTTTAGAATGTGTAGATCCTCTTTCATCTCGGTGTCCAGCCTCTCCCTAAACTGTGTGTTGTAAAAGTCAGAGTTTCACAATTTCTCTCGCGTCAATGGTGGGTAGTAGAGGGCAAGTGAAAAGAACAGAATGAGATGTCATCATTTTGTATGACTATGTATTGACTGTTGGATATCTGTTCCAATTACGAAAAGCTAAGCTGTTGTGTTGTGTAACTGGGCAGAGAAGGACAGGGAAACATCAACACAAATGGATACAGACACAGATAGATGAGTTATCGCTTTAGCAGCACGAGAAAGATAACTCTGGCTTTGACTGCTCCCCTCTGGAGTCAATAGCTTGTGCAACACTAACCCAACTGATTATCCCCTGTGTGTGACAGTGTGGACTAAAATACTGTGAACTGGCTGACTTTCTGTAGCGACCTATAATAGATGTGTGCTCCTACTGTAGAGCTGCAGTCAGACATGATCAGAGCAGTGTTTACTGTCGGACTTGTAGGACCAGTGCCTGTGTCGCTAGAGAATGTGGAGAATTTCAGATCTGTGAATTGAATGTATGGCTCCTGGCAGAGCTGTCTTGATTTGTGCTGCTGTGCCGGCGTGTGTATTCCAGTTTGCCTGAGGCGTCTGGGGTGATTTGTCTTTGCGAGGGCGGCCGCGTGAGGGGAGCTGACAGAAAGAATGCTGCACACGAGCAGGTTTGTGATTCAGAGAGACAGCCACGCAAACAGACCAATCCGCCCCCACCCACCCACCAACCACTTCTTTTGAATGAACAATCGTTTCCTGTGCATCCCACAATGGCTCAATGCCTTCTGCAGGTCCCTAGACAATTTTAAGTCTGTTTGTATTGCAGGGAGATCTTAGAGATCTTGTATGAGGAGATGCTAAGGAGAATATGTGTCTGGCTTGGCTGTCTGGATGTGTACATTGAAACAACACATTCCTTGAGTGCAGTTAAGGGTTTCAGACCCACAGGATTTCGATAAGTGTTGCATGCTTTTTATGTTCATTGGAAAACCACCCTTTTTTTTCTTGTCTCGTTGGAATTTCCTCAGGAATTCTCTGCGTTTTTGGCCTCTTACGCTGTCATATTGCATAATTCTGAAGCTTTGTGGCAAAAAACACACACATTTGGTTGCCATGTTCCCGAAAGTGATACTTCCAGATGAAGTATTCTTCACTTTAACTGTTTAGAAGGTAATATGCCTTTGTCCTCTTAAAAATGATGTACTGTGTTTACATTCCTACAAAACAACTTAACCTGTTTATGAGAAATGACGTAAGGCGTGTACCTAAAAAAAAGCAGCCGGGGAAAAGAAGCCGTTTTTATGACATCATCAAGTTAACTCCCACCATATTTGGTCTGGTCATTTGACAAAAACGCATGTCCTTCAGCAAGGATACTATTTGGTTCAGAACTTTCGAACGTTGTGGGATGTAGAAACCATAACAGATGAGGAACTGACATTTAGTCCTCAGTGTTCATAATTATTTAAAACTGAGTTTGCTGAGTTGCCGAGGTCTGAACAAAGCTGAACTGATTATCTCAGTGGAAATTCTTAAAGGTGGCAACAGGAGAGAGACAAAAAAAAATCGTATGGCTCATTAGGGTCTACAAACAAGACCATAAAAGAGCTAATTTGGGAATTCTCAGAAGAAGAAGAAGAAAAGTTTAGTTTGGGTCCAAATCAACAAAAATGAGTGAAAACACAGCTACTGATCTCAGCAGCTAAGTCAGTAATTAGTGGTTGGAGAAAGCTTGACTTAAACTCAGCATTGAAGGGGGAAAATACAGTGTTTTCCATCCAGAGCAGTCCGACCAGAGCAGGTTTGTCTAATTTTAAAACCAGGCACATGAGCTAACCACTCAGAAATCAAAGCAGTCTCTTCCAGCGAGTTCAGTGCCACCCAGACGTCCCAATAAAGAAACCAGATGAACTTTTAAGTCAACGCTGCTTTCATTGTATCTAAGGCAACGAGGTTGAGCATTAATTATGTACAGTCCCGTCTCTCCTTGCGAACACTTTCCTCGACCAGGTCGCTGAACTTTCTATTTCCTCCCTGAGCAGGCATGTTTCCCTCTCTGAGCCAAGCAAAGACGGACCCACATTTCCGTTCCCTCGATGTTAGTAATTGGGACAGGAAAGAGGAAGAGTGACTAGCATGCAGGACTTGTACAGGATTGGGACAAAAATGCAGGACAAGGCTTGGACAATGCAATGACTAGCATATTCATATGCTGAAATAAACCCTTGGAAGATTTAGCCAGCCTTGATACAGATTCAGAGACCCAAAACATTCATGTGTATTATTAAAATGATATATTCCTCAAATTCTTGTTTTTTTGCCAGCAGAGATTTAGAGAAGACGTGAAAGTTTAATTTCCCTGTCAAGGAAGTAAGCCCTCCTTTTCCATGACTCATGCTATATGGTTGAAGCCATGTAGAGCCGGTACCAGTCAGAGACATATGTGTTGCCTTTCTGACTCAGGAGATCACATGGCCTAGAGAGAGCAGATGTCTTCAGGGTCACTTGCTTCCTTCCTTAAGCACAAGACCTGCCTGTCACCCCTGAAAGCTATTTCTCCTGTTCTGCGCTCTATATCCAGAGGGGGTACAAACGCACTAGTGGACCCAGATAAAGCACATGAGCACATGGAGGAATATTTCACACGCACTGACAGAATTACATGGCAGTTAACTCGGTGGTGCTGGTGGTTTTCTACTGGAGCATTTACTCCTTAGTGTGAACATCATCGTGCCGTCATCGTGCCATACTACTTTGAAAATTTTTTTAGTGGCCATGATGGCATCTGTCAAACCTTTCATAAGTAAGCTGTAGGTTATGCTCTCTCCCTCCCCCTCTCTCCCCCCTCTCTCTCCCCTTTCTCTCTCTCTCTCTCTCTCTCTCTCTCTCTCTCTCTCTCTCTCTCTCTCTCTCTCTCCCCTCTCTCTCCTCTCTCTCTCGCTCTCTCAAGTGTCTGTAAGTGTTTTCAGAGAGCAGGGGACAGGTGGTACGCACACTGCGTTGGGTCAGACCAGTGCTGAGACAGTGCACAGCTGCTGCACGTCTCTGGGTCTTGCTTCTGTGTGAATTAATGACTTTCTCCTCGCTAGACGGACAGACCGGCTAGCTCTGGCCAGATAACAGCATTGTTTTCATTCTTCTCCAAGAGAATCTTCCTTTGTTTTGGCACAACTGCTACAAAGACGAGGCCTGCAGTTTTTTTTTGTGTGTGTGTGTCTGGATGACCAGCTTTATGAGATCCTGAAGAATAGTTTTCTGGTCTGGTGCAAGGGAGTCAACCCATGAGAAGCACCGGGAAACATTGTTCTCTCATCCAGACCCTCTGCTCTCAGACACATGGCCTGCTTATCACAGAGTGCAAACTGGGTTCCTTCCTGATTCGGGCCATGGCATAATTAACATGCTGTGTGTAACTCCCAGATCTCCTGCAACTTCCTCCTTGGGTGACATCAGCTTCCTCTTGTTTTTTTCTGACAGCCAGAGAGGCTCTTCATGAACAGCCCATGAAGCTTCCCCAACTTGACTTGTTTGCGTTCTGTCCTTGCATAGTTCTGTAGAAGGACAATGTGTTTACTGTATAGCTGTAAACCACAATCCACAGTGTAACCTGACCCTCCCTCCCCCAGAGAGCGAATATGTTGGCGTGCCGCATACTGTATCTGGTGGTGACATGGGGCAGGAGTGGGAGTGGAGTGGTCAAGGTAATATCACTTCATTAAATCTGCCTCATTACCATATGCCTGTGCACTGAAATCAAAAGGGTGTGTTCTCTGATTAGCCAAGGCTCTAAACCTCTGAAACGTTCACTGCATGACTGGCTCTTTATGTTGGCCGAAAACCTGTGCTGGCATCCAGCCTGAAGCGAAGAGTAGTGGTCAGACTGTTTCAGTGGTGGTTTTCTGTATTTTCTTTGTGCTTTCCGTTTTAATGGACTGCTCTCAAGCATGGCAGCAGTGATCTCATAAGAAGTCTCCTTGGTGTTAAATTGCCAGTCGAAACAGGTGCATATTTCACATCCTTGGAATTCTTGCCCAGTAATGCTTGACTACAGGATGGGGCAACTAAAAATTCCATTGTTCTCTCACTTTTTGAGGGATGTCGAGGAGTAGATGTTTTCTTTTTATTACTTCCAATACATCACAGTTTTGTTAGATCTAAATGCTGATTACTTATTATTAAAGGATTACATTTATACACGTATTCAGACGTTTGGGAATTTACTAGGTCAGAGTTGATAACGTCATGAACAAAGGCTGTTACAGTATACAGAGATGCGGCTTAAATTGAAATGAGGACATTTGTGTACTGTGAGATTTTTGTGTGTATTTGTGTGTGTATTTGCATGTGCTCATGTGTGTGACGCGAAAAGGCAAAAGAGAGAGAGAGAGAGAAAAGAAAAGAAAGGCTGGAGAGAATGCGTATGCGTGCGTATGCGTGTTTTAGTGAGGCTCTGTGGGCTAGTGCTGCCTCACCACTGGCTTTCCATTCTCTCAGCTGGTGAAGTCATGGTATTTAACTGGGCACAATGTAGCCTCAGCTCAAAGGCCAAGCCGTTTGGACAGCCTGAGCTACCTTTTCATTAGGCCCCATGGCGTTTGCAGGCAGTGGGATCTAATTATTTTCTCAAACCATCTATTTAGACCAGAATTCAAACCCACTGTTTTGTGATACAGATATTAATACTCTATGCCTCTATTTAGACTTAGCACAGCATATGTATTGCTGAGAGAGTTGAGGCTTTGAACGATATGAAGTAGAAATAACCACATATTTAAGTTGCTTCCTGGCGTTTGGGTCCAGGCTCTCTATCTACTTGTTAGTGGTCAACCGACTGCATGTTTTCTGTACTTTTACTGAGGTTAGAACTTTTACTGCTAAACTTAATGCCTAAATCGGCAGGACTTGGCTTCACGTTTGTTTGAAAACTATTATCGTTCCTCTCTCTCTCTCTCTCTCTCTCTCTCTCTTTCTGCCTCATATATGACACAAATGTGTTGAGGGAGACCATCTGTCGTATGCTGTCGTATGAACAGAGAAGTTTAATTTAGTGGGCATTACGTGTGGGCATGTGTGCCTGCCAGGTGGCCAAGTGCACACCATCTAATTGATGTGTCAAAGAAAAATTTAACAGAAAAATGAACATTCGTTTTTATGGCATTTCCCCCCTCGCTCTTAATAGCGTTCCCTCTATTCCCACAGCTCATTCCCATAATTCCCACTATTCCTGAACCAGTGTCCTTGTTATATTTCCTGGAAGTGTAATTAGGTTTCTTGTTTTTTTTCTAGAATGGGAGTTACTGCTCTTAATATTCTCTTTCTGATTAAACCATCCTTATGCCATGCCACACCACACGAAACATTGTGCAGTATGGAGATAAAGTGCCAAACTGCAGTTTAGAGAAGCTGAGTGCTTTTGAGTGACACTCTTCATACTAAGAGTATGCCAAAGCCTCCCACCCCCACCCCCTCTTTCAGTAGAATATAGAATAGCTGGAAGGGGGCCTGCCTGTGCTCTGTCTGCGGTTGTACTGCTATGTGTGTGTGTGTGTGTGTGTGTGTGTGTGTGTGTGTGTGTGTGTGTGTGTGGCGTCTGGGTTGTGGAATGCGGGCTGGGTGTTTGCAGGGCTGGGCTGGGCCCTCTCTGCTGCGGGTAGTCCATTCAGCGCCCGCACGACAGGAGCTGACACATCCTCTACGAGGGGCCGCCGGTGCCACAGGGACGGCGACGACTGAAAACACACGCTCTGGACTTTCCACCGTGCATCTGCCCCATGTGCTGTTGCTGCTGCTTTTGCCCTCTACCCCCCCCCCCCCCCCCCCCAGCTGCCGATCGGTTTACCCTTTCAAAACATGACCCGCATTAGATGTGGTGGACGCTATGACATCAGTTGAAATGTCTTCATGCCAGGACAGATTTAGCACCTGTGACAGTGAAAAGGGAAGCTATGGTGGATTGCAGAAGTCATAGAGGCCAGGATTCAAGCATTTGTTTTGTTTTTGCCAGCTCATTCCTTCTTATTGAGAACACCCCTCTACACCTGTGGTAGATTAGTAAACAAGGGCTTGTGTTATACAGGGGCTTGTTTCACTTGACCTGTTTGCATACAGACAGCTGATAAATGATAAGCAGGGCCGTCAAGAGACCATAAAACTGTGGGGGGGTTCCACTGATTATGTGTCGGCCATTTTCCAGCCCTGTGTGTGCTGCGCTTCACTTGAATACAATGTCTAGGGCAATGTTTCCAATCAGTGCATAATGCATTACTCACAGAGAGGTTTCTGACTTCTAAAGAGAGGACTTTCTACATCTGCCGGCAGGAGTGCTGACGCACTGCTATTTTGCCTTGATATTGAAATTTGATCATGTTTCAGTGGTGATTTTAAAGATACTGCAGTCTTAAGGCAGGTTACACGCCTGTCAGTGCTTGTTCACCAGGGAGCTCTAAAGAGCTGCAGAGGTAATTGGCATCCAGTAAGGAGAGCCAGAGAAGTGGTGTCATTCAGTTTGTTGGGCTTTGGAGACCATAATCACATGAAGATTTGAAGATGGCAAAATCTTTTGCAATTTGTCTTAAACTTAATTTACTAAACCTAAACTAAAGACACACTTAACTTTATGTTAACCTAACACGCACACACTGTATATTTATCCAGTATGTATCCAATCAGTGGAGCCTTTTATCTTAAAGCTATAGGTTTTGGCAGTTTAGTGGAGGGAAGGCAAAGTGTGCCTGCGAGGGCTTGCATACTGAGGTGTCCCATATGCCTGAAAAAATGCACCTCTGCCTGTGTCCTGTTCCGTTCTGTTCTGTACTGCAGAGCCAAAGCCACAAGACAAGCAAAACACTTTTTTTCTGCCTGCTCGGCAAAAACGAGCTCAGCTCACTCTCCTGCGAAATTGGCTGCTACGCTCACCAAAGTGTGAATGAGTTATAGAAAAAAGGGATGAGCAAAGCGCTCTGGTTTTTATTTAACGGTCTGCATAGCATTTTTGGGGGTATTTGAGGAATAAAGTGGATTTAAAAAATAAATGTAGCTGTTCAGTGCAGTTGGCCTCAGTAAAATGAAAATACTGACTGTAGTCTGCCTTAAGCCTAGCTCATACACAGCCAAAGAAGGACCATGGTAATCCACAGAGATGGAGTTTACTGGGAAGACGGTATGGAACATGTTATGTCATGTTATTATCTGAGCTCTATGTTTGGACTCACTGACACGGTTCCTTTTCATCAAACCAAACCAATGACATATCACAGATGACTCAATCTTACGTCATGTTTGATTGCCTTAGGGTGATACTCTTCAGCACCATTTACACAAAACAGTCATCACCGGGCATGTGCTCAGTGTTTTGAGTTAAGCAACTCCCTTTTGTCCTGTTCCATCTCACCCCATGCTATTGCTATTGCAGGCCAGTGCTAGTGATTTAGTTCAGTCATCTGCTCCCCTCGCTGCCAGCATTACTGTATGTAAAGCCATCTGTTCAGAATGCTGTGGTCCTTAATGCCCGCAATGTTCCTTATGCCCGCAATGGTCCTTAATGCCCGCAATGTTCCTTAATGCCCGCAATGTGCCTTAATGCCCGCAATGTTCCTTATTTGCCCGCAATGTGCCTTAATGCCCGCAATGTTCCTTATTTGCCCGCAATGTGCCTTAATGCCCGCAATATTCCTTAATGCCCGTAATGTGCCTTAATGCCCGCAATGTTCTACAATGTTCCTTAATGCCCGCAATGTTCCTTAATGCCTGCAATGTTCCTTAATGCCCGCAAGATGACTTCAGACTCAGACTTCTGTTTTGTTTTTGTTTCTTTTTTCCATCAGGTTGGGCAAGACATCAGACTCCAGGGCGTGTGTGTAAACCACTAGAGCAGCCGGAGCGGAGGGACAGACGCTGGGACAGACGAAGAGAGGGAGACGAACCACAGAGGTCAGCCCGGTCCCTGCTGTCTCACTCAGGGGTGAGGGGAGAGGTGAAGATGGCCGACACTGAGGACGAGCAAGGCAAGGCGGGAAAGCTCTTTGAGAACTTTGTCCAGGCGTCCACCTGCAAGGGCACACTGCAGGCCTTCAACATCATGTGCCGGCAGCTGGAGCTTGACCCGCTGGACCATGAGACTTTCTACAGCAGCCTCAAGGCCCGCGTCACCTCCTGGAAGGCCAAGGCCCTGTGGAGCAAGCTGGACAAGAGGACCAACCACAAAGAGTACAAGAAGGGGGCAGCCTGCGCTGGCACCAAGGTAAGCACTGTTCACTGTTTACATTCAATCCTCAATACAGCCGAAAGGCTTCAAAGACAATGGAAAAGGCCTCTCTGTTTGAGATTAAAGGAGACTAGACTCTGTGTGTGTGTGTGTGTGTGTGTGTGTGTGTGTGTGTGTGTGTGAGAGAGAGGCAGGGCTAGTAATCTGAATGAATCATGCAGCACTGTGTAGTAAGAGAACCTCTGTCAGCAGTTGTGGTTTTTTTGTTTTTGCAATCTATGTCAGACTATCAGCAGCTGGTGCTGATACCACAGCAAACATGACAAAGGCTATCTAGCCTGTCTATTCAAAACATGATATGTCAAGACTGATTAGGTCATTTTTGCGGAGCACGGTTGCAGCAAAATGGGAACAATGCCCCTTTCTGCAACTTCTGCTTGTAACTCTTTAACCAAGAATGGGCCTTAAGTAAACATGTGGAAAGTGCACTGTGCGTAGGTCCATTCCACTCCTTCCATCTCCACACACCCTTCTGTATCCACGTATGCATGCTTCCACAGCTACAGTACCCATGGATCATGCTGCTATCTCCCAGTGCTGCTATCTGCTGCTATCTATCAGTGGCTAGTCTGCAAACGTCTGCGTGACCAGCTCTGTGCGCCTGCCCACAGTAATGTCCTCCCTGTGCGATTATAGAGCACGTTCAGAAAAAAAACTCCTAGCCCAGCCCTCAGACGGCATCCTTCAGTAGCCTCCGGCTCTGTGATTATTTCAGCTGGTCCAGCACCGGGCCAGTTCCTGACACGCCCCCCCATCCACCCACCCCGTCTGGCTGGCACTCTGCCCAGATTATTATTACTAAAGTGTGTGTGTGTATGTGTGTGTGTGTGTCAGTAGCATGCGTGCGTGTGCGTCTGTGAGTGCCTGTGTTTGCAGTAAGTATTTTAAAATGAGTCTCGTTTTCTCAGTATGACTTGAAATCCTATTTGATACTAGCAGTAAACTTTCCTCTGACGGATGTTATGAGCCTTGCCAAGTGTCGGGACCTTGCTTCTCAATAGCAGTGATTAATACTGAAATACAGGGAAACAAAAGAACAGATGTGCATAGAGGCAGGCAGGGAGGCACTTCAGCACGGGTCATTAAGTGTATTTAAACAATCATATGCAAGGATTTGATTTATGAGAGGCTCTGGAAGTTTGAAGGGGGTGTCGGGTCGACGAGGAAACCGAGTCGTCTGAAAAAATAACAGCAAGTTCAGCGGATCATCTGCCCTGAGGCTGTTTTCTATTGAACTGAATGTGAGAGAACAACAACTGAGCCAAAAACAGCCCAAAACACTTCCCTTATTTAGTGATGCAGAGCAGTCACCCCGTCTGTGTCCTATAGGTGACTCTGTGTGTTTGTGTGTGGGTGGGATATGATGACGCAAGTGACAGTTTACTGTGAAACTGTGTGTGTGTGTGTGTGTGTGTGTGTGTGTGGAGGGGGGAATCGCGGAGAATGACATGCTATCACTCCCCACCCTGCCTCCAAATGTCTGGAGCCGCGGTCAGAGCAGGATATGAGGTCATGTTCACTCTATCATTCTGCTGGCGGTGGCGTGCCAGTGCCATGCGTTGCCTCTCTCCCCCCTCCTTCTCTCCTTCCCTCCTTCCCTCCCTCTCCTCACTTTTCCTTTTTTTTCTTTTAAATGTTGCTTTGTTTTTCCACCGTTGTCATGGCACTCCTCTGCTTTTGAGGAAAAGGGAGCAGCAGAATGGAGTATTTTGCCTCACCCCTCACCCCCACCACTGACAAGAATAACACGGGGAAGATTTCACATGGGAGGCTGGGGAGTGTTGTGTTCATCCTTTCTG
The DNA here is from genome assembly GCF_018492685.1 of Alosa sapidissima. NCBI lineage: Eukaryota > Metazoa > Chordata > Actinopteri > Clupeiformes > Clupeidae > Alosa > Alosa sapidissima. The sequence goes on from NC_055970.1 coordinate 11,118,945, forward strand.
TTGAGTTATTGCGTCTCTGCAGACTTCTGCATTGCTCCCGTTGTGTTGAAATATCTGGAGCATCGGTGTGCGGGAAAGTGTTTTATAATTTATTTTTCTAGCGCGCTAGTCTGGCCGAGGCTGGGAGACTTTTCCAGGGCGTTGCCGAGCCGCTGGCCAGATTGGACGTGGAAAGTATTCGGTCCTGGCCTGCCATCTGAGGAAGTGAAATCCTTACCTAGACTAGCAACCCAGTGTACTCCCGCAGACCCTGAAAGGGATTGTCATTTCCCACTTAGGCTGCACTTGGCTGTGAGTCTTAAAGTGTTTCTCGCCCCTTGTGCAAATTCAGCTGTAATTTTTGTGCACTTAGCAAAGTAAAGCACAATAAATCATTAGTTGTCTCCTCTCATGCCAGCTGGTAACTCATTAACTTGTTCAGTGGTAATAAACATATCTTGTCCTACATTCACTATTCTACAGCCCTGACACACTTGTCCTGGTGACTGCGAGTGTGACAGCATCTTGACAAATGTGTTTATTCCCCCCCCCCCTTCCTCGATTACACACTTTAATAGCACCCAGGATTGTTTTTATTTAAATGTGGCGGATCAGATTTGCTGGTTCTGACAGGCCGGTCTGGGGCTGTTTGGCTTTCACAGACCATGTGTCTGCTGAGGGCCTGTTTCACAGGCTCCCAGGCACTCCGGCTGCATGGGGACCCACCAGGGACTGTGTGTGTGTGTGTGTGCTCGTGTGTGTGTGTGTGCGTGTGTGTGTGTGTGTGTGCGTGCGCCGAGTTTCCCATGCTGCTCCAGATGCCGGACTGTGAGAGGAAGCTGGCAGGCCGTGTTGTCGTTTCGCCGGTGGTCTGCCCCCGGATGATTGAGTGCCTTTTTCAAACGGCGAGACCTAAACCAGCGCGAGCCGCGGCCGGCCCGCTTAGCCAAGCACTCCGAGCAGCTTTTGCAGTTCACATCCTCCATACCGACGCAAGGGGCTGGATCGCCTCTCCTCTTTGGGATGGCAAAACCAGAGAGCGTGCAGAGAGTCCAGCTGCATTCCAGGCTGAAGTAGCTGCCCGCTCTTTAAGCAGAGAAGGTCCACTGAATAGCGTGGATCCTCTCTGGACTCTGGCTACCTCATCCGTGCTGACTCGTGTCCCAGGACTTTGCCAGATCGACATAATTGAATTAGATAAGCCAGTGATTGACATCTGTCCACCCTCTGTAGTGGGATTACTGGGGTAATAACGACAAGATGGCGGGTCAACGTCCTCTGGCCCTAGTTAGGTGGAGGCCAGAGGTCAAAGCCCACTGCTGCTACCCCTGCACGTAGCTGTGGTGAGAACTGACCAAGCTCACTGGCTGCCCAGCCTTCGGGTGAGATGAGCCCTCCGAGCAGGAAATGCCTCACCTCTGCAGCTCATGATATGGGCTGTGTTTAAAGAGGCGAGAGGCCAGCAGGAACACAAGAACTGTTATTGTGATAACATCTGCACGGCCTGATAACAGACACGTCTCACTGTCCCGTGTGTGCCGCATGTCCCAGAGATAAAACAGAAGAGGCTGGGGTTGGGTGAGGGAGAGGATGGGGCCACCCCTGAAGAAGATCCCCATTGTGTCCTCCTCTGAGGCTGCTCTGTGCGGGCGCGGCCTCAAGAAAGACATCAGTGTTCCAGTCAGCAGCACACCTGGTGGGCCCCAAGCGAGCGGCTGAGCGGGCGTTCGAGCGAGCGAGTGGTGAGAAGGGTGCGGAGAAGTTTCATCAGTCAGCGACATGGCCGGCAGAATTAGGGCAGGCCTGTCCAGACAGAGCCATAGACACCTGTGTCTGCCTCATACCTGCAGGCCTGATGGATTGCAGATGCCCCCCTCTCTTTCTCTCTCTCTCTCTCTCTCTCTCCCTCTCTCTCTCTCTCTCTCTCTCTCCCTCTCTCCCTCTCTCTCTCTCTCCCTTCCTCTCTCTCTCTCTCACTCTCTCTCTCTCTCTCCTTCTCTCTCTCACTCTCTCTCTCTCTCTCTCTCTCCCTCTCTCTCTCTCTCTCCCCCTCTCTCCCTTCCTCTCTCTCTCTCTCACTCTATCTCTCTGCCCTTGTTCTCTCCACATCCCACCCCCAGCTCCCTGAGGTCCAGAAACTCTGTGATGACACAGCGCAGCATAATCACACAAACTTGCGCTAAAGACAGAGGCGGGGCGATTGGGGGGGGGGACAAACAGAATGACTAAATCTCATCCATGCTTTTATTGCCCTGGGATGAGCGGCCCTTATATGGCCTGCTCTCTGCTCTCCCTCCGTCTCTCTTTCTCTCTTTCTCTCTCTCCCTCACGCTCCATTTCTCTCTCTCTCTCTCTCTCTCTCCCTCTCGCTCCGTCTCTCTCTCTCTCTCTCTCTCTCTTTCTCTCTCTCTCTCTCGCGCGCGCTAGCTGTTGGCACGGGCGGCGGCGGTGACGGCACTGTAAAACGGCTCCCCGCTGGGAGAGGCTCTGGCTCGTCTGCCTCTGACCTGAGCCAGGGATGGTTGCGCTGTTTCCCGCCGCGCAGCTACCCAAACACGATAAAGCCACTCTGGAAACCTGAGCCCAGAGACTGGATCACAGGGTGGCGTGGGTGAGGACGGCAGTGACACCACCGGTCAGGGACTTCCTGTGGGCACGGTGGGTGCGCATCCCCCCCACACCGGTTAATGACGGGAAACGGGGCTCGCTGTTCAAACACACTCCGGGGCCATCCCTGGCCTGTGCCCATGCGCTATGTCCCGAGAGAGAGGGGTTACACACACAGCACCCCTCTGTTGTTGCCGAACATGGGTGGGATGTTCAAGGGGGGAAGGAAATTAAAGGATCAGAAAGAAAAAGGTCAGGTTGGGCTAGTGGGACATGAAAGTCAGGGGTGCGGGCAGGGCAGGCATGGACCGCTGACTGGCCGGTGAGGCGGGAGGACAGAAGAAGCGTCCAACCCAGCTGGGCTCAGCGGGGACTTGTGGGTCTGTCAGGCAGAAGAGAGTGTGTTGGTTAGACGATACCTCAAAGCCACCCCTCAACCCCCCTCTTAAACAGGCCTTTTATCCTGTTGAAAGTCGGGGATGAAGTCATAACCACATTGCACATTCTCAGACCGATACTGTAACCCAGAAAACTGACTTCATGCATATTTGAGTGAGACAGCTGCTTGAATAATGTCTCTGACAAGAAACGGTTGTCAGTAAGATTTAAGGCCTTAAGGTAATCATGGTTCTAATTTTGGTCCAGTGTAACAAAGGAGCATTCCACCAAACACACGTAGCTCTAGCTTGATGTCAGACCGGTAATTCAGTTTATCAGGCATGGCGTCATGATGCATTCTGTCCAAATCCATTTAATGTATCCCTACAATTCTGTACTTGTCTCTACTTGTCTAACTGTCTGTGAGTTACAGTAATGTGATTAACAGTAATAAGTATGTTAGCTAAGCTCCATCCCAGACAAAATAAATGGCTTGCATGATTTTTGGAGTGTCTTGTGTATACTATATCTGTGTATCTGGGCAGCTCTCCATAACCCTGGTGGTCTCCCCCCCCCCAACAGTGTCTGATCATTGGTGGGGGCCCATGTGGATTGAGGACGGCCATCGAGCTGGCTTTGCTCGGGGCTAAAGTGGTGGTGATCGAGAAGAGGGACACGTTCTCCCCGCAACAATGTGCTCCACCTCTGGCCCTACACCATCCACGACCTCCGGGGCCTGGGGGCAAAGAAGTTCTACGGCAAGTTCTGCGCCGGAGCCATAGACCACATCAGTGAGTACCGGCTTAAAGAGGATGTTGAGTACCCAATTAAAGAGGATGTTGAGTACCCGATGTTGAGTACCCAATTAAAGAGGATGTTGAGTACCCAATTAAAGAGGATGTTGAGTACCCAATTAAAGAGGATGTTGAGACAAAAAGATAAGAGCAAAAGAGAAGAGACAATATCATCTACAATGTAGGACAGTTATGTTCTCCATTAATAGAACTGAAACTCAGGGGTGTGTGTGTGTGTGTGCTTCTGCAAGTCATGGTGGTGACATTTGCATTTGTTGACATACCTCTTGGGCCTCATGGTCTTTGTCTGTTTGTCAGGTATTCGGCAGCTGCAGCTCATGCTTTTGAAAATCGCCCTGCTCGTAGCCGTTGAGTTCCACGTCAACGTGGAGTTCGTCAAGCTGCTGGAGCCTCCAGAAGACCAAGAGAATGAAGGTGATTGCGCCCCCTTTATCCAGCTCTCTTTATGCACGTTCACGTTCACACATGCAACTGCACAACTCAGTCCAACACCCAAATATTGCTTGCAATTTGCTAGTTTACATGTCTTTCCAAATAATATAACAGCACATGCCTTCCAATCTGACAGTTTATTATCCAATTTACAATACATGGTCAATAGAGATTGTTTTTGTTCATAGCTGAAAAAAAGTCTAAAAGTTACAGGCCTGTGCACATGCAAAACCGCTGTGGTTGGCAGGGAGGCAGGAGGCCTGTGTGATTCCATTACATCAGTGTGACATTGGCATGCACATCAAGGCTCCTGATAGCCAGAGCTTTTCCACCAGCACTCGCTCACCCGGTCTCCTGTTGCCCATTAGAGGGACATCAACTCCAGGAAGACAAAGCCCAACCGCAGAACAATGAACTTCCTGACTTCTCACAGTATCGCTCCGCCTGTGAAAATATATCTCCATGGCAACCAGCGGTCAACAGAGTTATGAAATGATACTAAAGCCCCAAAAGGAGAAAACCATCCTGTGTTGTTTCATGGCTAGAGTCCACTGACTCACCGCGTTTAGCAGCACACGTGGCAATGCTCCATGCTGTATCTTAAACCAAATAAAGGCCTAATCAAACGCTGATTGTTCAGCGTAATTATAACCATATACCTCCCTTTCATTGCCTTGCAGCTAGGTGCAGTGAGTTGCCAGATGTGCACACTTTTAAATGAGCATACAGTGCATTCTGTGGTAAATCAGAGTGCTGCTGATTTAAGGAGTGGCATTTCATCAGTGGCTGGCAGACCTGGGGGCTGCTTTTCATTTGCTTCCCTTTTAGTCTACTGATTAGCTGTTAGCTGTTAGCTAACACTCATTAGCTGTTAGCTAACCCCCCGCAACCCCCCCCCCCCCCCCCCCCTTACACACACACACACACACACTTCCTCTTCAGTGAGGAACGTCAGTGGGCTGTTAGAGGCTCGAGTGCTTTTCTAAATTAAGATCCTCTGTTGCTGTACGCCATGCGGACCTTGCCCTTCAAACCTGCCTGAAGTTGCACTGTCAGCACTGTTACTTGCTAGAAAAGGAGGACACTGATTAGTTTGAGTTGTGTTTACTGAAGATTCTGGCAAATGTGATTTGCATGAAATCCATCATATATCAGATGGCACTATTGTCTCTTATGTAATCATGGAACAGTAGACTGTGCTAAGATTGATTACGCAAGACACGACCCTGAGCGCTGCTTGTGTGAGAAGTTGCCATGGTGGCTGTACCGTTTTTCACCATGGTGTTGACAGGTGTGATAAATATGGCTTCTGACAGCAAACAACAAACAGTCTCTGTGTACCCGTTACATTTAGCTCTGTGTGTGTGTGTGTGTGTGTGTGTGTGTGTGTGTGTGTGTGTGTGTGTTTCGATGTGTATGTTTATATGTGTGTGTTTGTGTATGGCTGCATGTGTCCTGTGTGTGTGTGTGTGTGTGTGTGTGTGTGTGTGTGTCCAGGACCTGGTTGGAGGGCAGAACTCCGTCCTGCTGATCACCCTGTGGCGGACTTCGACTTTGACGTGGTGGTGGGAGCGGACGGCAGACGCAACACTCTGGAAGGTGGGTGTAGGAGAGAGAGTTGTGCTGCAGCTGCAGGCTGTGCTGGCGTCGGGTAAACAAAGTACATTTTTAGACACAAACATGGCCTTTTCACACAGTGGCTATACAAGTATGATAAAGTTTCTCCTATATTTGGAGAGGAAGTATTGGATGGAGACAGTGACAAGACTGTCGAAATATGATCCATTGCCCTGTGAAGATATACAAGCCAGAGCCAGAGTGCCATAGCTTTGCTTCCCAATTTGTTTACCGATAAGTTTTTATCCTCAGCTCTTCATTGCATTCCCTAAATAGCCTTAAAATACCAATGTCAACAAGTTTCAAGTTGGAATGTCTACACTTCCCAAAACACTTTTGAAAAGATGTGATGAGGAAAAAGGCCAACTTTTTGTCATGGTGTGGCATGCTGTCTTTATTAATACTAAAGCTGCATAACAACTGGAACTAAGATGCATGCAGAATTCTTGGCTGTTGCACTTCCTCTCTCTCCTTCGCTCTCTTTCTCTCTCTCTCTCTCTCTCTTTCTCTTTCTCTCATCCATTTAGAGGTCATTATTTCATCCAAGAAAGTTACGAAACCATAAAGTAAAGATTACTTCGGTAAAACTATACCCCATGATGTCATGGACCGCCCTGAAGGGTGGGGGGGGGGGTTGTGTTCCAAATCAGCGCAGCGCAGGGGCCTCAATAAAGCTGCCGGCCCGGGGCCCCTCCCAGCACCTCTGGCCGGGGGCCTCAGTGACTGATGCAGGCTCGCTGAACTCATTCTTTCATCCTCGTCATCTTTTTCTCCTCTCCAGCGCAGATGCCTCCTTCCTAAAAAGGGCATCGCATGATCAGAAAGAGTGGATTGCAATGTAGGGCGGCAGACATGGAAAGTAGTCCAAAGCAAACTTAGACTGAAAAACCAACTTCTAACTTGCATTTTTGGTGTGTGTGCGTGCTGTTTTCTTCCTGAAAATTAAGGGCTATTTTTGCATGCCTGGGGAAAGTTAAATATACCCCAACGCGGCCATCTGAAGGGACTCGCTGCTGCGTTCAGAAAGAGTGATGCGAGGGGGGATAAATGCCCCAGTGAATTAACATGACAGTAATAGAGCAGCTTTGGCCCGTAATCAACTGCAAGCTTTCCCTCGGAAGAGCACTTTCCTGGGCCTCATATATTATTTTGTAGGGGACGAGTGAGCGAGATTGGGGGTTGGGTGGAGAGAAGAGGAAGCACAAGGCCAGCTCATCTAGCTCATCTTCCTGCCCATCTCTCTCTTAGACTTGAGAAGGTAATGAGGGTGTATTCCTTTAAGCTGCAGAAACTCTAGCTGGGTATTAACATCCAGCCTCCAGGGCGAGCTATGGAAATGAGCTGGCAGCCCGCGCGCTGTCTCTGGGCCTCAGCCTGTCCCTTTGGTGTCTGTCTGTGTGTGTGTGTGTGTGTGCGTGTGTGTGTGTGTGTGTGTGTGTGTGTGTGTGCATACCCACGTCCCTGCACTTGTTGTTTTGTCACCGCAGCCTGTGTGGAGGATTAGATCATGCCTCCCTCTCAACACCCAGCGAAAAGGGAATTTTTCACAGTCAATGTTTTATGTCACACGGTGGGGGAACACTGACAGACAGCCAAATTGATTAAGTTGTTTTGCAAAGTTTGTTGCAAAGTTTTATGCTTATGCCTGAAATGTATAGTTATACTGCAGTGTTGCTGAATCATGATTTGCCTCTGATAGGCTGTAGCTGGCCTTATAGAACCTATTTAATCTCTAGCTGTATATGTCTGAGGGGAACAAAATGAAGAGCTCTAAGTTCTGTAGAATGGCTGCATAGAGTTGGATACACAACCTGTGAGTAAAATGTCTTCATCCACTATTGCAAATGAAAGTTTCATGGCCCTTTAAAATTGAATGAATAAGGCTCCATTTGCTGCTGGCCTTATTTAGAAACAACAAGTAATTCTTTAATGTCATCCGTGCCAGAGGAATGGACTTCATCGCACAAGGACAGAGCACTTTCATTACCAGTGTCCTTCACCCGGGCATCACTTAGCCTGCGGCACTGCAGTGGTAAAAATGGCCTCACCTTTGTAGAGGGCCCAAGCCTCAGTGGGCTTAAAATAACTGGCCTGTGATTTAGGCATTTAGGCAGGGCAGCAGATTTCCCATGGATTAGTGGCCTTCCCCTGGCCCACAGAATGTAATGTCACATTCTCTCTCTCTCTGTATTCTCTCTCCCTCTTGCTCTCTCCCCTCCCCTCTCTTTCTCTCTCTCTCCCTCTCTCTCTCTGCCTCCCTCTCTCTCCCCCTTCTAACTCTATCTATGTGGCACCCATTCCTGCAGGCTTTAAGAGGAAGGAGTTTCGGGGGAAACTAGCCATCGCCATCACGGCCAATTTCATCAACAGGAACACCACAGCCGAGGCCAAAGTGGAGGAGATCAGTGGGGTGGCCTTCATCTTCAACCAGAAATTCTTTATGGACCTCAAAGACGAGACAGGTTGGCCCAAAGCCTCCTTGTGTTTCTCAAATACTGTACAGTGTTGAAGGCTACAAACGAAAAGGACATAAATCCTAAATAACTATACTGTAACTGAATGTCAGAGACCTAATCCTTATAATCAAACACAGTTGCTAAAAATGCATTGAAATAAAAGGATTGTGCCTGTCATGTTATGTTTGTATGTGTAGTAGTCTTTAGAATGATGATTAGTACTCTTCATGTCCCCTGATGACCTCCTGTCCTCATACACCCCTCTGTCGCCCCCACTCAACCACAGGCATCGATCTGGAGAACATCGTCTACTACAGGGATAATACACACTACTTTGTCATGACGGCAAAGAAGCAGAGTTTACTGGACAAGGGAGTCATCATTAACGTGAGTGGCCAGTAGCTGTGTGTGTGTGTGTCTGTGTGTGTGTGTGTGTGTGTAAGTGTGTGTGTAAGTGTGTGTGTAAGTGTGTGTGTGTGTGTCTTGTTTTTGTGTGGGAGTTCCAGAAACTCTGAGGCAGTCCTCATCTGTGGTGGCCTGCCAACAGAAGAGTTTATTAGCAGGGGCACCATAAATACAGCCATGAGTGCCGACTGTTATAAACATCCCAAAGGAGGGCATATTTCACTGTGTTATGAGATGCCTAAGGTGGCATGTTCACACTCGCACTGCAGGCATGCACACACTCTCTCTCTCTCGCGCACACACACACACACATACACACTCACAAACACAAATATATTACTAAAAACACATTCTTTTCTGGATGTAGACAAACAGGCATGCAAGCAGATTTATGTTAACATAGGCACAAACATAAAAAACACAGACATGCAAACACATGCACCCACACTCTGTTTAATACATACTTTATTACTGGGGGAAACACACTGTTTAGACTGGCCTAGTGGTGCCGGAGTCATTGCTGTGAGTTTATTCACAGAAGGACGCAGAGCTAAAGAGTTTAGATTGGTGCTGTCACTGAGCACATCATTGCATGTCCTAGAGGTGTTTGTGTTCCAGTGGCTTCCTTCCCACAGGGCTTTGGTGAAGTGCCGCTGACGTCTTTTCTGTCGGAAACATTAGAGTCTTTTCTGTCGGAAACATTAACTGCAGCAATTCGTATTATCCGTCCACCATTGTCAAGCACATGACTCAAACCCTACTATAGACTACAAGAGCTACAGAAATAAATGGGCCTAATTTGACACCCTGCCTGCTGTTTTGTTTAGCATCCATTTTACTCCAAGCCAAAGAAATCCAAATGATGGGGCAGCCGTGGTCTACTGGTTAGGGCTTCGGCCTTGTAACCGAAGGGTTGCCGGTTGGATCCCCGACCAGTAGGAAAAATGTGGGTGGGGGAAGTGATTGAGCACTGCTGTCCCATGCCCACATCCACGGCTGAAGTGCCCTTGAGCAAGGCACCTAACCCTTCATTGCCCCCCGAGCGCCGCTGTAGCAGGCAGCTCACTGCGTCGGGATTAGTGTGTGCTTCACCTCACTGTGTGTTCACTGTGTGCTGAGCGTGTTTCACTAATTCACGGATTGGGTTAAATGCAGAGACCAAATTTCCCTCACGTGATCAAAAGAGTATATATACTTAATATAAATCCAAATGATTCCCTGCTGTTGTGTTACAGGACTATATTGACACTGAGATGCTGCTGAACAGTACCAACGTGGACCAGGAGGCTTTGCTGGGCTATGCCCGGGAGGCGGCTGACTACGCCACCCACTACCAGCTGCCCACCCTGGACTTTGCCATGAACCACCTGGGCCAGCCCGACGTGGCCATGTTCGACTTCACCTGCATGTACGCCTCCGAGAACGCGGCGCTCGTCCGGGAGCGCTTCGGACACCAGTTGCTGGTGGCGTTAGTGGGAGACAGTTTACTAGAGGTGAGACTGGCAAAGACACGACTAAGGAAGGATGAAAGTCTGAAAACAAGAGTGTAGTATACTTGATGGTGAAGAGGTTGAGAGAGTTAAAGCAGCACTATGTAGTTCTCTTAGCTTTAAATAATGGCTTTAAAGTGATTGTGATGAAAAGGAAAATGGCATTGGTGTCTGACATTGGCGTCTCTGAGAGTCTCCTGGTACTGTTGTGTAAGGTAAGTTGTACTAGGTAAGTTGGTGTCTTTAAAGAGCGAGCCGGGGCTAAATATAAGTTAGGGTAGGGTTCAATCTGTCACCACCGTGTATTTATGTTCGAGACTTCCTTGATTGAGCCTCTTGACAGACACAATCTCTGTGCTGTCTTTGAGAGTGCCAAGATGTTTGCTGACGAGTTTTGTTTTTTGTTCCATCAGCCGTTCTGGCCAATGGGCACGGGGTGCGCCCGTGGTTTCCTGGCAGCGTTTGACACGGCCTGGATGGTGAAGAGCTGGGCTCAGGGCAGAGCGCCCATAGAGGTGCTGGCAGAGAGGTGAGCAACACACAACACACACAAATTATTAGAAGAATGCAGTGAGAAGGTCGGAGTGGCTGTTCAGAGGTTTAAGCAGCACTACGGAGGTTTATATCAGCTGGTGTAGAACGAATGGGCTTAGTGGTGCAGTAGAAGCATTGTCATCTGACAAACTGTGGTTAGAAACCTAAACATGAATATGCAAGTTGCTTTGGATAAAAGTGTTTCCAGTCAGAGGCTTGGAAAAGCTCAAAGTCAGGAACTGTGCTTCAGTGAACCATTGTGATTGAGTTTGTGTGTCAAACATGAGAATGCAGGTAATGGTTGGGGCAGTAGGCTACAGAAAAGGGGATGTGGATTTTGTTTTCATTCCTTTGTTAATGCTAGCTTAACCAAATTATAGCTTTAACGATTAAAAGCTCTAGTCTATGAAATAAAAAAAACATTTCTACAGCAGCAGTATATTAACCAGTCAGCCAACACATTATGTGTTTTCAATTTACTCTCTTTGGGAATTTCAGAGAAAGTCTGTACCGGCTACTACCTCAGACCACACCTGCGAACATCGCCAAAGACTTTGACCAGTATACTGTTGACCCAGGGACGCGTTACCCCAACCTCAATTCAAACTGCGTCAGACCTCACCAGGTGAGCTGAGATATGCTAATGAAATCCTTCCTTTCCCTTCCACTTCCACGTCCACGTCATGAAAACAATATGCAGATCCAGGAGTGGAAAGTTGTACTGCACCTTACTCAAATCTTCTGATGATAAATAGCAACATTTTGCATGTTGGGTATCAGCTAAGCTGGTGCATGTGTTTACTCACAAATCTTGTGGTTGGCGTCTGTGTCGTTTCCTAGGTGCGTCACCTCTACATCAATGGAGAGCTGAAGGCCTGTTCTTTAGAGCGAGCAGCAACAGTGCGCCGCCCCGTCAACCTGTCTAGACGAGGTCAGTCCATTGTTGTTGGCATGTGGGGCTTTTCTAGTGTGGGATAAATGCTGGTTTTACTTGAGAGAATTGCGGATGCCAGTGTCTGCACAGCAGGGGAAGATGCTATTTATTTGATGTTTATGTGACACTGCCTGTGTACACGCTGTAGCCTGCCTGAAATGGGCCTCAGTGGAAACCCTCCCTCCAACATGAGAGAGCAGCACGTTTCAATTAGACATGTGTTTTGGACATCATGGGCCCCACTGGTCGCCAGCTCAAGAATACTATGAGGAGAAAAGGCCCTCTGGAGTCATATTTTTGACAATAGGAGCGAGGAGCGAGAACCCCCCCCCCCCCCCCCCCCCCACACACACACACACACACACACACACACACACACAACACACACACACAAACACACACACACACACACACACACACACACACACACACACATACATACACAAATGTCAGACTTTAAAGAAACTGGAATAAAATAGAGAACCCAACAGCATCAGTCTACAAACATTTGTAAGAGAACAGGATTTGCAGCACCACACATGTGCAGTTCATGAGCAGAACGTGTTTTGGGCATAAGATGGTACTTCTGGTACTTCTGGTACTTGTTCTTGTTGACCGATCTGACTCACTGTGAGCTCAGTCCTCTCCATTTTTCCCACAAATACCCCAAACCTCTTTTGTCTTTTATGGGCCTGTCTGAAGAATGACCTTTCCATTTTCAACGTTAAAAAGAAATCTTAGGGCATGAGAAAAGCTGGATTAGTCTATTATGATTGCTGTGCTTTCTCTCTTTCTTACAGAAGACAGAAATATGCTTTGCAATTTATGCATTTTTTTTTATTAGTTACTGAACAGTCACAAACATTAGTGGTTAATGTCAGTTTATTGTGTGAGTTTTTTATTATATTTCAGAGAAACACACACAGCTTTTGACCTTTAACCTACAGTACCTGTCAGCACATCCCCGCCCTTCCTTAACAACGTCATGTTACTCAATGAGAAGCAGGTCTGAACACATCACATACCTCTGCTGCGGTCTGCCCTGTTATCTTCTCCCCCTTAACCTACTGTATCACTACAATCACCTGTGCACGCTTATGAGTGGGCCACTGCTCTTCACCACTCATATCCTTATTGTGGGGAGACGGGCACTGACGTAGGAGACGAGATAACATCTTTATCTGATGCATAAAGCGTCACAGGCCACAGTTACAACCTTACAAGGAGTTTTTTTTTTTTTATAGGGGAGTTGTTTTTGCAATGACTCGTGTATGGTTGGATGCAACCTTTGACACAGTGGCATATCGGGAATGCATTAATCATGCACTGGAATGACATTGAGAATTGTGCTATGGTATGACGAAATTTACCATAACATAACAGAAAAGCTGCCAAAAAGGGTGTCTGTATTGGTGTCTGAATACATGTTTCAATGGAGTGTGAGATATGAGGATATGTACTACTACTCCACTGTCTCATGTGAGTGTGTGGTATTGTGTTGACCGATGTCAATGTGTCAATGTGTCGTGTGTGTGTGTGTGTGTGTGTGTGTGTGTGTGTGTGTGTGTGTGTGTGTGCTCTCCAGAATCCGAGGTGAGGCCTGGCCGGCTGCAGACCTGGTGTCAGAAGCAGACAGATGGCTACCGGGGCGTGAGCGTGTGTGACCTCACTTCCTCCTGGGCCAACGGCCTGGCCCTGTGTGCCCTCATCCACCGCTTCAGGCCCGGCCTCATGTAAGACCCCCACTGCCCGCCGCCCCTCCCCAGGGGCCTGCTGACGCAACACACACCCTGACACTGTTGTGCGCCTTCCAGCTTTGATCTAACCCTATAATTCAGCCCCGACTGCTCGTCTTGACATGTGTGATATACGGTGCTTATAAAAGCTGAGTCTGTGCATGGTGCCGATGAATACCCCATTATCCTGCTCACTTTTATTGTTCATGAGCTCATGGATGCGAATGCCCCGCAGCACGGGCCAAGATGAGATCAGCCATGAAGCGAATGATCAGATGTTTATGTCTCCTCACCACCGCAATTGGTCTCATGATACACATGTGGGCCCCATTGTGAGCGAGTCTCTCTCTGCCTCTTGCCCCCTGGCTGCAGCTCAGAGGCCCGTTTTGTAAAGAGTAAATATGGGCAATGCGTGTGAAGAACACTTTGACCTGTGTCAAGAGTTTTTTTTTTTCTTCTTCTTCCCACCTCCCCCCTCCTACACACACACACACACACACACACACACACACACACACACACACATATATACACACACACACACACACACACACACACACACACACACACACACACACACACACACACACATATATACATACACACACACACACACACACACACACACACACACACACACACACATACACACTCACACACACACACACACACTCACTCGCTCGCTCGCCCTCTCGCTCTCTCTCTCTCTCTCAGCTGTTTCCTTATCTCAGTATTTTTCTGAGAGTTGTGAAGGAACCAAGCAACCCGAGGGCCAGGCATTCAGTGTAAAAAGTTCAAAGAGAGTCTGTCTGTGTGCCTGGGAGCGGAGTTGTTTGGAGAGCCTGACATTGACATGTGGTAGAGTTCTCAGTCCTTATCAAGGGTCATTCCTCACATAGTTAGTGTTTCTTAAGACAGACACTCCAGATAGCACTTACCAGTTTCACAACACCCTTAGCTTCCAAACGGCCAAACTGTCAGTGATGTCTCTGTGTCTGCATTTTACGTGGACTTGAGGATTGGGTTGTTTACGTTTTTTGTTTTGTGTTTGCACATTTAAACAACAGAGGGGTATTTCACAAAACCTAGATAAGGGATTAAGCTGGTATTTTTAGGTTATCCTGGATGAATTTAGCCTTGACTTGGTTTCACAAAAGAGATGGCACATAAGTTACCATGGGGATTTATTCTCTGCACCTAGCCTGGTCCCGACCAGGCTAACAGCCAAGCTAAGTTAATTGTAATGGTAATTATGTTGTCTTATTGGTTCAGCTAGCTGTCATTCACATTAGACCTCCATGCTAATTTTTAAGGAGCTTTATTACATTTATAAACTATTTGATAAATGTATTTGTTCGCAAAACAAAACAGATTGTCTGCCTACTACCATATGGTTATTATTTTAATTGTGATAGCCTTATAATTATTAACATAGGCCTAGGTAGCCTACTCATTGTTTGCTTGTTTTATTGATAGACGTTTGATGAATGAATGAGCCTACTGTAGTTGATTGGAAGTAGAGGGGCAAGTTTTCGAAGGTATTTTCAACTATAATATTAAGGTAAATCATACTATGTGCATTCTTTGCAGTGGCAAGCGCTTTCTTAATGATGTTGTGTGCCGAGACAAGGAAGCACTGACACGTGGGTGCATACGTAAATTTGCATTCAGTTGGTCTACCACGCCTACTTCTGCTGTTTTACAGAAATAGCCATGATTCCCCATTCCAAAAAGGATAACTTTACTTCATTGTTAGTCTATATCAAAAGCGGTTGTTCACTTTGTGTGAATGACGCTATTTTCCGCGTCTTTTTTATTCCAACCGTGGGCACTTTGGAGCAGAAACGAGAACGCGCACACATCCTAAATTCCATACACCTGGCTTGACATAGTCGCTCCTACTCATCCTGGATTGGCATTAGTGAAACGAGTTGAGCTAGGATGACCAGACAACGCTATGTCAAACCTCGCTTTATCACTTATCTTGGATGTCTTAATTCTGCCTTTGTGAAATACCCCTCTGCATATCCAAGTCCTTATCCCTGTTTTTAGGAACTCTGTTATGCAACTTGGAATGACAGTTGTTGACTGTGCAGGCATGCCTTCAATAGAACATGTATACAGAGTTGTGTATACTGTATGGAGATATGAATAGCCATATACGTCCCATAAGTCCCATAACTGGGATACAGGTTTGCAGGTAAACACAATCAGCATTGCGTCAGTGTTCGTGAACTCTCCATGCACCATGCTCATTGATCCCTGTTTGCCAATCTACCTGCAGAGATTATGATTCGCTCAACGAGGAGGACTGCGCTCAGAACCTGCAGTTGGCCTTTGACGTTTCCGAGCGCGAGTTCGGCATCAAGCCGTTCTCCACTGGCAAGGACTTGGCCGGCGGCCAGGAGCCGGACAAAGTCACCATGGTTACCTACCTGTCCAAGTTTTACGAGCTGTTCAGGGGAACGCCTCTCCCACCCTCAGGTAAATTGCCGCCTCTACACCATCTGGTAACATGCGCTGTGGAAAAGGGCCTCTGCAACACATGCCCCTTCATAGCACTTGATTACAGTATCACTCTCACTCAGGAAGGGATCCCATTCAACAGGAAACCTGCACCACTCTCTTTCAGTAGGTCACGGATTAGTATCTTTCCCCAGCCCAGGGCCACGCTTTACGCAGGACAACTGTGACAAATCTTTTCTCTCTATTGTGCTTTAGACTTAGCTGAGGCGCCTAGCCGGGCAGAGGTGGCGTGGGTGTCGTTGGGGTTTGTTTCCTTCAAGAGACACTTGAGTTATGGAGGCCGGAGAGTGTGAGATTTCATCCAGCCTCCCGTAAAAGAACGGCCTGTTACACAACCCCTATCCGCCATGAAGCGCGGAATGTGAGGAATGCCCATCTGCCCCGCTACAGGTTACCTCAGTAGAGCTAGATGAACAGGGAGACCTATGGAGAACTCTCTCTTCATACCCTTTGTAAAGCACACAAGTACATTTGGCTCTGTGTGACCTAGGAGCGGTCATCGGATCTTCTTCAGTTACAGGCCTTGTCAGTTCCCCTGATCCGTGAGTGCGTTATCAAATAAAAAAGTGTGCTTTCCTTTGATCTGGTATCATGAAACGTTGGTTGCTGTGGTGTCCAGGAAAACATTTGTTTATTAGTGGGCAGATTTCATGAGGAAAGCAGATGGAGTTGGCCTGGACTCTGCTTTCCATTGCAGCATTATAAGGGCCCTTTTTTCTTAATTTGATTTGAACATTTATATTGGCTGTTCACTTTTGTGTGTCATTAATAACAGAGTGCAGTGGAAAGTCATAAAGCTTTAACAGAGGGTCATATATTTTTTTTCTGATGCAGATTCAAGGAGAGAGGGCGATGCTAACGACAATGACTCTTCTCACAAACCCACACGGCCTGTTTACAAATCATTCAGCTTCACACAGCCAAGAAAGCGGATACCAAAGGTAGAGTCAGCACTCACTAGTTCCTTCATACTGTGTGTAAGTGTACTTCAATTGGCTTGGACACGTTTGTGGTGGGATAATATTTCCAATGACTACAGGAACGTTTTGACCAATACTGCCTTTGCGGTTCAAAGAAAACATGGAAAGTAGAATCTCACAGATATCTGATTATGCTGGATTTTTTTGTAGTTTTGGGAGACATTACTGTGACCCTTTTTCACTAAGAGCAGAGATTCAAATGATATTATTCTTATATGTCAGGATGATAAGAAGCTGGAGGAAAATGACCCGACCTACAAGCGAAGACGGAAGATTTGCAGCTATTTAGAAGAGGTTGGTTTCGCTCCGTACTCCGTGCCATGTTGTTCCATCTGGCTCTGATTTGATCAAGTCTTATCTGACGGAAATATAGAACTGCCTGGATCAGAATCACAAAAATGAGGTGTACGGCTCATGCTCAATCGAATTGCCGTTTTGTTCACAGGCCACAAATTTTTCCAGTCAGAGTTCGTCGGCAAGTAAAGACGGGCAGGAACTCAAGGAGAACAAGGTGAAGTCCATGGCTACCCAGCTTCTGGCCAAGTTTGAGGAGCGTGCCCCTAGCTGCAGCCTCCGAAGACAGGTGAGAACCATCGGACACGTCTGTCAGACTTGGACTACTTCCATGATATCAGAGACCACATATTGTTCACTCTTTTGGGAAAAATCCTTGGTGTCAACCAACGCAGGGCCTGAGGATCCTCTGTAGCGTTTGAGAGATGTCGCTCTTCATAACGGCTCTTCTGCTCCATGTCTGTCAAATCCGTAGGGATTTCTGCATGTTTGTCCAGTTTCCTCTCCTTCTTCCACTGTCCACTTTAACCCTTTCCTTTCCTGGCTTCCTCTCCTCTTCTCTGCCGCTGCACCTCAGTCAGAGTTGTGCGCGGTGAGGCCACGGCGGCCTCTCTCCCTCGACATGACCGAGAGCCCCCTGTTTACCCGACCTAAGGAGCCACACCCACCACCTCCACCTCCACCTCCTCCACCCAGGAGACAGGTACAGATCTGCAGCAGCACACTCTCACGCACACAGCAGCCCCTGCTCTCAGTAGGTGAGACGGGAGGTTATGTAATGGGTTTGAGTGCCACAGGCTGGAATTTGCCGGTAAGCTGTAGACTTGCACGAGATGTGTCTGTGTCTGTTGCTGCTGCTGCTGCCCCACCCATGCAGCACACCACTGGGTCTCAAACGCACAGGCTGTCATCCAGCGTGAGGCCATGAGGCCATAGACTTTCTCTCTCCCTCCCTCACTCTCTCTCACTTTCACCCCTCTCACTCTCTCCCCCTCTCTCTCTCTCTCCCTCACTCTCTCACTTTCACCCCTCTCTCTCTCTATCCCTCCCTCTCACCCCCCCTCTCTCCCTCTCTCTCTATCTATCTCTCCCTCTCTATCTATCTATCTATCTCTCCCTCTCTATCTATCCTATCTCTCACTCTCTCTCTCTATCTATCTCTCTCTCCCTCTCACTCTCTCTCTCCCCTCTCTCTCTCTCTCTCTCCTTGTCCCTCCTTTGCTCTCTCTCTCACGTGTGCTGTGTGTTTGCGGTTTCAGTCTGCAGCTGCGGTCAGACGTAAGGAGGAGCGCCGGCCTCCCCCTCCCCCCCCTCCCCTCGCCCCAGGCCAGCCCCCTCTTCACTCGCAGGCGGCCCAGACAGGTCGTGCACTCGTACGAGCAGTCGCAGCCCAACTGCGCAGACACAGCTGCTCCATCCGCAAGCGCTGTGGACTCCGCAGACGGGGCCGACTGCCCTGGCCACCCGCTCTCCCCTCACTCGGCCATCATAGCCATAAAGGGGATGATGCAGCGCATGCAGAGGGTGGAGGATGAGATCACCCAGGTGACCTGTCTCTCTCGCTCTCTCTCTCTCTCTCTCTCTCGCTCTCTCTACTGCTGTCTGTCTTCATCTGTCTGGTTTTTCTGACTCTTTACTGTCCACTGCTGCGTTTATGTAGTTTCCATTGAGAATCTGAGAATAGAGAAGAGAATGGACTTACAGTATGGCCTGTTAATTTATGTCCATGGCATGGAAAATCGCCATGTCAGGGGTTGACGTAAACCTTTCCGTTCAGACCTCACTGTCTCTCTTGCCTCTCTCTCTCTCTCTCTCTTCTCTCTCTCTCTCTCTCTCTCTCTCTCTCTCTCTCCATCTCTCTCTCTCTCCTCCCTCCCTACCCTCTGTGGCGTCCTGCAGAGGAAAGCCCAGACGCAGAATGCTCGAGAGTTTCACAAAAAGAGCATAAAGGAGAAAGCCGTCCACTTGAGCTCTCTGTTCTCCAGCTCCGAGACCTCGGCGGCTCAGGTGACCGTCTTGCAGTGTGCAGCCCACAACCCCACTGAGCGCACCTGTGTTGTTGCATGCGTCTCTCTTTTTTATCACCGCGGCTGGTTTCACTTGTTTTTTTTTGTTTTGCATTCCACGCTGTTCAGCCAGCACCTTCCCCCTGTGGTCAAGGCCGTCACTGCATCATTTTAGACAATATTTTGCTTGCTCCAAATTACTCATGTGTGATGTATAATAGATAAAATGTTTTTCTTGTGTTAAAATGAGAACTACTAGCGTAGGCTATACAGTGAAAATGGCAAATACATAGACTGAAATTCTTAGATATGCAGTATGCATGCAGTTAGCTGTTTTCAGCTTTTGGCATGTCCATTGATAAGTTGCATGCACCTGTGTTGAATTAGGACTGTGAAGGTTGGACTGGACTACTCTGAAAAGGGAATAGATCATTTTTGGGTCTGGATCATATCAGAAATGAAAGAAGGAAAATCTCACACCTGTAAGATTTGTGCCGTGTGCTTTAGGTTGATTGTTGCTAGCATGAGGACATGGTGTTCTGTGTGTATTTAATCACCTGTTCTGTTTTTATAGCGCAAGTCTATAAATGCTTGTTTACGTCAAGGCTCGCTACAAAGCTCATTTTTTAACCAATCTTAACGCCCAGTAAAAACACATTAGACAACCACTAGTTTCAGGAGAACCCATTAAAAATAAATGGTCTCTCGTTGTTCCATTGCGTAGTTTATAATCCCCACCGAGGCTGAAGCCTGCAGAAGCCATCACCGAGGTGTGCCTCGCCTGCTGACCCCATCCTGCTAAACTGAGTGGAAGCTCACATCCTCAAGTCTCATAGAGTGAGACGGAGGTATGGAGAGAGGGAAGGACAGAGAGAGAGAAAGAGGGAGAGGTATAGGCAGGGAAGGAGCGAGAGAGAGAGGGAGAGGTATAGGCAGGGAAGGACAGAGAGAAAGAGGGGGAGAGGGGAGGTATAGGCAGGGAAAGACAGAGAGAAAGAGGGGGAGAGGGGAGGCATAGGCAGGGAAGGACAGAGAGAGAGAGGGAGAAGGAGAGGTATAGGCAGGGAAGGACAGAGAGAGAGAGGGAGAAGGAGAGGTATAGGCAGGGAAGGACGGAGAGGAAGAGGGGGAGAGGGGAGGCATAGGCAGGGAAGGACAGAGAGAGAGAGGGAGAAGGAGAGGTATAGGCAGGGAAGGACGGAGAGGAAGAGGGGGAGAGGGAGAGGTATAGGCAGGGAAAGACAGAGGAAGAGGGGGAGAGGGGAGGTAGAGGCAGGGAAGGACAGAGAGAGAGAGGGGGAGAGGGGAGGTACTGTATGAGGTATGGTTACCTTTGGGGCTTTGTTGTACTGTAGGAGCCCTGGTGCTTTACCACAGGCTGCAGGGAAAGCCATCAGCCATCAGCCATCAGGGTTCCAGCGCTGCCAGAAGATGACTTTTACTCCCTGTCACTCAGAGCAGACAAAGGGAAGAGTCCAGGGTTTCAGGTCATCAGATCTTTGCTCAAAATGGCAGACAAAAGTTGTTTGGCAGGTGCCTCGGAGAAGGTCACTAATCCACCCGGATGGGGAGCCAGGTCTCAGACTTTACAATGGAGCCTGTTGGGTTACCAGCTGCTAGTAGAAACACAACTGGCAGTGTTCTCATGAGAGCAGCTGGATGGGGACTTTGTCTTTATTGCTGCACCAAGTCAGTTAGGCCAGCAGGACACATGGTAGAGGAGTGCAGGGAGTGTGCATGGGTTGTAATGTGGGACTGCACATTTGTTAGAGCTTCACATCTGTTTGATGAGACGTTGTCTGCATGTGTTTTGGCCTCCCCCTACCAATATAGGGTGTGTGTATGATGAGGAATATCAAAAAATTGATGCGATTAGTATCCAGGATGGGGAAACAGGTTTGAGTCTTTACAGGGGGACATCTACAATTACTTAATGAGTAATAGGTTAACATATACACACACACACACACACACACACACACACACACACACACCATCACAAACATAAATACACCATGCAAGCACATAAACATCATACAAACACATGACTCAAGTGTACTGCAGGCCAGGGCAGGAAGACTCCATCATTAACCCCATCATAGGCTCCTGGTGGTAGTAGTGCCTTTCCCCTCTAACACTGCTGTCTGTCTCTGACTCTTCTCTCCTCTCTGCTGTCCATGGGGGCCTCCTCCTCCTCACCTCCTCCTCTGCTCCGGACAGCCTGACTCCTCTGCTCCGCCGCTGCCTCCTAACTCCGACAGCCAGCTAACTCCCAAAATAACTCCGGCAATAACTCCACTCCTGCCCCTTGTGCCAGAATGCCCTGCTTCCTCCTGCCCCCCTCCTCTTCCTCTTCCTCTTCCTCCTTCCTCTTCTCCTCCCGCTCCTCCTGCTCCCACTTTCATATCCTCCACATTCTGTCTGCTGAAGCAGCCGCAGCAGGTAAAGGATCCACCCCCCCCACTCATGGACCAGTCTCTCCATCTTTAACCCTCCCTGGAACACTTCATCTTTTCATCATTAACCACAGTGTCATCTCTCTTCTTCATTTCTTTGCTCACGGCACATGTTCGATGGGGAAATAACACTAAACCCAGAGGCCACAAGAATTAGATATGCAGCTTTGTAGAAACACAGCTCAGAGACAAGCAGTCAATGACATTCGGATGGTGAGTGCCCCTCCAAGTGCCTCAAAGCCACATGCATGCTCTCTATGTGGATGATGTTATTGTAACATGCATGGTTATCTGTCGTAGTTTGTGGTACTGTATTGAAGCTTCTAAACTATACTTTAAAAGCTGAAATCTGAAGTGTTGTTATTCTACAAGTGTTGTTATTCTACTTACATATCAGAACTTTAATGCATTGCTTCACAGCATCATGCTGTTTATGTTGCTTTACAACAGAAAAGAGTGGGTGATGAGCAGATATGATCTTGTTTTGATTTCAGCGTAGAGCCAACACATCCCATTTTACGCTCCACAAGCAAATAGAAACACCCCAGTCAAAGCAGGAGCCTGCTGCTCCCAAGCAGGTATTTCTGTCACCGTGTTCGTGTGTCCATGCGCTTGCCATCAGTGCCTGCAGAGCGCACAGCCCCCAAAGGAAGCTCTTGCATGCCAGTGTGTGCTGTGATTTTTTTTGGCCAAGCCCAAGCCACAGGTTTAGATTAGCCAGCGAGTCTCTGGGAACATCAAAGGGAGGGAAGTTTATTATTGTGGTGCTGCTCCTTATGGGACTGTCTGCCCCAAAGACACACACACACACACACACACACCTCTCCTCAGGGGTAGATTCCTGATCAGGATCAGGCCATAGGGACACACAGGACCCTAAACCACTCCAACATTCCCCCGTTTCCACAATAGCACAACATTCCAGGCAGTCTTGGCATTGCTAGAAATGGTTTGAAATTGAAATCTGTTTGATGGGTAAACTGATGAGTGGGTGGAGGGGTGAGGATTGCTGCAAGTTAGAAGTCAAATGGCCTTGGAAGGAAGAGTGGTTTGGGATCACAGGGTCAAATCTGAGGCATGCTTCTAACGCTGGGTGAAAAAAATAATGTGGGTCCATCTGAGTGGGAGGAAAACATCTGAGCACTTTGGGATCAGTATCTTTTACTGATATCTAACCGCATGCTGCATGCAAACAGGTGTTGAGCCCAGTTGTGTTTCCAATTCAAATTCCTCTGCTGACTTACTTCCTCTGCTGTCTGGTTTGTCTGAACTAACCCCTGATACTGTCTGGTTTATCTGAACTAACCCCTGATACTGTCTGCATCAAAGATGTCTCTGTTCCTTTCTTCCTCTCACTCCTTCTTTTCCTCCCTACTCTGTGTCTGTCTGCGTCCGTCAGCGCACGGTGGGGAAGGTGTCTCTGGTGGTAGGAGCCAGGGCTGAGACTATAGCCTCTCTCTATGAGAGCGATCACAGGCCCAAGGCCAACAGTCCTCCTACCTCCCCGGTAAGCAGTGATCTGTGTGTGCGCGTGTGTGTGTATGCAAGCGTATGCATGTGCTTGTTTAATATGATAAATATCCTTGTCAGGACTAGCAGAAATATCTTATGTAGGGGAACTGGCTTCAGGCACAGAAGGAGTTAGATAAATATGGTGGGATTGTAACTTCCTGAACTTTTCCTCACCTGGCTGGCAGGTTATTGCAGCCTTGGGCTTTGTGGTGTTAGCGTGCCGAGTGTTACCTTACCGCATGTGGCTGTGTGTGTGTGTGTGTGTGTGTGTGTGTAGGCCACAGAGGATGTGTTCCAGGTTAGTTTTCACACTCTCAGTGGCACATGAGGGGCAGCGTCACCCTCCAGCTGTACAGGAGTATGTGTGTGTGTGGGGGGGTGAGTAAGGCGGTTCTGTGGGAAACGGGACGGTAGTTTGTTCATAAGGGAAACGTCAAATTCAACCAGGGTGACCCTCTGGAAAAACTGACTCAACCTGCCCTTGTGTGTGTGAATGCTTCCTGTTTTTTTATATGTTTTTTTTTCTTTCAAAAATCTGTTTCCTGGTTGGCCACGGCAGAGTATTTCAGCACGTTGAGGAGGGAAGTCTGCCTCCACATTATTCTACTCTGCCCACAGTGATTAAACAGATGAGACAAAGTCTAAACACTGGCACCCTCCTGAACTCTCCCAGGCCAGGCCAGGCCAGGCAGAGCCAGATCAAACATCAATAAAGTTACTGTGTCATATAACTCGCCCTCTCTCTCTCTCTCTCTGTCTCGTTCTCTCTCTCCCCCCTCACAGGGCTCCTTCCGTAGGGAGTTAGGTGGCAGCGAGTTATGTCACGCCTGTAACAGACGGGTCTATGTTGTGGAGAGAATCAGTGCTGAGGGCTTGTTCTTCCACAGAGAGTGTTTCCGCTGTGACACATGCAGTGCTTCGTTAAGCCAGGGAAGACATGCCTTCGATTCTGAAACTGGTGAGTCGCAGATCAGACTGGTGCAAAATTCCAGAATTGAATTGAAACTGGCTCTTAAATTCCAATTCAATTCTTGAATTTCACTTGCATTTCAATTGAGGTAGCAAACAGGAAGCAGAATTGCAATTTGAATTGTGCACAACCCTGTCACAGATGCCACACCTGAAAAATGCCCCAGTGTATCAGTTATGATGTAATTTATTGCTATTTGTAGGTCTTCATTTATGCTCTTTCCTCAGGCAAGCTGTACTGCAAACTGCACTTTGCGCAACGCACATCCGGTGTGAAGCGAGAGAGAGCTTTTGGTCTGCACATGGTAACTGACCTCCACCTCATCAATCACATAGCACGTCTTCCTCTTCCTTTCCATATCTGATGCCTGACCGGTGTGTATGCATCTCTGTTTCCAGAGAAACCACGGCACAGATGTCCAGGACGGCCCTGAGACGGACGGTTCCAGTGTGGGCAACAGCGCGCGGCAGTCTCCAGGTACCCTGGGCTCGCTGCTCAGGAAGAGCCTGAGTTGGCCCGTGCACGTGACGCGGGCCGTGTGTGCCGTGCCCCGCCGCCTGTCCTGCTGGCTACGTGGCGCCGCCCAGGCCACGCGTGTCCACCTCTGGGCCCACGCAGAGGACTATGGCTTCCTGTACGAGCTGCTGAGCGTGGGCCTGCCCCTGATGGGCATCCAGATGGAGGTTTTGCTCCACATGTACGCCGAGCTCGAGCGCGGCGCTGACGCGGCCCCCGGCCCTGGGCCACTGTCCCCCCAGACCCTCGTACAGTGGGCCCAACAGCAGCTGGGCCTCACGCCCACTTAAAAAAGAATGGAACTCCCATGATCCTCTGGGGCTCCATGCCATTTTAGAGCTTTCATTCGCGTTTCCTCAACGCATGTTTGAACTGCATGCTGGTATTGATGATGGCTGGCCACTGTGTATATACCTGTAAACAAGTTTGTTTGTTTTTTTCCTAACAATCTGCTCAAAGCAGGCCGTAGTTTGCTCTTAAGGTAATTTCAAGAAAATTAAAGACAATTAGCAAGTGCCTGATGTAAAACATATGTTTCACGTCCTAGGATTGATGTGTGTGTGTAGCGCGATATGCCTGAAGAATCTAAATGTACATCCTTACATCCAAATCTCTTTTCTGAATCTATCTGATGAGTTGCTCAGGACAACTCCTCCAGATGTGTTTTCAGTGCTTTTACTTCAGGTTACTGTAGTCCCAGTCTTTCTGAACATTGTGAATAATGCACAATGTCTTGAAGCACTTTATAATGGTGGTCTGTCCTGGCCCGTGCATGTGCCTGTTTGAGAGATTGTTTTTATGAATTTGTTGTGTGCAGATAAGAATGATGAGATTTGTGCAAATGCTGTACGTTTACTAAACCCAATAGAACTCAGCAGGAGAGGCAGTGTGTGCCTGTAAGGCCATGTGCAATGAAAATACCAAAACAGGGTTTCATCTTTTAAGCCATTCACTGCCAAATCTTCCTTTAACAGGTTTACATTTGTGTGTGTGGATGTGTGTGTTACAATCTTCCGTTAGAAAACATATGAGAAGTATCTTCCATCTCAAACATGCTGTACCATTGAATTGTAACACTTTTTTTATTTGACTTTTTTTTCCCCCCAAACTATAATTTTGCTGACTTGTGCAGTTGTGCCTGTACGTTTGTGTTCTTGAAATGCAGCTGGATGAAAGTAGGCCTGTGGGATCTCTCTGACTGGCATACCCTTGGTGCCATCTCTTTTCCAGTCCATGTAAAGATGACCCAGGTTCAGAGAAGGATGAGTTTCATACCCTCTTCTCTTTGCAGGACAGAGTTAGAAATTGACGAAAAAAGGTGCACTGAGCACCTTCATCGTCTGCTTGATTTCTGACAGCAGAGAGAAGAACGGCAGAATTAACATTGCTCATCTTCATCCTCTGAATCTGGTTCATCAGTAGTTTTAAAGGCATGTCATTCCACTGCTGTCACTCACCCGATCGAGTACTTGTATGCATGAACAACACAATTGCATGTATGAAAGAGCACCTTATATGCCATGTACCCCAAAGACAATGGAGACGCTGTAGAAATGAACTGCTTTTCACCAAAGATCTTGTTAGATTTCTGGTGTTCTCCACATTTATACACTGAACAGTTAAGCTTATTGACTGAAACCCATCACTGGCTGGACACAGTTTTACTCCTACCAGTGTGACGTGTCCGATATGTGAAGAGTTAAGCAGTGACAGTTTACATCCATGATATTTTTATATGGTAATAAGCATTTATTTGTAAACGTACACATTTAGGGAGAATTTTTCACTGACATGTTTCTCACTGATTTAACTAAAACATGCGTGTGATGTCCTTTTCTCTCTTGCTGTTGCTCTTTGCTAGCTTTCTGTCCATGTTGTAATGTCTTTCTTTTATTTTTCTCTTCTTTGATTCACTTTTAGTCTTTTTCCAAGTTCCCTACGTTGACACCTCTGAGTCTGAATCATGTCAGCCCTGAAGGTGATCAACTCTGCATGGTCACCTGGCGTTGTGTAGTGGTCCCTCTCATCATAAGAAAGCATGATCAGCTTTCTATACTGTTCAGCACCTACTGTTCGGTCCACATACAACCTTTCACCTCACTATTTCCAAAACTAAAATGTTTGTTCATTCCATTGCCTCGCATTTCAAGTGTGTTTTGGCATGCCTGTATTTCATTCTGATGGGGTGCAGTGCTTTTTGAGTGCATGTTCATTCTAAATTCTGCAAGAAAAAAATGCTGGCCTTTTTTAACTGTCTCCTATTTTCTATATTTCTCTGTCTTTTATGTTTGTCTTCTCTATTTCAGAATCCGTTACTCTTTCTGAAACCCGTTCAAGAGCTCCTTAGTCCTTGTCCTCTTGACAAGTGGGGATTCATGTACCTGAGTGGACTGTAGTTTAAGTGGCACCTTTTATCTGACATGTTGTAAAACTGTATAAAGTTATTTCAAGTGAAACTTGTATTTTCCAAATGGAAATGTGCATATTAATTTCTTTATAATATTCAAAGCAATGCACACATACAATAAATTAACTGACTTGTTTTAGTTTGCAGTATTTCCTTTTTTATGTTTCTCACAAGAGGGTCTTGCTATATCTTTCTAATGATGGTGTATATTCAGAAAGCACATAATATGCAGATGTCTATAATTCAAATACAATTCAAAGTGCTACAAAGTCTGGGGTACAAGTGCTACAAAGTCTGGATTATGTTACAACTGCATTGCGCAGCAGGTTCTGATGTTTTTTAATGTCAAGTAAGTCATTTCTGTAAAATCTTCTAATTAATTCTGATGGTAAATGATCATGTAAAGGAGAGATCAACACAACTAACATTCCCTCTGGCCACCAAGGCTATACTGTTTAGCCTGCTTGGAAACCCACAATCAAATTACAGCAGTTTGGAAGCTAGCTAGCTTTTATAAAAGCCTATTGTTGTTGCTGTTTACAAGGCTATTTGGTTGGTTGGTTGGTTAACTCCCTAGTTTTAAACAAAACTCCATAATGCCTCTTTACAAGTCTGTATCATCATTGTCCATTGTCCTGGCATCATCTTAATCTTATGTAGTGTTGTAATGTCATGTCAGGGCAGATTAGCGACCCCTAAACATTCTTTCCCATCCCTGATAGTAGCTGCAGGAGGCCAGTGTGTGGACAGAGTCAGCTCCAAACGCACTCGGAACCGATAAGGCCAGAGTTCCTAAGTGGATGTGGACGAGAGCTGCCGCTTAAAAATGACCCGTCAAAACCTAAGAGGGGATGTTTGGGCAGTGAGGTCACCAGTCGCATATCGTAACCACGCAGCACTAGTTGACGTAAACCTCCTATATAACACATACTTGGCCGATAAAGCTTCCACAGGGGGTTGTCAATACCATATGTGGGCTCCATCCCTGCTTTGTATCTTATTTCGGCCCACATGCTGAAACCACCCCATACCTGGTTATCATTACTCTAGCAAATTCTGTAGGAATCCCTTAACATAATATCTTATCTTGCTTAAGCATTTATTTTATAACTCGTAAGTAACTAGTAGAGGGTAATCAGACTTGGATTCTCAATGAAATCCCACCACTGTGTGTTTGCATCATTAACTCTTAAAACTAGTTCTAATGGTTTGCATTTACCTGCACACTCTTTTGAAATGAGGGGAATGAATGGAGTTATTTTAGAGTTCTTGGACTTGAGCTGAACTCCTGCACAGAGTACATTTCCTCTCGTGGGATATGGACCTGTGAGGGAAATGCATTCTTGGGTTATGAAGTGACTGTGTGCATGCCATGTCAGGCCACTCATAAAGAAGACAAGAGCTCTCATGTGATTTATTATAGGCGATGTGGAGCTCCAGGCATATCAGACTACATGACATGCTTCTCTGTAGTGTTAGGCCCAGTCACGATTTGTCATCGGCAAAACCAGCTGGGTGCCTCAGTGACTAAAGGCTGCTGTATGTTTAAACGTCTCAAGAAAGATCCCCTCAGGCTGAGAAACAATGGGCAAGGTAAGCATGTCATATACTGTACATACATGTGAATACAGACAGTGGTCAAATTAATACATCAGCAGATAGATAAATAGAAAGACGGACAGAGATAGAGGCAGGTGTAATTTGATAGAGATGGAGATAGACAGGCAGATAGATAAATAGATACACGCACACAAAGAAAACCTTATTTACCCTGAAACATCAATGGAATGATGATGAACATTGTGTGCAGAGCTCATCAGATAAGTGCAGACCTATGTCATACAATACCATTTTTCATTCACTATTGTGGTCTCTCACGCAACACTCTCTAGACTTTGTCTCATCACCATAGATACCATCAAAACTCTCAAGCAAATACTGCCGACCTCAGAGCAGTATTTGAGAGAGAGTGGCTTCTGTTGTCCCTGGATATGGTGTTTATCTGGGCTCCGAGTCCTTGCCTGTTTTCACTCTCCCAACTGGACCCTCCAGGCCGCTTGGAGATAGCAGGCAGGCGATATCTCCCTCCCCCTGGATGCAGCTGCCATTGAGTCATCCCAGGACACAATAGCCCTGTTAGCTCCTGAATCTCACAGCACTCCCTATACTTCAGAGGATTCCTTAACTCTTCCCTCATCACGCAGAAATTGGGGGAGGTGAAGCTGCCGTCCAAGCGTAACATTACTCACACGTTTATGTTGGCAAATGTGCTGATTCTTTTGCTGGACTGAGCTTTTTAATCTAGTCCGCTCTCACAATTGATACATACTTGGGTGTGTGGCTAAAATGAGAGTCATCTTGTTCATCTTGTTAAGTCTATCAGCGGTTCAGAAAACCTGGGGCCTCATTTCAACACAACAATCAATTTGGTGTCAGAGGGGCAATCTTGAGATGACGACACTTGAACAAACCGAGATTCTGACTGACCTGCTGCAGCAGGGTAGGACATGAGAACCTTAACAGATCCGACCATGTTCCTGCTTTGAGAATGGCAGGAGGAAGTAGCCAATGGAGCCAGTGCTCCATGCCCAACACGGTCAGTATAAGGAGGAAGTCACAGAGTCCACCACTCCACCAGGACCCAGTTGACCAGGTAGCCCCACTGCAACTTCGTCAAAACCTGAGTCCAGGTGCCATAGATCACTCAGGACAGACGGAGGAAACAGCCACTGAGACCACCACCGTCCAGGTGATAGCAGTGGAGACACCATGATGAGGAATGATGAAGCTATCCTGCTACAAGGGTGAAGACCTGCTTGAGAACTACGTCATCCAAATCTTAGCTAGCAGTCCAGTTAATCACCTGGTCAGAGGAGACAGGGGACCAGGTCACCCTTAGCCTGGAAGGCAAGCCAATGTCCCGGCAGGTCACCAGTCAGCAGAGCAGCCATCACAGGGGCACGCCAGTGCTGTTTCGGCTGACGAGTTTTCATAGATCAAGACAAGCTGGTCTCTTGCCATTGGAGTAATAAAGAGAACCTGGGTTGCTATGCTGAACCCAACCCAGGAGTCTTCCATATTGCAACCACTGGTCCTGGACCCCACCACCTCACCACCGTCGTGATCACAACTGTCATGAGTCAAACAAACAGAGCTACTGCAGTGCCATGGCACGGCACGGCCCACTGGTGGTCCCAGAGACCACCACAACAGTGCCACCTGTTCTAGAAAAGCTTCCGCACCACGGCTGCCACTGCCAGAACTTCCCAAGACAACTGCTGACAGATGAAACCGGACAGGCGATCAAGCACCTATCTGCACCTAGCCTGAGACAGAAGCTGCAGAAGCTTCTGAAGCGTGTCACCAATGTCCTGATGAGGTCACGCTTGGTCCAGCATGAGATCAACACTGAAGTGGCCCTTGTCGGCTGCAAAGTGGACAAACAGAAGAAATGGCGGAGACAGGCATCATCGAGTCCAGCAGCAGACCTTAGGCCCCAGTGCTGGAGTTCCCAGACCCGCACTCACTGTTTTTCCTAGACACTGCAACGTGGGTATCTCTCCAGATCTCTCCACAAGGGCAAGCGCGAGGGACAAGTCATCTCCTATATCAGCTGTTATATCAGCCAACCAGAGAGGAACAACTGTGCCGAGAGCTGCTGGCAGTCATCCTGGGGGGATTCACCACCACAGAGCCAGGCCTACTGGAGCCACTCTCGCCTGCACACTAATCATGCTTCTCTCACATGGCTTCTTAACTTCAAATAGCCAGAGGGGCCGCTGGCTTGGTGGCTAGAAACTCTGCAAGGCTGTAACTTTGAGATTTACATGTACCACTATACTGGCAGCCTCCATGCCAACCTCATCTGACCTTGTAACGTAAGAGCCATGTGGCAGTGGCGTTGCCAGACATATGTGGCCTTGTAGGATTTAGGTGGCTCAAACCAAAAAGAGATCTATAGATTGGTTTCACTGTTGTTTTAAGACCGCATTAAAACATTCAGAGTATCTACCTGTAGCCCTAATGCATTGCTTCCGAAGTTTTCCTAAATTTAATCTGACACTGCCATCTACTGGTTAATTTGGATACATGTAACAGGGTCCATATTTTGTCTCATCAAAGTTCATTACAACTCCTAGTCTAAGAGCAAGTCGTTTTGTGCAAGTGTAGGATACTAGCCGATTCCAAGTGAATAAATGAAGACCCAGAGAACCACACATTTTTGTCAGTAAGCCTACATTTAAAAAGATTGCATCCCATATGTTTTCATATTCATTTTTGATCAGGGAGACACATAAACCAATAGCCTACGCTACGTCTACGGAAAGGGTAAGATAGAGACGTCATATGCGCGCACAGGTGTGTTCTTAGTTTTAAGATATTAAGAGGCAAACTGACCGTTGTTGGAAGCCCTCTGACTGTCAATGCCCTCCTGCGGACTGTGTCAACCAGTGCCAAAGCCTTGCTTGTAATTCTGATTGATGCTGCACTTGAACCAGTAAAAACGGAGTAAAACGGAACTGACAGAGCGTTGCAGCCAATCTAAAGCGGTCTGACGAAAGTAGGTGGGACAAGTCGCCCACTTGCAGCTTACGTGAGAACGCATCGTTATTCCAGCCCATCATCAGGGATACACCAAGGATAAAACAAAGATAATAATCGTTTTGCAAAATGGTTTCCCACTCGCTTGCCTGGCCGATGATTTGTTTTACAACACTGTGGGGTTTGGTTGGAGTTGTAGCCCCCTTTTTCGTGCCAAAAGGTCCAAATAGAGGGTAAGTAGGCTTTAAACGTCAGTGATTCTAGTAGTCCTCTATACGATTTATTGAATTATTTATCTGAGGCCATCGAGCGAAATGGATAGTCAAGGATATTGAGAAACATATATTGTGTTGTTTCGGGTTGAGCTTTATGTTGTTTGTATTTTAGGGTAAGGAGGACTCGGAACGGTTTTCTTATAAGGCCCGTCGTTTTAGCATCCTTAGCGCAGTGTAGTGCAGTGCATCTTGCTACCTATTTCTGCCTGACTGCCACAACCTTGATTTCTCACTATGTCTGATGTAAACTACACATTCTCTAAGTGATCCTTCATCTACCAGTTCATCTAATCATTTTTTATTCGTTTTGTTTTCGTTTCAGAGTTATCATCACAAGTTTGATATTGACAGCCGTCTGCTGCTATTTGTTGTAAGTATAAACGTGCGTCCATTTCTGTTGTAGGCCATTGAACAATATGCTATCAAGTAGACCTATACAAGTAACACTCTCTGTCTTAACCTCTTATAACGTATTCACCCTTGAACTATGATGTAAGTATCATGTAATTAATTAATTTGTGCTCCATCTCAGCTGGTTAATAGCCATCCTGGCTCAAACCAACCCCTTGTTTGGACCTCAGTTGAAGAACGAAACCATTTGGTACTTGAGATATTTCTGGGAGTAGATACAGGTATGTACCATCATGGTAATGGTTATGGTTATGGTATTTTGCAGACGCCTTTGTCCAAAGCGACACACATCCCTGCTGTATTCGTACAGAATGTTACTAAAACGTTCTAAATAAACAATAATTAATAATTGTATTCTACCTATACTAGTACGCATCCTCTGCTAGTAGTCCTTTTCCCCTCTGCCTTTTAGTTTAGAAACAGTGGAAGTCTCTTGGCTCCAGACACTCGATGCTAGTAGAGATCCAAAGGACTCAATCTTGATTAATTTAAATACAACATCGTTAACCTTAACCCTGTCATAATAGTATAGCAAAATTGATTATTTTAAGATTTCATCATCTTTAAGATTTTCTTCTATTACATCGTCTATCATGTAATATACCGGTAAGCATCCTTTATCTATATTCAGTATAGGCCTTCTTCTGGAAGGCTTCATGTTCAGGAGTGTGCAGGCATCACTATGAACACTGTGGTGCACTGCACATCAAGCCCAAAAATGCTCCAGCTGTTTGTGTGTGGTCTTTTGTAATGTTTTTTGTTGTGGAGAAAGTGGAGACTTTCTAATGAGGAGACACAGCACTCAAAGAATCTACCATAGAAATGTATGGCCAAACATGGCAGTCATCTACACATATTCTGCCACCAAAAGTTGTCATGTGAATACATCGTGCCAATCATGTGGTATGTTGTGAATACATCGTGCCAGTCATGTTTTGTGAGCTTGCAGCTGGAGCGAGGTTAGTGTAACATGATTCGTGAAGCCAGAGTTAAAAATATCAGATGTAACCTGTGTTATACGCCAGAAGCCAATATACTTCATGTCTGCTTTTTGCCTGCGTGTGACACCAGTCTTTATTTGTTGCATCCCACCCTATGATATTACATCTAGTCTTTAAACTGGAAATATAAAGATCTTCTTTTCATCCTTCGTTCATCTTCTTTTGCAGCTTGTTGTGGAAAGCCATGGGATAGACCCTTGATCCCCTCTGTCAATTGGCCTATAAATATCAAGACTTTATATTGTATTTAATTTGTCAATACATATCAATACTTTATTTATAAATAGTGTGTACAATATGTTCTCAGATCCTGCTTTTGACTTGTTTCTGTCTTGTGATGTGCTCAGAGCCAACAGGTGCTTTGAGCAGCCTGATATGTACATTGCCGTCACAATTGTGGAAATAATCATAGCAAATGGTTAGCTCTATATATTGTTCAGAGTAGATTGGACCCACTTGTAAATGTAAATCAGGATTTATTTCAGTGAAATGATACTCTCCCTCAAATCACTGAACAGGTATACATGCCTGATTTGCTGAAATATTTTGTGTGAAGCACATTTTTGTAGCATATTTTGTTTAATGTCAGTATACCTTTTTGTTCAACATGCCAAAATGCAATTCATGGGGAAGGGTTGAATCAGGAAACCATTGATCAGATGTGATGAGGAACCCTTAGCAAAATGATATGCACTGACCAGCTATCTAGCCAGTCTGATCCAATTAGCTCTTTATCCTGAAGTCCAAAAGAAAAGAAGACGAGGTGTCATTTTGTCCTTCCCTAGTCCTCTAAATAAATGGATAAATGAATACATTATAAAAACAAACTCAACTATCTGCAGTTCTGCTGGGTACGTTTCATATAAGAACCTTAAATATTACCTTTCAAATATTCGGCCACTGCCAAGACCAGACTGTAGTGTTGTATGTTAATAGTGTTGATTATTTAATTTCAGAAGTAGTGTTGGTAATGTTTGGCTGTATAGTGTGATTGTGTGATAGAAAAATACTGTTTCATGGTGTAAGTCAAATGCTCTAAAGAAACACAAACATTCATGAATATGCTTGCCAATTTCTCTATTAATAAAATCCTGTAAGTGGCTGATATGTTTTTATGTCATTCTTTGATATACAACCCCAAAACAGAAAAAGTTGGGACCAGGCTTGTGCAAAATTCCAGAATTGAATTGAAACTGGCTCTTAAATTCCAATTCAATTCTTGAATTTTACTTGCATTTCAATTAAGGTAGCAAACAGGAATAATATCATGTCATAATATACAAGTCTCGTAAACCCATATTTAGCAGCATAAAGGACATAGACAACATATGTTGAAAATGAAAATTTGGACTATTTAATGGAA
This sequence comes from Alosa sapidissima, assembly GCF_018492685.1. Classification (NCBI taxonomy): domain Eukaryota; kingdom Metazoa; phylum Chordata; class Actinopteri; order Clupeiformes; family Clupeidae; genus Alosa; species Alosa sapidissima. Next base: position 11,153,587 of record NC_055970.1, read on the forward strand.
AGTATATGTTCATTTTGAATTTGATGCCAGCAACATGTTTCAAAAAAAGTTGGGACGGAAGCAGGTTTACCACTGTGCTGCTTCACCTCTTCATTTAACACAATTCTGTAAATGTTTAGGAACTGAGGAGACCATTTGCTACAGTTTTGATAATGAAATGTTGTCCCATTACTCCACAATATAGAATTTCAGTTGCTCAACAGTATGGGGTATTCTTAGTCATGCTTTTCATTTTATCATGCACCTAATTTGACAAATCAGGACTGCAGACAGGCCATCTTAGCACCTGGACTCTTCCTCTATGGAGAAATACTATTTAAATATATGCAGAATTCATTTTGGCATTGTTTTCCAGAAATATTCAAGGTCGTCTCTGGAAAAGACATTGCCTGGATGGCAGTATATGTTGCTCAAAACCTGTATACATCATTCAGAATTGTTTGTGCTGTGCCAAATGTGCAAGATGCCCATGCTGTTGGCACTAGTGCTCCTCCACACCGTCATAGATGTTGGGTTTCGAAGTGAACACTAAAACAAGTTGGATAGGTTGGATACTTGGATAGGCCCTCTCCTCTTTAGCCCAGATGAGTCCTTGATTTCCAAAAAGAATGGCAAACTTTGATTGGTCTAACCACAGGACCTTTTTTTCACGTTACCTCAGTCCATTTTAAACAAGCTCAGGCCCAGATAAGAGGGTGGTATTTTCTGTATCATGTCTGAATACAATTTTAGCTGTTACAATGTTGGCTGCAGTTTTTGAATTGATATTAAACTGTGCACATAGACAATGGCCATACAATGACAGGTCTGTTAACAGGTCTGGTATTAATGCAGTGCCATCTGAGGTCCAAAAGACCACGGCCATCCAATCTGCTTTTTCCCTTGTTTGCAAAGATTTCTCTGGATTCTCTGAATGTTTTAATAATATTATGTCCTGTAGATGATTAACTCCCCAAATACTTCACAATTTCATGTTAAGAAGCATTAAAAATGACATTGTTTCATCATTTGTGCACGCAAGTTTACACATAGTGATGAATACCTCTACATCTTTACTTCTAAGAGTCCCTGCCTCTCTAGGATGCTCTTTTTCATACCCAATTGTGTTGCCACTTACCCTAATTAGTTGTGAAACATTCTTCATTTTGTTTTCTTTATCATTACACAACTTTTCCAGCATTTTATTACCCCGTCCCAACTTTTTTTGAAACATGTTGCTGATATCAAATTCAAAATTAGCATATATTTTCCACAAAATAGTCAAATTTGTCATTTTCAACATTTGATATGTTGTCTGTGTTCTTTTTGCAACTAAACATGAGTTTAAGAGATTTGCAGATTATTAGATTCTGTTTTTATTCATATTTTACACAACGTCCCAACTTTTTCTGGTTTGGGGTTGTATAAATATCTTGTTGTATCCTCAAATCTAGGTATTAGGATTTAGCGTTCAACTGAATCACCACACAAGACCTGTTTTTACTAAGTTTGGTCAGAAGTCTAATGACTGACATCCTCGGCCAATTCACTACTGTCAGTGCTCTTTCAATCATACACTGCACATATACACTGCACTTCTGAATGTAATGAATGTCTGAACAGACAAGAGATTTAGGGGTTCTATAAACTGCTGGAGTCCATCTTTAAGCTAAAAGTCTGCTGAAAGTTCACAACACAAAATAGATTGTTAGTTGAAGAAAGCACCAGCACAGCTGGATATAATACCATTGCTAATACAACACTGAGGGGAGGCAAATCAAATTCATTTATTGTTTAAAAGGTGCCAGGAGTTGTTCTCCCCTGGTAGAAGAGGTCGTTATTGGAGTGTCTCAATCCTCCTCCTGGGAAGTTGCACAGCAGCACACTGCCCTCCACATCCTTCTGAAAAAGCCTTGGATAGGGGTCACTGCAGATTATAGAAGGCACACACTTCTGGTCAGTTTCATCTCTAAAAAGGTTAACTATTAAGGGATGCATTATGAAAGTGAGAAATGTTTCGTAATGAGACGAGTCCTCAGCTTACGGCTGCTAATGGTTGATGCGATGCTGAAGGTGTCAGGGTTCTTCATGGTAGGAGTTATGTGTGCATCACACTGAAACAAAATAATGTACAAATACTTTAGTTCTATTCATTTTTAATGCTTTTTGGGATATAATTTTTCATTGGTAACTCTGGAAGACTAAGGACTCACTTCCTCCTCCCCTTGGGCGGGCCCTTCATTTTCTTCCTCTACATTTGTAAGTGTATCTTCAGGATCCTTGGCATTCTGTTCTGCCTCCTGTTCTGCTTTCCTTCTCTTTTCTTCATCTCGGGCAGATAAAATGTCCTTGAAATCATGAATAATGCTCTTTACAATTAAGCCTTTTGTGCGTATACAGTGCTCCTTGTCAGTCAGAAATGAGTCAATGTCCCAGCCGTCTCTCACAGGGAAGATTAGCAAGTAACCATCGTAACACCGTCCTGCAATCTCTTGATGGACAACAACAGTTGACTCCTGCAGTTTGTCCAGTGACCGTGGGAGTGCTGCCTCTTTGTCTGTTATGTCTTGCTGAATGAGAGTACATAACTGGTCAGCCAGCTGGAAGCATTTGAGGAGGTCTGAGAACGGGAAAAGTCTGTAGACAAACCTGGCCACAAGATTTCTCAGCGCATTTTTCTGATGGAGGCATGGATCATCCTCCTTCTCTGACGTGCCGACCACATGATCTATTCTATCCTGGTGTGTCTTTAATATGGCCTCTGACACAAAGCTGGCAAAGTCTCTTGAGACCATGCGAGCCCTGGCAGCCACCGCATACTGTAAGTTGGCTTGTATTCCTGAGCCCTCCAGTAGCTGCTCATAAATGGAGCGAGCCATGTCAATGACCTCCTTAATGTGGATATGAAAATTGTCTTTTCGGTCGTCTCTGGTCACCCTTGCCCCACACATGGCCAGTCTGTCCACCACTTCGTCCAACACTGGCCAGACATGTAGCTGAGCAGCAACATTGTCGTCATCTGGAAATACCAGACGCAGGACAAAAACTAAGACACATGTCACAGTGTCTTCATGAATGACCAGCTTCATGGAGGCAGTAGGATATTTTCTTTCTGAAGCCTTCAGCATGAGAGTCAGGATGTTTCCAGGTAGCAGCGGCAAAGAGTTTGAACAAAAGTGCTTTGAAAGTTTACAAAAAATAAATCCAGTTAATAAAACCATTAATTCATCACTGTTGCAGTTTGCGGCCTGTTTCATGATCTCCATGGATTTCAGTTTGCGTTGAAGGGACTGGACTATCCTCATGGCTGTAAGATGGATATAATACGCAATCCTATCTTGAGGGAGCTTTCTGAGGACCTCCACTGCAATGCTACCGGCCTTGGCTCTCAGAAAGAGACACAAGGCATGGTTGGCAGCATCTACCAGCAGATCGGCCTCCATGGCATGGACCAGCCTGGCAACCACATCCACCACTATTTCGGATATGTGGTGGTCCTGGGCAAATGGCCGGTAGATGAACCGGTAGCCAATGACCTTCACTGCCATTTTGACTGCCCACAGTGGTGGTGAGGAGATGCTTGATATCTCACTGCTGAAAAGGACAAAGTGTTGTCTATTAGAACACAAAGATATTCAACACTCAGAAAGGTTATAATTTAAGGTATCAATGCACAATTCAACGAAACTTTAATCTCACGACTGTGTATAATTTACCGAATTGCTAGAGCGTTAGAAGTTTCCTTAACCTCCAACAGCTCTTGGTCAATCTCGCGCTGGATATCCATCAGCTTTATGAGGATGTTTACCTCCCAGATCTAAGTAAATATTTTAAACCAAACATTGTAACTTGATTTAACACCATAATCAATATTTTCTTTAACTTTCAAATGTTTCAGAACTAAATCAACAACATCAACAGGAATAATAATAATTATCGATTTTGCTTACCAAACAGGATGGGCCATCAACAATCCCAGTCATTTGACAAGACCTGTTTAAGAGCAATACAAAATGATCTTCCAGGCCACTGTTAACCCTCATTCTTGTAATCAAGACATTGAAATTTCAGAGTTCAGTATTCAATCTGACCTGTCCATGAAGGCTTCTCTCTCCTGATAAGCCAAATATTCCATCATGTCATGCATGGTGAAGTGGGGCCTTATGATCCCATGCCTTTGGAGGCCCATGAAAATCGTCAACATTTCCTTCTGCAAGAAATGCATTTAGTGAGAGCCCACCTATCCACACAGACTATGCCCACTGTCACACATTAGCACACTGAAGTTAAGTTTAATGAATATATTGATTAAAAAACAAAACAATGAAATACCTTCTCGGTGTGGAAGACATGTTCCCAGTGGGGTTCAACGATGTGGATCTGAAATGATCAGGGTTTAAAATAGTGAGATGAATTAAATAGTAATAACATAATAATAACTACAATATTATATATATATGCTAATGTGGTCGTGCAGATATCTGTCAAAGAATTAACGTTATAATTTTTTCCTGAGGTGCTGTTTCTTTTATATAGCCTACAGACCTGGCTGATGTTACCTGAAAGATAATATGTTAGATAAAGAAGTTAATTTAGCTCTCATTCAAGTACCTCTTTGCAAACACCCATATTTGAAATCATCTGAATAGTTCCGTAAAGTTCTTGCGCTTCTTAAAGTCGTGGCTTTCTCGAGATTGTGTTTTCTGAAATGGTCTACCTTTAGCGTTCTGTGCGTTTTTAGCAAACATTGTATTATGACATCAGCGTCAGGAACACACTTGGTGCATTCTAACATCATCATAAAGTAAGCCACTGTCGCCTAGGTATCAAACTACACATTTAAAAACAAATGTAGCCTACATCTCAAATTCTCTGAGACACTAGAAAAGCTAATTATTCTCTGATCCGTCCCACAATCACAGGCCATACCAGCAGGTGGTGCCACAACTCAATTAAACACCAATTTCACAATTTTCATTTCTGTTTTGTCTGCTCCCTTAAGCTTTCATGGTTGAAAACTACACAGCCTTCGACAGAAGAGGCTGTCTTGTAGATAGCCTGCATTTGAAGTTCAATTCAATTCAATTCAATTCAAATTTAAATGAGCTCAGTTTCTTGTTTTTTGAAAGTCTTTAGGTTTCATTTTAGTAGGCTATTGAGGCGACTTCGTCCACCGTCTTTGATATATTTCCATATATTTCCTTTTTAACCACAGGGTGGTGCCATAACTCCAGAACTATTATGCACGTTGTATTAAAATATTTTGGTCGATTACTTGAGCCTCATATTCAAATAAGCGTAGGTTATTGATATTTTTATCTGCAGTTGATGTTATTCTAGTAACGAGGCTGTGTAGTTTTACGCAAGTGGTGGGGCTGATGGGATGCAGAAAAGTCAGATAGGCCTACAAGATTCCAACAGCCAAACATGATTCAATCATGAAAAAGTGCATGTGAAGTTTAGTTTTATACACAATTTTCCATCAGGTGGCTTCCAGGTGGGTCTATTGTAAACAGGATTAGGAACTCAACTGAGTTCAATTTGTTCATGTCTCATGGGTGGATGCACACCCTGGGAGGATGCACAGTAGGCTATACAGTTCTGGCTTCCAGTCTTGTGGGAAAAGTCGTCTAGATGTTCTGTGCTGATTGCAAATGTCACACAGCATTTTTCTTTGAGAATATGATTTAAGAATGATCTATACATAAAATACTTATTAATTTAAGGTTGTCCAGTTTTTGTCATATGTGTAGTTTTGTAAGTTATGCTATGTTAATTTTTGCTGCAATAGGATCAATTCGATATTGTGTCAAAAAAGTGAAAAGTGGACATGAATCATTACATTTGTGACTGACCTCACAGTATATCCGACCTTACCAAAATGGTGCTCAGAACGGTTCACAGTAATCAGATGCGAGAAGACACGCCTCCTTTTCCGGACACGTTATTGTTGCATCAGATATCCAGCACTGAAAGAAATGGCAAGCTCAGGAGAGCAAGGTAAGAAGATAATAAAACATTTTATTTCCCTATCCAAACGAGGAGAGCGTAAGAAGGCATGACACATTGCAACAATACAAAATATATGTTTTGTTCAATCTGTGGATGGAAAACCTGTTTGGAAATTACGTTTGACGCATCAAAAAATGGCTAATAATGCCTCCCAGCTAACATAACATTTTGCATTATCAATGTGTAATAAAGACGGAAGATAATACACTAGCCTGACATAGAATAAGCAAAAAAAATTGTTCCAGGTATGATGGTTGAGTCCTGATTAGATTGCTAGCTAACGTTGATGTTAATGGTAATGTTGTTCAGCTTAGAACCATATGTATCTGGTTTTACACTGTTTTCTGGTAACCTTTGTTTTGGAGTGAGTGTAGGCTCAGTGTATGTTGCACGTCCCAGTAGCTTCTAGGCATTCGTATATTTATCAACTATAGTATGTATTTCAACCAGCATATTCTTTGAATCTGCCTCAACTGACAGAATAATAAACTGATTCTTGGTAACTCATTATCCACATGGTAGCCTACACACTCCACTATTGTTAATGTCTGATTTTAAGTAATCCCGGTAGACATAGTAGGACTGCTAACCTTATTTCTCGGGTCAGTTTTCCTTTCAGTTTTGAAATTACTTCTAATGAGCGCCAGCGCCCCTTCATACACATTTAGTCTTCGAATATTTGGTCCTTTATGAACATACGAGTCCTGGTATTGATAGATATTGATTGATAGTCCTGGTATTGATAGATAGATATACTTTATTGATCCCTAGGGGAAATTCAAGAATTTCCCCTAGGGATCAATAAAGGTGAGTGGCATATGACCTCTACCATTACTTGACTGTTCGCCTGCGTACACATGTCAGCATCACCCATCCCTCGGCGTGCTAGCCCACCAGACCCACAAGAATGTTTGCAGATGCACCGTCTGTACGTGTTTGTGTGTGTGCCCTCTTGTCTCCACAGCCTTTGATTATGGCTTCTTGCTGGGCATAAGGGAGGAGGCCCGCAGGGCACAGGCGCTGAACGAGTACCTGAGCACTCGCAGTTACCTGGCCGGCTTTTGTCCATCTCCAGCCGACGCTGAAGCCTTTGCGCTTCTGGGCAAGCCCCCACTCTCAAAGCATGTTCACGCCCTGCGCTGGTACAGGCATATAGAGGCCCTTCAGCAGGGCCCCCAGGCCCCCCCAGAACTCTGCAGTGAGTAGACAGGCCCTGAGGTCAGGCCAGGCTACAGGCTCTGTGTGTACAGTAGTGAGTGCATGTAGTATGCTGCCAAAAAGTGACATAGAGATAAGAGTAAATATGCTATGCATTTATTATACAAACCTTATGCCCTCAATTTGATTGGGCAATTGTCTTTAGAGCATGCACACTGCTAGACAATGAATTGAGTTTTTCCCCCCCGTTGAGTGTGAAATAGTGGTTTCAATAAACTGACTCAGAGTAGTAGAGGCTGGGCCTTTTGTTTTGTCTTTGTTGAGCCTGCTAGATCCATCCACATTATTTCACTATAATTTTGCCATTATCTCGCGGTACCTTTTGTCTGTGTGTGTTTGTGTCTGTGTCTGTGTGTGTGTGTGTCTATGTCTGTGTGTGTGTGTGTGTTTGTCTGTGCGTGAGCGCATGTGTGCATTTGTGTGTGTGAATAAATGAATGTATCAGTGTGTTGTGGTCTCCATAAGCAGATGTTTGCAAGTTGATGTGCACGTGGTGGCTTTGTCTATGAGATTGCACCATTTCCACTTCAAACTGATTTCTACCAACAGGTGTACCTGCACGGGATTATTCCCACAGGTTACCTTTGTCACCCACGCATAGATGGAGCATGAACGTACACAGTTGCCACTCTAATCCCTAGCATAATCACTTTCTCTCTGCTGCTAATGCAGCCTAGGCCCAGGAGGGATAATGAGCTCACAAAACCCACCATTTGTCTTTCAGCGAAGGGGAAGCGAGTCCAGCCTCCTTGGTCTCCTCCCGAAGGTAGTGAACCATCCAAGCTCAAGCTTTATAACAGCCTCACACGCAGCAAGGTGAGATCTTGGTGCAGCTGCGGAGCACTTTGGCTGTTGGCCTCTGGTTCGGTCTCAGTTTTGTAACAGCAAAATGCAAACCTGTTGTTAGGTGGCTGTTCTCTCTCATTCTCTCATTATGATGTGTAGTGGATGATTATTGTATTTTTGTATATTGCAGGAAGTGTTTGTGCCCCAGAATGGAAACAAGGTATCATGGTATTGTTGTGGACCGACGGTTTATGATGCCTCACACATGGGCCATGCCAGGTAATGATGCTACGGAGCTCTGCAGCCTGACGGCGTGTTATTGACTAGTTGCACTAGTGTAGTGACGAACCACTGCAAACCAGTTTCCTGTTTGGTTTGCCCACTGTAAGACAGAAATGGAATTTCGTCACTACGCTAACATAACTGGTCAATACACCCAGTAGGGCCAGAAGGCATGTTATATACAACCAGTTGGGTCAGTCAGTCTGCAGACAACAAGCCACTCTGTACTTTTCTGCATGTTAACCTGCAATGCAGCATTCCCAAGACAATTAAGGTTGCCATCAGGAAACATGCCATCAGGAAACATGCCATGTTGATTGGCATCATGTCCTGACTGTGGTGTTGTGTGACGTCACTACATTCCTTGCCTTCTTATTCCCCAGATCCTACATATCCTTTGATATCCTACGAAGAATATTGAAGGACTATTTCAAATATGATGTATTCTATGCCATGAACATCACAGATATAGATGACAAGGTGAGAGAAGTTGAAGATGAGTTTTCTCTTCCCCACTACATGTGTATGGGTTGCATCATGTATGTTGTTAAACCTGAATTACCTGTGTAAGAATTTGTGCGTGCTGCTTATATTCTCTCACCATAGACTCTGCTTGTTTACTAGATCATCAAGAGAGCCAGACAGAACTACCTTTTGGAGCAGTACAAAGAGAAGAAACCTGTGGCTGCCCAGATCCTGAAGGATGTCCTCACAGCCAGGGAGGTGAGGAAGGAAGAGTGCTCTCTTCACTAGCACACACTAAACGTGCCCCTGATATTGGTGATATTGATTTACCACTCTGTCTCATCAGTGACCTCAGTGGTATTTTTTTTTTATTGTGTAAACAGGTTTATAGGCAGCTCAGTGCCAAAGAAAATGACTGTGGTTAAGTTGATTGTCGTTGGTCTTGTTGTGGTTTTGTGACGTTGTTGTCATGTTTGCGCAGCCGTTCAAGACGAAGCTGGCTGAAACAACAGACCCGGATAAAAAGCAGATGCTGGAGAGGCTGGACTCGGCTGTGACCGCTGCCCTGGCTCCTCTGCAGGAGGCAGTGAAGAGTGGAGCCTCCGACGCCAGCGTCCAGAGCCAGGCACAGGTGGGCCAGCGGATCTGGGACATAACTAAAGAGCTTATTGGGCAAGGTCCCTTATAACACTAGCTTACCATGGTTACATGGACATATTTTTTTCTAATCAGAATAGAAGTGTCCATGTAAACGTGGCTACTGATACATTCCACCACAGCCAACCCCTGTTTCCATTGATACCATTATAATTTACTTGGTTTCAAGTGACCATGCGCCAAGGTTGATACTTGCTTCAGCAATGTGTATTTGAAGGAAAACTTTGAAGGCAAAGACATATTTTCCTACATTACACTTACTCATTACTATAATTAAAGCAGAAATGATCCTAATGCTTATCTGTGTGTATGTATAATGCTTATTTTATCTTTGTGTATTTTGTATCACGCGCATGTAGATGGTTTGTTTATTCTTCCATTCATTTTCCATTGTTAAAGGTTTTGCTGGAAGAGGCCAAAGATCTCCTCTCTGACTGGCTGGACACTCAGTTCGGCAGTCAGGTCACAGAGAACTCCATCTTCTCGCTTCTGCCCAAATACTGGGAGGGAGAATACCACAAGGATATGGATGCCCTCAATGTGAGTGCTATTTATGAACTCCAGTACTCAAGTCATGAGACAAAATAGGGTGTGCTGCATTTGAATGGGTTAGTAGACTGAATAAGTTAGTAGGTCTGAGGAAGAGGTTAGTAGGTCTGAGTCTAAACCAGGGCAATTCACTTTGCTATACACTGTATAGTATACAGCCCAGCATCACAAGGGTATGAGGCTTTTTTTTGTATGATGGTTGTATTTATATATGTATATTTGTCACCAACTCCACAAATCTTTTCTGATCTTCACTTGAAGGTTCTTCCATCAGATGTACTCACACGGGTCAGCGAGTATGTGCCAGAGATTGTAGACTTTGTGAAGAAAGTTGTAGGCAACGGCTATGGGTAAGAATATGAATCTCCTCCATTTTCTCGTGTATGTATATTTGTTCAGCCAGGCCAATCACCATTTGCTTCCATTTGCAGATATGAGTCCAATGGTTCTGTGTATTTTGACACAGCAAAGTTTGACAGCAACCCCAAACATTCCTATGCCAAACTGGTGCCTGAGGCAGTTGGCGACCAGAAGGCTCTTCAGGAGGGTGAAGGTAAGATACCAGGAAGGATGGGCAGGAAGATGGAGTTTTTCACTATGTCTTGTCGCACTATTGTATTGGTCAGAAGAGAGAAACACAAGTCATTGATTGCCTAGGCAGTCGTGGCCTACTGGTTGGCGCTTCGGACTTGTAATCGGAGGGTTACTGGTTCGAACCCCAACCAGTAGGCACGGCTGAAGTGCCTTTGAGCAAGGCACCTAACCCCTCACTGCTCCCCGAGCGCTGCTGTTGTTGTAGGCAGCTCACTGCGCCGGGATTAGTGTGTGCTTCACCTCACTGTGTGTTCACTGTGTGCTGAGTGTGTTTCACTAATTCACGGATTGGGATAAATGCAGAGACCAAATTTCCCTCACGGGATCAAAAGAGTATATATACTTATACTTATACTTATACTTATACTTAGATCTTTGGAAGCTGCATTTATCTTTTCATTTTTCAGTTTATAAATTCATATGGTCTTAAGTGTTTTGAGCTGTTTTTTCTTTCTTTCTGAGCTGGTAAATTGGTCTGACTGAGCGTGCTGTGTCTCTTCTGTTCTGTAGGAGACCTGAGCATCTCTGCGGATCGACTCGGTGAGAAGCGTTCCCCTAATGACTTTGCCCTCTGGAAGGCCTCCAAGCCTGGGGAGCCCTCCTGGGATTCCCCTTGGGGAAAGGTGAACTTTCAACACAACACACACACACACACATGCACACACACTTCATTTTAAGCTTGCCAAGGAAAGTTATGCTAAACTTTGTTTTCAGGGAAGCTGCACTGACGTTTTAAATAACTCACTTGGTTTGCTGTAGGGGCGGCCAGGCTGGCACATTGAGTGTTCAGCGATGGCAGGATCTATTTTGGGAGAGTCAATGGATATCCATGGTGGAGGATTTGATCTTCGGTTCCCCCATCATGACAATGAGTTGGCACAATCTGAGGTAGATGCAGTTTATGATGATGAACCATTCACCCAAGCCAGCCAATGTCATGTTATTGTCACTGGTTCATTTTGTTATGTATATTGACAGTTGTTTGAATTGCATCTTCACAGGCCTTCTTTGAAAATGACCACTGGGTTCGCTACTTTTTGCACACTGGCCACCTTACCATTGCAGGCTGCAAAATGTCAAAGTCTTTAAAAAACTTCATCACTATTAAAGATGCATTGGCTAAAAATTCAGGTAATTTGCATGTAAAGCAAAACCTCAGTGAATCTTGTCTTGTGTTCTTTCCATTTGAATCCTGGTCATGTGAGATGAGTTCCTGTGCAGATGATGTAGTGACATGTTCCCACTCATTGCCCTCTAGCACGACAGCTTCGTCTGGCCTTCCTCATGCACTCCTGGAAGGATACACTGGACTACTCCAGCAACACTATGGAGTCCGCCATTCAGTATGAGAAGTTCATGAACGTGAGTTATGAACACATTGGATATCTTAAACCTAAAGAAACAATATATCTGACCTGTATTAAAGCAATTTGTTAACGTTAACTATTTTTGTTTGTAAACACATTTAAGATGAGCTGTTTGTTTTTGGTGTCTGGCTTCAGGAGTTCTTCCTGAATGTGAAGGACATCCTTAGGAGCCCCACTGACATCACAGGCCAGTTTGAGAAATGGGAGGCTGCAGAGATTGAACTCAACAACGGGTGAGAAACTTCAGAGAATATACATACTACATGTAAAAATGGTTCACAACATACTGTATCATTATAACTATATTTTGAAACATGAAATCTTTATAGTAGTAAATACCAAATAGTTACATTAATAACTTCTTATAGTCGTTGCCTTTATGGTGTGATGGTTGCTTGTGGGGATTAACCATTCAGCGGTCCTGTCCTGTCCTGTCCTGTCTGTAGTCTCTATGAGCGGAGAGCGGCAGTGCACGAGGCCCTGTGTGACAACATCGACACGCGGACAGCTATGGAGGAGATGAGGTCTCTGGTTAGCCAGAGCAACACCTACATCGCCAGCAGGAAGAGCTCCAAGCTGCTTCCCAACCGCATGCTGCTCCAGAGCATCGCTGTCTACCTGACAGACATGCTCAGGGTGAGAGCGAGAGTCCTAACAGCGGTGATACATGGGTCAACTTTCTGAGCAGTGTTGCACAATCACGATTGATTCCAAAGGTTTTCATTTGACGATAACTAATGATTGAACTTCTCCTAATAAAACATTGTTGCCTAATATCAAAGAATAAGTGCCAACAACGCTCAGTAAAACTGCCCAGCAACATTGCCCATAAAGTTGCCCTGTATATTGTTACCAAGTATAATTCCTTCCAGCATGCATCTCTGAGCATTTTTACCTTGCTTTGCACCCCTCTGTAGATATTTGGTGCTATTGAGGGATCTGAGACCATTGGTTTCCCTGTTGGAGGAAGTGGCCAGAGTGCTGATGTAAGTGCACACACTATATATACCAGTCATGCTTTGGAATTGTGACATAGTATGTTGCATCACTCTGATGGTGTGTATCCTTGCAGTTGGAAAGCACTGTGATGCCATATCTCAAAGTCCTGTCAGACTTCAGGGAAGGAGTGAGGAAAATTGCACGGGAGCAGAAAGGTAAATGAGATTGGTTGACACTGCCTGTCAATCCTTTGTCTCTAAACTAATGTGTCAAACAAACAACCCTGTTCAGCTGACTGACATGTGCTCTGTTCTGCCCCAGTGACTGAGGTGCTGCAGTTGTGCGATGTGGTGCGTGATGACACTCTGCCTGAACTCGGCGTCCGCTTTGAGGACCACGAAGGTAATTGTGTGTTTCCTCACACTGCTCACACAGTCATTTACAACGCTCCAGATGCCTGCGTCCCTGAGCTGCACAGGGTCCAGCGTCAGACAGTTTGCTCAGATTACTGACATGAAGCATGACGTCCACAAAGGACTGTGGGAAAAGTGCTGACGCATGCTGGGCTTCCTTTGTCCTTTATCTCTCAGTGGCTCTGCACCTAATAAAATGAATGGACTTACAGACATACAGTATGACGTGGCCAGTAGAGTATTAGCACGAGATTGCATCACATTGCATCACATTGCCAAATTGATATGCACAAATGGATGAAACGCATATTTCTCTCTGCTAAATTTGGGACTCTGGGATTTCTTTGGTTTTCCATAGGACTTCCCACCGTTGTCAAGCTGGTTGATCGGGAAACCCTGATGAAGGAGAAGGAGGATAAGAAAAGGGTAAGTGCCCAGGCAGGCACCTCTGAGTTCTGTGTTTGGGGAAAACTCATTCAAAGCCAATCTGCATGGGGTTTGACAGTAGCTGTCCATCAGCACTGAATTATCTCCTCCTTCTCGTAAGACGATCAGCCTTCCTCTCAATGGAAAATGTGCCTTAACATCTCATGCATGCTCAAGGATGCAGAGACAAGAAAAGCATGAAAAGACCTAGACACAAGTCATAAAAAATTTATCTGAGCCTGTCAATATGAATGGCGGGCTTAAGAATATATTGTGAGGCTCGTGTTGCACATGCCAATTGTTGGGCCTGTTTTGAGTTACTCCTAGCAAAGTCTTTGTGAACACAGGCCACTTTGGCCACTTTGAAATGCTTTAAACCCAGCAGATGCTTAGCACATGGTGGAACCGTTTCCTGACTTCTGAGAATTACACCCTAGTCATTCTTCTTGTGTTTCTGGATAGCTTGTTATTGACTCCTCTTTCAGTCTGAGGGAGAATTTCACATGGCTAGCAAAAGGCTGGGGGAATAGAAAGTTGCATGTACTGTATATGGCTCTGACTTGTTAGAACAATAGTTTATCTCCACAGACAATGATTTGGTGTGAGGTCAAAGCTTCTCATTTTTACTTTTGTAACCTGGGAAAATGTGGAGCTCTAACTAAGTCTAAATCAAAAATGTCCCTAAATGTTTTTCATTTGCTACACAGTTATGGAACCTAACTGAATTCATACTAACAAAGTCAATTTAAAGTCAAAGTAAATTGAGCCCTAGCATTATTAGAGCTATGCTTATTCTGAAGTTTGATTTGTGGTGTTGACGAATGCTTTTTGGGAAGTAATTTCCTGTGACAATCACGATTAATTTATGAAGCAGGACGTGATTCAGATGAGAATTTGAATCACAAACAGGCACCCGTCATTGGTAATTCAGTTTCATTCACTCTCCTCGCTCCGGTAAATGGCTTAACAATGGTATTCTGTTCATTTTTCAGATGGAGGAGGAAAAGCGGAAGAAAAAGGAGGAGGCAGCTAAAAGGAAACAGGAACTGGAGGTGAGTGGATGAGAGGCGCTGTACATGCATTTGGATTCATTTGTTATAACAATACTTGCATGACATGTTTGTGTTGTGGTTGATAATGCATTATCACAGATTAATACACATAAGTGGATTAGTAAAAAATCTATTTAGTTTCAGTTCCACGATCATTCCATCGAGTTGTAGAAAGTAGAATGTAAGCATATTTGTAGAAATGATTTCTCAACAATTGTGTTTTTCTGTGTTTTCCCCCCCCACATAGATGGCTAAACTGGCCAAGATGAAGACTCCTCCCAGTGAGATGTTCCGCACTGAAACAGACAAATTCTCTGCATTTGATGACACTGTACGTTTTCAAACTCAAATTTGATTTATTTACGTTTGATCCATGAAAGATTGTGTAGCAAACATTTCTCATTTTTGTGTGAATATTATGTTTGCAGCAAAATGTTATGAGATAAATATCATTCATTATCATTAATAAGTAGCTGTATGTCATTATGTTATTTTCTTCTTGCC
Organism: Alosa sapidissima; assembly: GCF_018492685.1. Taxonomy (NCBI): domain Eukaryota; kingdom Metazoa; phylum Chordata; class Actinopteri; order Clupeiformes; family Clupeidae; genus Alosa; species Alosa sapidissima. Next base: position 11,168,830 of record NC_055970.1, read on the forward strand.
TTCCTCTTTATTGCAGGTTTCTTATGACTAATGTAATTTCACACTGTTTCCCCACACTAGGGTTTCCCCACACATGACGCAGAGGGCAAGGAGCTGAGCAAGGGACAAACCAAGAAACTACGCAAACTTTATGAGGCACAAGAAAAATTACATCAAGAATATCTTCAGACGAGTCAGAATGGCAACTGAGGATCCTGGGAGATTGAGTCCGTCTGGCCCAACCCTGCAATCCGCCCATTCTGTGTCCTTTCTATGTCCTGGTGCACTTCTAAAATTGAGGCCAGCAGGATGCCTGTAATCTGTGTGTCCTTGGACTGATACTGGGCTTTATATTTTCCACGTGGCTGGGACATGACTGACAAGTGATTCAACTTACTTACTGTGGTGTTAACAATTGTAAGGAGAGGACATCAACGGGGGTTGACCAAGTGAATGGAAACATGATAGAACATACTTCTTAAGATATAAGGCTGTATTGAATGCCCTCTTTACAGTCAATTTGTGTTCCCATTCAGCTTGCAGGTTTACCATAATGGTTAAAGAAATATTGAAAAATATTTCCAACAAATGTTTATAAGGACATGAAACACAAATAATAAAATACATTCTTCCAATAATTTTTAATGACTCATTATTTTAAACCTATTAGCTCTTCCCCTAGTTGCCCACCTCCCTTTTAAATTAAAGTGCAATAGAATTGATGTTGATGACACTAAAATAAAAGCAGGAATCTGACAGACACTTTAACTTTCTACTTCGTTGACAATTTCTTTTTCAAGTAACTAATACTCTGTATATAGAGTGTATTGCAATAAAGAGAGATGTAATAACCTTATATTATTGTTCATATTGCTTTATGACATTTAGCAACAGATGCAAGCACTGTGCTGTGAGCTTTGAGATTTTGGTGCTCAAATGTAGATTTTTCCTGACCAATGAGGTTTAACTTCACTGCTTAGTGGGCCGCTTCATTGAGGCTTCGAGCGTGAAGTCACAAAAACAGCTCAAACCAAGGTAAGGATCGGAACTTGGCGAACAAAGATTGTAAAATGTATCGTTATTTGCTGCTCATTGCTAGTTCTTTCTTAATGCGCATACTAATGCAAAATGTGTACCCTTAACTACAACCTGTAAATTTGCTGCGTGCAATGGTGTTGGTCATTTTGTAAGCTTACTGGCGCGGGCTAATGTTCGCGTTCGAGATGGAACGAATCAAGGTAGCAAAGCAGTTACTTTTGGCTTTTAACAGAGTTTGGGGCTTATTTTGAACGACAAGTATTATTGCTATTGTCTACCCTATATATTGCATTGTTAACTGCATGGACACTAAAGCCAACACTTTATAATACCTGCAAATGTTAGAAGAGCTAGATTGCTAGGTTAGCTTAAAATGCTGTCAGCTGTACTGCTGTCAGTGTTAGCTTGCCAGCTAGCTATGTCATGATTGCAGATAATATGTTCATATGCCACTATAGCAGATCATTTAATACTCTTACGTTGGGTAGCTGTCTGTTTGACGACTATCTGATGTATTTGTGAACTTGCTAACTCAGCCGGTGTATTTCTAGATTGTCCGCTTGAAAAGTGGCACCGCCCAATTTATTTTCTTATGGAGGCACGCAGTGAGCATTGTAGGTCCTAGCCTTTTGGGTAACTTATTGTAGCTATCTGTGCTAGATGGATAGTTCTAGCATGTTGGTTGTTGCTAACTAGCGAGTAATTAGCTAGCATTTGTTAGCTACATCCAATTGCTGTTTTTAAAAACTGTTCGTTGCTGCTAAATGGCACCTTCACGACCAATGTACACTATACCAGTGTATTCATAATATGTCGGTGCCTATGTCTATGTTGTCGAAAATGTAACGTTGTCCTCTTTAAGCACAGAAATGACTACTCCAGCATTACTTTGCTTTAGCTAAGCTTGCATTGCGTCATTGACTGCGCATCATCGTAGTTTCGGCATGACTGATTCGAACGTGTTTGTATTTCAAAACAATACAAACCTGCAAACTTTAACTTGCACACCAAATAGCATGGTAACTATTTAGCAGCTACAATATTTTGCAATCATCGATGACCGTTAGCTTTCAGAAACTAGCGGAATGAGCGTAAACAATGTGGGACTGTTGCACTTATAAGAGTGGCAAGTCAAGTTACATGCCCCATACAAATGATGACGGTAATGGAGCTTTAACGTTAACGTTAACCTTATAACTTCAGCCGAACGTAACTTGTCTGACTTGAGCTTCAAGTTGTTTAACTTGCTCAATTTGATGTTAAATAGTCACTGTCTTGGCTAGCTAGTATATCATATCATCTAGCAATCATATGTTACATTAGCCTAATTCAGTAATTGCAATATTTTCTTACAGCCTAAACTTTTTAGTTGCATCTCAAAAGTTCTATTTATTTTGACTGATCTAAAGTCTCGAACGTTAACGTTTTTAAATACTTTATCCATAGTTCGATAGCAATTCTGACTTGTCATCATGACTTGCCATCACAGCGGTATGTGACACTACTCTGTTTTGATAGGAAACTGGAGCTGTGATTTTAAAATGGACGGAGACAAGGGTGAAGCCAAAGGTAAGCTATGGTATAGGCCTAATTGTACTGAAGGACTGATTTTATCTTTGCATTCTTTTGTGATAAAGCCAGGTACTCAAGTAGTTACCAATCTAAATGTAGTTATTGAATTATTAATTTGATGGCAATTATTTTTTATACCTAGCGTGGGTAATTAGATATGTATGCTGTTTAAGGACACTGAGCCCATTGAGACATATTGCCTTAACTGATCAGGTGTCACTGAAATTTTCATGAAGCTCAATTTTTCTTTGCCAAGACATGCCTGTGAAATTAAGAGTGGTGGTAAGAGTATCTACTTGTAAGCCACACACATCTTGATAACACACTTGATCTTTTAAATGTAAGCAAGGGGCTCTGAACACATTTAATATTCTTTCCTTGAGAAAGTGGTGTCTGGCAGCTCTATTTCTGGTTTGTCACATTTATTTCTAACCCAATAGAAATGTGGTCATCAGCTATTCTGATGAATTACAGATAATAATATTAGGTGTCCTATGTTTCTGTATTACAGGTAAAGTGGGTGATCAGGTGATGCAGAACCCTCAGGCCTTGGCAGCTCTTCAGGACAGACTGGACAGCATGCCACATGGCCCCTCCATAATGGAGACGTAAGTAATGTTTCTCTTATGGGTGAATTACAACCTTGCATGTCACATTTAGACAATAAAGCAGCTGTCTCAAGTCATTAGGTAAACTTGACATGAGGTCACAATGAATATGTAGTACTCTGTTTTCATCTCTTTCAGTTTACCGAAGGCTGTGAAGAGAAGAGTCAACGCCTTAAAGAATCTTCAGGTGAAGAGTGCACACATAGAAGCCAAATTTTATGAAGAGGTTCACGAGTTGGAAAGAAAATATGCCGCCCTTTATCAGCCTCTATTTGACAAGGTAAGAAGGGTTTCTCAAGACTGAGTCAGTTTTGGGAACATTGTGAAAGATGCTACATGGGGATTCGCTTTTGGAAACATTGACTTATGTTGTATTTGGGACTCATGTTTAGGAACATTTTGACTAATGCTGTGTCTGGGGTATTTGTTTATCATATTTTGTCTCTGCATGAGGTGTTAGTTAAGCTGTTCCCATGACCTTAAAATGAAAAAAAAAAAAAAAAACCTCTCCCTTCCTTCCTCTATGTCAAGGTAGTTGATCACTTGGATCTCAGACATGGAGTGTGTTCATAAACTGACACTCTGAGCGTTCCAAGCACACTCTGGCACTTTGAACCTGTTCGTAAATTTGGAGTGTTGTTGTAATTGTTTGTTTATTCTAAGTGTCGCGCATTCAGAGCACACTCTGGGCACTCCAGCAGAAGGGACAGAGTAGCAGAGTCACTCCAACTAAAAACAGTGGCAGAGCGTGTTATGAGGAAATAGGACTGATGCGGACATGGAATTATAGACCATATAATCAGTAGTTAAACCAGATCGGTCACGTGTTCACCTCAATTCAATCCGCTGTTAGTGTTAATGTCAATAGCCCTATTTACACTGCCTTATTTCCCGAAAATGTATGTACCTTTATCGCGTAACGCCTGTCCTTTTTACACACACGAGGCGGAATGGCGGGTCGACTTGGCCCGCCAATTTTACCACCAAACAGGGTAGACATAAAGGCGAAACAATTTATTCCGGCACCAGTGTAAATGCGTTAAAGGAAAATTCCGGTATTTAGCACTTTGAGTCCCTTTTCTGGTTTGTTTGGGATGAACTAGAGTGGTGAACACCGAAATTTTGATGATTGGTCCGGTCTCGACGTTTCTGACTCGTTTTGAATCGCCTTTACTGCTTCAGAGTGGCTGCCTACAGGCATGCATAAACATGTCCTTAAAACAACCCTTAACATTCGTTTTTAAAACTGTGCAACTCACCTTTTAAGGCAGAATGGTGGGATTTTGATGATGCTACATATGTCCAACCCACCACAGGAGATTTAAAATCTGACTGATCAAAAGCAGCAATAGCAGAGACAGCACATTACGACAATCTTTAAATCCACAAAGCTTCCAATCATTTAACACCTGAATGCAATCGGTTGCCATATAGGCCATCCTAAAATCCAGCGATATAACAAAGCAAGAACTCCTTGAGCATCTGTCCTAGCCAGCTTTTACATTTTCACATTATAACTGCTGTTAGCCACATAACATCTAGAAGCTGGACATTAGCAAACATGGCTTAATGTCACTGTTTAACAAACAAACTAGCATGCTATGCAGCTAAACAAGCAAACACAGCTAAATGTAATGACAATGAACTCTTACCTTTATGGTTTACACGTTATCCATAGTTAGTCCACTGTTATTTCCGTCATGCATCCTTCTCAATATGAGCTAGATAGAGATAGCCTGGCCAAATTCTACTATCACACATGTCTGACTAAATTCAACATTCTCTCCAGAAACACTTTGTTGTAGCCTATATAGCCTATGGACCTGGCCCAAAACTTGCGATAGCAGGCTTTACCCTTACAAACTGTCATAGTATAATAGGATATGCAGTTTCTGGCATCCATAAGAAAAGCATTTGTAGATGAATGGCCAACATAACTGTATCCTACATCTGACTATCTTCGGGGAATAGCAACATTCCTCTCCTTCACTAATGTGACGCACAACTTTATTTTCATACAATAATGAATCGCCTACATGACCATTAAGCACATTGAAGAGGCTTTCTGTTCATTGTATCACATTTTATTTTCATTTGTCAAAAGTTATGGGGGTAAAATTAGTGATGGCAAAATCCCCAGTTCAAAAAGTCATGCATAGTGTGTTCCCATGTGTTAGGCTACTCCTCACACACAATGGTGCACGTCACGCTTCATTTTGCTATTTGGTCCTGCCTCCAGGCTCCTCAATTTGCTGGCTTGTATGTATACACTCGGGTACGAAGTACAAGGCTGGCAATGTTTCGCATCGTTTTTAGACACACGATGTGGCATAAAGATGTCTGCTCTTCCCGTGAATGTTGTGCGATCTCAGTGTAAAAAACGACCGACATTGATCCATGAGAAACTGTTTGTTAATTCATAGGGAGATGAACTGCTGAGCGCTATTCCATTTTCAGAGTGCCAGGTTGCATGTACGAGTGCACCCATGGTGTTATTTTTGACTCTCTTCCAGAGAAAAGAGGTGGTGTGTGGTGCCGTAGAGCCCACAGATGAGGAGTGCGAGTGGCAGAGTGACCATGAGGAGGAGGAGCTCTCTGTGAGTTGGCCCATGCGGAGGATTTCAATTCACTTTTGCATTTCAAATCAGTGTCTCTATAAACACAGCTGTAAAGGCCTTTGCACACCAAGTCTGCATTTTTGTATGTGTTTGTTAATATGTCAAATTAAGAACTCTGTACTAGGAAACCTCATTCACACAAAAAAGGTGTGAAAAATGCACAAAAGGTAGTCTGTTCTGCAAACTATTGGACAAAAGCTTCTGAGTTGATGAGTAAAAGTGATTGACACAAGATGAGGTTGTGCTTGTTTTTAAATGTGCGACAGTTTTGGATGAAAAATACAGACTTGGTTTGCATAACCCCTAGATATAACCATACGGCAAAGTTCAGGTATCAGAAGACCTTTTTATTATTGATCACAAGTTGCATAATTGTCAACACATATTTGTGGCAGTAACCAGATATTATGGTTGTTTAAAACGGCATATTTCCATTTGGAAAATTCTGTAGTAGGTTAGATTAATATAACGTATTTGCTAGCGCAATGGCTGCTCAAAGTGCTTAGATAAAGAGTCTTTCAACAAAGAGAGAACAAAGAGAACTAATAGAGAAAGATAAGAAGGCATTCTTATGCATGTCTCTAGGAGGAAATGAAGTCAAAAGCAACAATGGAGGAGAAGAAGGAAGGCGATACTGCAGAGGAGAATCCAAAGGGAATTCCCGAATTCTGGCTCACTATATTCAGAAGTGTCGACATGCTCAGTGACATGCTACAGGTGATTGTGGACAATGAAACATGACATGTTGGACAGTGGGTTCCAAGTCTTTTAGGTCGGTTTTTCTGATTACTAACCTGAATTTCTTAACTCTGTTTCCAACAGGAACATGATGAGCCTATATTGAAACACCTACAAGATATTAAAGTTCTCTTTTCCGAGCCTAATCAGCCAATGGTAAGGCAATGCTAAGGTATTTTTTTGTTTGTATGTAGTGGCATAATGAGATATTGTAGGAAGTTGAAATTCAGATAAAAATAGTGCACTGATTTAATTGATGTTACTAGATTCAATGTACGATTGAAATGAGCTGGCCCAGTGCCTTGTTCAGGCCTTTGTTTGATTTTCTGTCAATTTACTTGTCTTTTTCTTACTTTTATTCTCTTTATAACACCGGTAATGTCTCATAGGTGTTTCAAAATGGATTTTGTAAAGTGCTTTGCAAGTAAATAGTTGTTTATGAAAAGTACTATATCTCTAAACTCGCCTTTCCTTGTTTATGTTTTGTCTTTCCGTCATCAGAGCTTCACGTTGGAGTTTCACTTTGAGTCCAACAATTACTTCAACAACACTGTTCTCACTAAAAAGTACAAGATGAAGTCTGAGCCAGATGTTGAAGACCCCTTCTCCTTTGAAGGACCTGAGATAATTGATTGTGAAGGGTGAGTTTGCAGTCAGATTTTATAAAATTACCTCAACAACAACTCCAGTAAAGACTAGAGGCTTGGATGTCTGCTCCTGTTTAAGTAGAACATGCTGTTCAAAAGATTGAATAATTGTTCATCATTCAGTAGATTAAGTAATTGAAGCAGGATGCAATTTTCAGTTTGTTGATCCAATGGAATTATGTTTACCTTTTGGTCTTGTTTGTACCACTACAAATCTGCGCATTCCTTTCTTGCTGTGATAGCTGCGAAATCGACTGGAAGAAAGGCAAGGATGTGACGGTGAAAACCATCAAGAAGAAGCAGAAGCACAAGGGAAGAGGGACCGTGAGGACGGTCACCAAACAAGTGCCCAACGACTCCTTTTTCAACTTCTTCAACCCCATCAAAGGTAGCCCACCACACTCAAGAGCACAGCCCTTGACAGTGCCAGTCGCGATGCAAGTGTTTTTTGAGAGTTACCAGCCTCTATTCACTCTGTGAATGAGTTCGGGTTTTTCCAGGCTAGTGTGTTCCTACTCTAGAACACAAACCTGCATAGTGCATATCCTGGATGACCGGTGGGAATGACAAATGCATTGCTCTGCCGTTCACTTAAGCAGTAAGCCCCGAGAGGCCGTAGGTTACGCTTATTTTAGAACAGCTAAGGGGCGTTGTTAGGCTTATTGAGTGGCTTATTGCTTTTCTAAAACGGTTATTATATACTGTATATCTGGGAAGATTTTATAAAATAAAGGCACAGCAACAAGTAACGATTTATTCATAGATAATCATTCTTCCACCAAGAAATATATTTCTTTTATCTGATTGCCAAGCAACGTCGAGACACAGCTACTTTAACTTTTGTATCAAGTTATGGTAGCGAATTAATATAGAACGAAATGCGGTCAAGGTGTATGTTTATGCTGGATTTTACAACAACATCAAACACGATTCAGCCAATCACAATCAAGGACTGGAACTATCAGTTTTAGAAATGACCATATACCATCAAAATGAATTTCAAGATGTTATTAAAGCCTAGTTGCCTGATAAAAGCATACCTCAAAAAGTGGTGCAGTGTTGCTTTAAGCTTGTCCTCTTAGCAGTTGATCAGTAGCACCAGTAGATGGCAGCAGTAGCATGGTATTGCCAGAGCTGTACATAGGCTCTCCTCAGAGAGAACTCCTCAGGAAGCTTGTGGTGTTTTGAAAGTTATATTTGTCTTTATATTGTCAAAGAGAACATGTTTGTGGATTTTCCCATTCAGAAACATATATTAGTTGGTAGCCTTAGCATTTTTTTGTTTTAAAGGAATTATCCGGAGTAAAATGCACTTTAGATCGATTTACGGATGATTGGGAGTACATACGTTGAGTTGACAATCAAATCATGTCATTCGGATGTGTTTTGAGAAAGTTCGATGTTACCGTTTTTAGTCAAAGCTCGTTAGCGTGGAAGTGAGAAGGGCATATTATTTCGCCGCTACAAAACGCTATTTTTATACCTCTTCTACAGTTCCAAACAACATTGCACTTACGTGGTAGTGAGTAGAGGGTCCCTAAAGCCAAACCGAAGTATCCCGAGGTCTTTATGTGGTCGGATAGAGAGTCCAGAATGAATTTCATCAAGCCAGTACCTTTCCGGAAATGTTGCCATCTTTGCTGCCATCTTAAGGGGAAAGTCCGTAGGAGTCGATTGCCAAGTGTGCTCTGGAAATTCACAATTTCGTCGGCGTTTAAAAAAAAAAAAAAGTCCAGTCCATACAACTTCATTTCAATTTCAAAAGAAATACTGGACTATTTTTTTTTTTTTTTTTTTTAAACGGCGACGAAATTGTGAATTTCCAGAACTTTCGAACTTTCTCAAAACACATCCGAATTACATGATTTGGATGTCAACTCAACGTATGTACTCTCAATCATCCGTAAATCGATCTAAAGTGCATTTTACTCCGGATAATTCCTTTAACCTAAATTCTTTTTTTCCCTCTCTTTTTACAGTTTCGTCAGATGGAGAGTTGGTAAGTCAGTTAAAGTTAATCATGTCTCTAATCGTTTGCCAATTCTGCTGTGGTGGAGCAGTTGTGATTCATTAATTCGTGGCTGCAGCAGATGGTGTGTTGATGTAATATGTGTGTCTTTGCAGGATGAGGACTCGGAGTTCACTCTTGCGACAGATTTTGAGATTGGCCACTTCTTCCGGGAGCGGATAGTTCCCCGAGCTGTGCTTTATTTCACAGGGGAGGCACTGGAGGACGATGAGAGTGTAGGGTCATTTCAAATACTCAATATCTCGTTTTTTTGTGCCATCTCTAAAACCCTTTATGTTTTCACTGATCTAACGTGTTTGTTTTTGCGTTGACCTTCAGTTTGAGGAAGAGGAACTGGATGAAGGGGAGGAAGAGGTAAGAGATAAGAATGAAAGGGCTTTAAGTCATTTGGACAAATGGTTGTTTGATACCATCTGTTTTGTTGGTGTGGTGAGGTGACGTTTCTCTCTATGTGAATAGGATCAGGATGACGATGCTGATGAAGACGATGATGAGGAGGGAGAGAGCGATACCAAGGTCAGTTCAATACTGCACGCATAATAATGATGCGTAGGAAAAATGGCCAGTGGGGCATTGTGGGTACAGGATTTGAACTTAAGTGGAGAGGCCAAATGTGGAGTATCTGATGGTCATTTATCATCTGTTATACACAAAGTATACATTTAAATTGTCCAGACCACACGTCTCAGACAAAACAACCTTTGCATTTCTGTCCTGTTCATTAAATTTAGCCCATACAAACGTTAAAATATCCTTTGTTTGAATGGCTGACTCCCCAGGTTATATGAACTCAACTGAGTTGTGTAGTTTGAATGGCTGACACCCCAGTTTCTGTGAACTCTGAGTTGTGTAGTTTGATGTGTGTGTGTGTGTGTGTGTGTGTGTGTGTGTACTGACGGGTCCCTGTGTGTTCCCTTCTTCCCCCTTCCCCTGTTACAGGCATAACTCATTCTCACCTCATGCATTTCTAGGTAAGGGGGAAATGACATGGGCGCACTCCAGCCTCCTTCCTGTCCCTAGGTCCACCCTAGTCCATTCACTCTGTCTGTCTTTCTTTGGACTTACAGCTCTCTCTCTCTCTCTCTCTCTCTCTCCCCCCTTTCTGTAGACCTTGGTAGATCCACCCCTATTGCCATTCTAACTAGTATTTGTGTCTTCTGAACTTGCTCCCTAGTTTCTTACTAGCAAATTAACAACTGAACAACTGAAAGGGCTCCTTAGTGTTGCTTTGTCACCTTCACCCCTGAAGCCATACAGTAGTCATTCATTTAGGACCATTACCTAACTAGTAGATATTAGAAGATTATATTTCAACTTCTATAGAATGTCTTCAGTTACTGATGGCAGTTCTCCTCAGAGGAGAGCATAAGGGGGCAAGATCTAGGATGCCCTGTGTTTTGGTGGTGGCACCCCTCCTAGGTGTGATGCTCTAGATTCTGTGTGTGTGTTTACTCCACTGCACTGGCCTCTGTCTCATCGGGGCATTTTCTGTATTTCTTTGTATTGCTGCTTTCTTGTCTACACACCATATCTAACCTGTGTGCATACTACAGCTCTCGTGTCACAACAAAACAAAGACCCCAAGTAGCCCTGCGGTCTTTAACTTTTCTCTTTGTCTCTCTCCTCTCCCTTCCGACTCTTCCGTCTGCGTGTCATTTCCTCCCACCTGTTGTCTTCTTACACTCGTCTCCCTCCCTCCCTCTCTCTCTCTCTCCCTCCCTCTCTCTCCCTCTCCCCCTCCCCCCCCCCCTCTCTCTCTGTCCATGTGTGTTGTCCTTCATCTGGTCTCTATGTGTTGTTCGTCCCCCTGTCTCTGTTGCTCAGGGTGGGGACCCCCAGCCTGCCGAGTGCAAGCAGCAGTAACGTGAGGAGCGGCGCGGACGTCTCCACCTTCCAGGCCCAAATCCACATGAATTAACATAAGCTGGACTGGGCTCTGTAGACCACGTATAGCCACCACCACTCTGCAGAGTGCCTGCCTGGTCTGCAGTCCCAATGCAATACACAACACAAATGTGGACAAGAGATATAAACAAAAGTTGAAATTTTTTTTTTTTTTTAAATAATGCATGACTTGTCTATGCGCCCCTAAACTCAGAAAATAAGAAAAAAAAAAAAAAAAAGTCAGATAGTGTTAATGAAATTGTAAATATAATTGCTAATGGGGAAAGGGGAGGGGATAGGGTCAGGCCATTGTGTTCTGTAAACGAGGGTTGAAATGAGAGCTAGGAGCAAACGTCCGGTCACATTTTGCAAGTGTCACGTTGAGTTGTTTTTTCTTCATTTGTTTTTGTCTTTGTTTTTTAGTTTTTTTTTTTTTATATCTTGATGTCTTCTTTTTTTTCCTCCTAAATCTGACGCCACATTCCAGATTGCCCTTTTAAAAAAACGTATGCTCCAACACAGCCCAGTCAAGTGAGCAGTTCCGTGTTGACTTGATATCATAGGTTACTCAGGGTTTTATATGCCAAGAAACAGAGGGTGAGCACCCAATGTGAAACTGTGGACATGACACCCACTTAAATGTTTTTTTTTTTTTTTTTTTTCTCTCCCCTGTTCAGAAATATTTGAAACTCTAGTTTCACTTGTAAGGTTATTTATATGAATGTTCCTTGTTTTTTTTTTTTTTAATGGTTTGGACCTATTCTACATAATTCAGTCTCATGAAGCTTGGTGGAGCCCAGAGAGGGAGTGTATACTTTGTGTACCATACCCTGTGGACACATAGCCCTTATAGAACTTTAACAACAGTGCTCTTGTTCGACAACCCAAGCGCTTACTAAAGAATTAAACATGTATATTGCCAAATGGAGTCAAGTGGTGTCTCTGTTTTACCCTAACCTATGGTATGGTATGCCTTTGTCCTATTCTGTGACCTCACCTGTTCCCCCTGAAGTGTTTCCAGAATTTTTTTTTTTTTATGTCTTGAGGTGAAGTCTCTTTGTGGCTGTTTGTAAATCACGGTCCTCTCTACCTCAAAGTTTGACCTCTCTTCAAAACTCTCATCCTCAACTATGCGATGAATACTAGAGGCTCACTCCATAGACATTGTTTAACATTATGTGTTGAAAAAGCCTCTGGTGGCTTTGCTGCAGGAACAGCTGTTAGTTGCAATAAAAGTAGATCTAGTCACTGTCCAGCTCTCTCTTTGTGCTGTAAGGAAGATTGAATTTTGTGCCTTTGAATAGAAACACTTCATGACTCATCCTGCGGAGTATCACTCCATTTTGTTGGAATTGTATGCTGTAGGATATTGCTCTACAGATTTGATTACACGCTAGTTGACAAGTAATAAAAGTATTCAGTGTTTCTTAATCACAATATATTGTATGGCACATTCAAGCAATATGACACTGACATTGTCTTATTTGTGAGCTGGTGAGATACAACTACTTGTGTATTTCTCTGCAAGTGTTCAAAAAACAACCCCATTTCCCAAAAAGGTTGGGACGCTGTGTAAAATGTACAGAAAAATGCAACAGTTTACAAATTATAAATATTATTAATAGAGAATAGTTCAAAGACAGCTTATTGTTGCTGAAATATAAATGTTACTGTTTTTTTGTGAATAATATACGTTCATTTTGAGTTTGATGCCAGCACGTCTAAAAGAAGTTGGATCGGTCATGTTTGCCACCGAGTTGCTTCACCTCGTAACAGCAGTCTGTAAATGTTTGGAGGAGGAAACCAGTTGTAGGAGTTTTGAGAATATACTGTTAATTCTTGCCTGGTTAAAATACCAGCTGCTCACCAGTCTGGGATTTTTTATTTATTTATTTTGTTCATTCCATGATGCACCCAGTGGGACAGATATGAACTACAGGCTGGCCATTTTAGCACTTGGGACTCCTTCTAGATAGATAGATACTTTTATGTATAACTACTTATACTTATATGTATATTTAGATAATTATATGGAGCAATACTGTTGTAATATGTACAGTTTTCCTGAAATTTTGAATATGTTTACTGAAAAAGATGTCTGGATGGAAGCATGTTATTCAAAACCTGTGTATAGTATCAGTCAGCACTAATTGTGCTTTTCCAGATGTGCAAGCTACCCATGCCAAAGGCACTAATGCACCCCCATACCATCATGCTGGCTTTTGAACTGTGCACTTATAAGTTGGATGGTCCCTCTCGAGGATGTAAAGTCCCATGATTTCCAAACAGGATTACACGTTTTGATTGGTGTAACCACAGGGCCGTTTCTACTTAATTTTTAGTCCATCTTCAATGAGGTTTGGCCCAGATTTCTGGATTATATCTGAATATGGTTCCTTTGCATAGTGTTTTAACCAGCGTTTGTGGATGAAGCTTCAAACTGTTCATAGATAGTGGTATTAGAAGATTTCCTGTGCCCATACAATATTATCCAATATTGGATAGTATATCCAATATTATTTTTCAGCATGTCCCTTGTTTACAAAGATTTCTTTGGATGATTTTGGGGGATTTGTGCTTTTAATAAGACAGAACATTCTTTGAGATATGTTGCTGGCATTACATTCCAAATGAGCGTATATTTTTCATGAAAAAGTCAAATTAGTCAGCGGGGGGGTTGACTAAAACGGGGTTGCAGAATTCCATTAAACCCTTTAAGGGCCCACGTGTGCTGCCATCCCTTCTGTCCGTAGGCAGAGGCCCTTCTCACTGCCCATCTGAGACCGGAGGAAGAATTTAACAGCTGATGATCAGCCTCTGCAGTGATGATACCTAATGCGGGCGAAATCTCCCACACACGCAGGCTCCATTATTCACAGTGATGACTATTGGCACTATTTTTATGATGTAGTTTGATGTGTTGAGTTGTGACTTGGCATATCACGAACAACGGGTCCTAATCTGTTGCTATGCTATTGTGTTGTCTTTGGAAGTCACACGCGCACGACCAATCGCTGGTGTGAAATAGCATTTGCAAGGCCTTCTATTGCGAGATCAAGCTATTGTTTACTCCAGTTCTCAATTACACCACTCTCTTGAACAAGCATAATATAACTTACTGGCATGTATGTAAATTCTGTAAGCAGTTATCCATGACCCCATTTTTTTTTTTTTTAACTGTCACCCCATTGGCCTTGTCCTCACGGGGCCATGCCCCCAGCCCTCTCTATGTGCCACCTGCTTTTGTTCCCACGGTTCGCTGGGCCCGACTCGAATAGTGGAGGCTTATCTGAACAATGCCATAAATACCTGGCATGGCCCATCACAAGGGCATTTACTGGGATGCCATGCGTGTGGGTGGCGTGGCGTGCACTTGAAAACTGAGAGCCCATGACTGGGGGGCCCCCATGAAAACGAGACCCTCTCTGTGGGCTATGTTTAGGTGCATAACAATGGTGGCTCCCAGAGGGTATGTTCTTGTTAAAGGAAGCCTGTTGCAATGCAGCAGGGCACCATGGCCAGATTAGAGGGGCCATTTTATTGACACCCAGGGCTTGCCAAGATTACACATTTGTTTGTTACCATAAACATTTGTGAGGGGTCTGTCGGATCTTTAAGTATCTAAGTAAGCTTGACCCCGACCTTTATTCCTTGACGCATTTGGAAGGGGGTGATTAACATTATTAAGAACTGACTGATTTGACTACACGGTTATAGATGAAGTGTCTCATCTTCTCACTTAAAATACACTCCTTCGTGACTCCTTTACTGATGGTTTGATTAAATTCTTTTAAACTTATTTTATTTGTCATGAGTAAACTGTTGCGTACAGATGTTTATGGCTAGTTGTGAAAGATGTGCTTCACACCCTTGTTTAATCTGTGAGTTGAGGTGAACAGTAATGTGAACTCTTAGATTTATTATACACATGACAACAGTCCTACACAGAACTCATCAGTGTTCATTAATAAACTCTACATTCCTCCACATAACCATGACCATCCATGTAGAGAAGTGAGACAGAATATGGATGATCAGACAAAATAAAGGTTTTACATTTGTTTCGTATATAGCCTATAATACTTTCAGTTTTGCTTTTTTGAGAAGGATATTGCCATGTTGGGATCTCACCGTAAGATTGTCACACATTGTTTGATGACCTTGGTGACCAAATTGCTCCACTCCTTATTTGCAAACAGCCTTACCCACTGACTCACATCCAGGTACATACACCGATGTTTGACTGCCATGACTCCTCTGATTTTCTCAGTCATGTCATGCCAAGGCACCCTAATTTCATGTCTATTTTGCACAATGAGTGGGTCTGGTACAACGAGGTCCAGGCCAGGTCCTCTATTTCTCCCCTTGCCTCTATTTGTTGCTTGCTGCCAGTGCTGTGGCAGTGAAGAGCTCTAACATTTCCAAGTGCTGTTCCTCTGATAAGGTTCATGTCACCAGTCTCAGCACCAAAACACAGACACACTCACTCACAAACACACACACACATGAAAAGTGAGTGTTGAGAATGGGTTGTAGTGAGGGTTGGAATCAGGAGCAAATGGCTCCACAGGGCACTGTGGCTACCTCAGGAAAGATGTCTTGTTTACAAAATGTAGAAAGATGTCTTGTTTGCAAAATGTAGAAAGATCAAACTATCAGCAGTATCTGAAATAATCCAATATTAATAGACCTTAAATTAAATCACGGAACATTTTCATTGAACACAGATCATTTCGAGTTAATTTGCACTCAAAAACGAAAGTATTGAAAACAGCACAACTTCTCTCTGTGTAGGACAACACATTTGTTTTAAGAGTGTGGTAGCAGACTGGGAACACTGTCATTTGCAGTAAATAGCATCTTGAACACTTGAAGGTGTGCAGCCAGGCAATATTGTACCATGTTTAAAAGGACAGATCTTATAAAAATATAATTCAATAAGGATTTCACTAAATTCTTTCAGAAGTATACTTTTTGGGCATGCCATTTTTAGGCTAAATAAATAGTAATATTCTTGCTTATATTGTATAATAAATGTAAGTACTAAGTTACCACAGACCAGTCACTTGCCATTAAACAGCCTATACTTACACTTTTATGCTTCTTGGTTTCACTGCTCAGAAACCCAACCTACTCGTACATTCCATCCTGCGTGACGTCAGCTGGGAAGGGTGCGAGTCACTTGCTATAAAAAGTTACTGCTGCGACTTCCATTCATAGCCAACACTTGGACTACACGCGGCAAACAGGCGAGCAGTCTGGAGGCACGCGCTCTGCTTTTCTGACACATTAAAAAGGCGACATAACTGATTTAAAACAATGAAAATGTCTGCTGCCGAGACTACCAGTTCGATGGTTTTGAAAGAGGGAGAGTTGGAGAAAAGAAGCGACAATCTGCTTCAGTTTTGGAAAAGAAAGACGTGCGTCTTAACGCCAGACAGTCTGAGCATATACCCTGACGCTCAGAAGAAATCCAAAGGCAAAGAGTTGAAACTTCAGGCGATTAAGAAAGTTGACTGTGTGGAGAGGACAGGGAAGTTCGTCTACTTTACCATCGTCACCACTGACAACAAAGAGATAGACTTCAGATGCATGGACGAGGATGGATGTTGGAATGCTGTGATCACTATGGCTCTTATCGACTTCCAAAACCGAAAAGCCATTCAGGACTTCAAGTCACGACAAGAATCAGATAATGCATCTCCAGGGCATCAAGACAGACACATGGCGAGAGCTCCATAAGCAACCACTAAACGACAGTTCACAGTTTTTCAGTGGTGAGTTTATTTACATTAATCTGATCCCCAGTTCACTCCGCATATTGCGCTGTTCTTCTGTGTCCTGATAAGGAGACGCGCGCTTCAGCGTGCGCCGAACAAACTTTCAATTTCAATTTAATTTCAAGTTCAAATGAGAAATGCTATTGAAACAAGTTTGCAAAGTTAGTAACTGACAAATTTTCATGTGTCCAGTACAGACCATGAAGACAGTCGTTGGACCAAAGGAAGGACTTTCTGAGGGAAGATGAAGGACTATTGAAGGACTGAGGGACAGAAGCTGTTGTTTGAGACTCGAAAGAGAACTTACTACAGTCCGCTGGCATGAAACATAGCCTGAAGACTATTGTATGGACTGAGGAAAGAAGGGGCTGAGTTCCATACACGTTTACAAATGCAAGACATATTTAATGAAAGAATGCTTTCGTGCACATATGTATGTATTTATTCATTCATGAAAACACATGAACATGTCAAACATTACATTTTAATGTTTTAATTTATTTCGTATTTCAAAATATTTATTTAAATAAATGACTTTTCTATAAAACCAAGCATGACTTACTGATTTGTTTTGTAAAGTGCAGTCTTTAACCAAGTACTCATTTTGTGAGGTTTTCCATTACATTGAAAAGTTTAGTGGCATATTTATAGTCATAAACTGAAATACCTGTACAGAAGTCTGTGACAGCAATTTACTCCATGTACTCCTTCCTACATCCTGTGAGTCACTAAGGCAGTAAAGTGTTATCAGCCAAAAGTGTCTGTGCCAACACTGAAGTGCTTTGGACAGCCAGGTGTGTCTTTTGATGCTCAGGCCCTATCTTCATGGCCCTTCAGACTCAAACTGGCCATTCTGCACACATCACCAGCAGTCATAACTAACAAGACTGTAGCCTACATATCTGTCAAACACTCATAACAACAGATTCATTCAAATTCATACTATAACATAGGTGTTTAATATAATGAAAATACATCATAGGCTGTGAATACAATCATACATACAATAATCTCTGCCAATATATATATAACAATTCTGCTTTCATTCATATAATTACAGTACAGGTTATGATTTATGTGATCATTCTGGCTGGTGATTTTGGGTTTACAGGTAAGGTCACCAGCCAGAATGATCACATAAATCATAACCTGTACTGTAAGAGCACGTGGAGCCAATCAAATTAATGAATCTCACGGTCAATGCATTAGAGTTGGCAGCTCTGTTGTACACATTTCATGTCATCACAGTTTTTTGGTACAGAATGCCTGAGTTTCTGGTCTCTATAGGGACGGTCTCATTGTAAACACTCCTATTTTCTAGTGATTACTCTCTGTGTTCTCCTGTCCTTGAAAAGGAAAAGAAAGACTGCAGCATTTACGGCACACTGAATGTATCCAAATGAAGACACGCCATAGTTCTCATATAAGAGGCCTCCAATGGTAGGGCCAACTGTGCGCATAAGGGACTGCACTGAAGCACACAGCCCCATCATAGTGCCTAGAGGGAGAGGGAGAGCCGAGGTACATAGTAATACTCACATAGCATTCTCTCTCTCTCACACACACACACACACACACACACACACACACACTCAGATGCATAGAGAAGCATGGAACAACTCTTGATGTAACAGGTATCCTAGCGACTGTACTGCTCGTCTTGCATGACAAGCCTTTGTTAAGGCAGGCTGATTAAATGCTGGACTGTGAAATAGCCTGGGGGTAAACACACACACTCACCTGTGTCTGATGAGGGTATGCTCTTGGTGAGCATGCTGTCTGTGATTACATTGAACATACTCAGGGAGAACATCATGGGAATGACAATAAGACTGAACTGGAATACATTGGCCATGAGTGCCTGCAGAACAACACAGAAGACAAAGAGGTAAAACAATACACAATTTGTGTAAGGATGTTGCATAAGGCAAGACACAATGTACATATTTAAAGTATGCCATTTTTGTGACAAATGATAAAAAGCTCAAATTCAGAAAAGTTCAGCTGACAGCAGAAAGCACTTTTGTGTCATTATATGCTCCACTTGCAGGACAGTTTCTAAAAATGCCCCCTGATTCAATTTTAATGGAATTGAATTGGGGACGGAGAACAGAGCCGACGCTGTGTTCTGGCCGAGCCCTGGGGTTACGGGCAAGAGAATGAATGGGCCAGTCAGTGACGTTTCCTGTGCACAGATGGGAGCTGGGCTGCATCTTACACATGGGACTCCCAACCGACGGCTGGTAGAGCTGATGTGTCTGTACATTATGTAAGCCAGATAGCTATTCACTATTAATTACTAGTCAATTGATCAGTTACATAACTAGTTTAGTCAATAAACTTTAGAAATCATTTGTTTTAGTGACTAACAAAAACTAAAGTCATCAATGGCACTCACCTTGTATATGAGTCTATACATGCTCATAGTTAGTCTGATGTAAACACTTTAGATACGGATACTTAGATACTGTAAAGTACTACTGTATATGAATGTAATGTGGTGGTAGTGCTGCTGCATGCAATTTACAATATTTACAATGTGGTTGGGACACACTATGCTAACCCAAGTGTGGGGTACTCAGGCATGCTTACCTGAGCCAGGCCCACCAGACTAGACACCCCAACAGACAGGAGCAGCAGCGTCTTTTCAGAGTATCTGGCTGTCATGCGTCCTATCACAGCCCCCTGCATGACCTACGTAAGGACAGCAAGAGAAAATGTAAAGTACATGAAGGATTCATACTTCAAATAAACCGTCTGCTGTTTTTAGTGAAGTCCTTGGGAGGACCTTGCGCTAGACTTCACAAGTCATCTGATATTAGCTTGTGCAACAAATGACTAAAGTTCTTATCTTGTGACCTTCTGAAATACATAGGAATACACCATTAGACATCCACAAACCTGCACTCAAAGACAACTTTCATGAATGTAAGTGTGTGTGTCTTTGTGTGTGTACATTAGTATTTGTATACATATACAGTATATGTAGTAATGTGTGTATGTGTGTGTATACATGTATGTGTGTGTATGTGTGTATAGGAGGTGGGCAGGGTAAACCAGAATAGGCTTTACTTGAGCAATGACAAAAGCAGCGGGTCCTGGGAGTTGGCTCTGTGGGCCAAACCTGTCTAAGTGCTACCGCAGAGACGTCACTCAAGAGGCTTATCAGGGCTGTCTCTAAAGCACCTGCGCTCCCTCTGAAGTCTCCTGACTCATGCGACTTTTGCTCCTGGTGACTCATTCTCCCAGTGCTTTGGGAAAACTAGGTGCTTTACTTGTCCACATATGATAGCATTGCTATGCATTTCGTCACTAAATCTTTCTTACATTACATTACATTGTTCAATTCTGTAAGTTGAACCAATGACAAAAGAATGAATTATTTATATCCCTTTTAAATGTTTATAAATCCTACCCTCAAACAGCATAATCATATAAATTCCATCATATTTTAGTTCTGTGTTTTTATTTTGTAATATCTTGTTATATAGTAACAAGATATATGGTAAACTGTGAGAAACAATGTTGGAGAGCTTACATTTTCAGACCACTGTCCTAATTGAGAGTGACTCAGAGAAGCTATTAGCTAAAGCCCAGCACTGCTTACGCACTCTTGCAGCAGCCAGCCCTTCATCCTCCAACGGCCATAAACACGCCACTCCTACACATTCTGTGAGCGTGGATTACAGGCACATTCAATAGACAGCTCAGTGGAGCAAAGGCAAACTTCAACCAGCAGACCAAATCAATCAAATCAACCCAAAGCCACTAGCCCCAATTCAAGCCCAGCACAAACACAGTGAGTTTACAAACAGAAGGACAACGCAATAGATGGGGGTTGTGGTTGTGGAGGGTGGCTTTAGAAGAATACTGCATGAGACCTTCTACTTAAAACAATCGAGACATGCTCCTTCTGTAAACTAAATATTTCACTTCAATTTGTGAAATATATTTGTGTGTGTGTGTGTGTGTGTGTGTGTGTGTGTGTGTGTATGGTTGTGTGTGAGAGTGAAAAGACTTTTGAAAAGGATTTTGTCAGATAAACAGCTCCTTCAACATCCTATCCGATGTCAAATATAACAGAGCTTGCTGAGCCTACTCATATGGTGGTCTGGAAAGCGTCGGCATGTAGTCTGTGTACCATTCTCCCTGCTGTGTTAGTAAACACAGGCTTTCTGTGGAGTTGGACTGGAATGCTGAATGCTGGGGCTGGAATGTCGGTGCACATGACTAGTACTACAAAGTCACTGGCAGAGGAGGAGTCAGGTAAACACCAGGCCAATGACATCTGAATACCCTAAAAGTATGTGCCAATGTTACACAAGAGTTAAGAAATGGCTTGTTAAACACTGTTTGAGTTTGTGTAAAGCAGCTCAAACCGTTCTTTCTTCTGGTCGACTCAGAAGTGGAGGCTAAAAATATGGATGGCATTCCACTGCCCTATCACAATAGTTCACGCGGTGATACCATGGAGGTTACCATGGAGATTTCATAAACAAGTTCATGTGAACTTCCCCGGCAATTAGAAAGAATTCTAATTCAGCTGAGTAAAAGTGAAGCCGTTGTAGTCTGAGAGAGCTGGACTCCCTAACTCACTCACTGTGCCCACACAGAGACTGCTGTGCTACAAGCAACGTGGGAGTAACCGACCCAACAAGCAGTGCTTTCTTGTCTTCCATCACACTGGGCAGGGTCCAGTGTGATGGAAGACAAGCATGCATGAATTCCAGCATGGACACACAACACTAACGTAACATAGCACAGACATGTGACCTGAGATTTGATTCTGTGGTAGGGTGCCCTAAAATACAGATTTGTTCAGAGGTACAACTTGCAACTTTCTACCACCATTCCAACACATGGAATGAATGGCTTTTTTAAAACAATTAAGTCACAATTTAATATCGCTAAATGATCTCCTTTAATCAAACCATTGCTATTGTATCTTGTGAGGCGTAAGTGTGGAGAGTGGTGATATGCTGGCGAGGTCACATGGGATCTATGGTTTCAGATTATTGCATCATGATGAGATCAACCCCTGCAACAGTGCCTGAGTGACAGCCAGGCCTGGGATGCCATGAATGCCCACCGCTGACTGCATTAACTCTTATAGCCAGAGACAGAGTCTCCACTCCGATGAGACACCAAAAGGGAGATAAAGCACTTTTTATTACCCTATATGTTGCTTGAGGCCTGCTAATTTCCAACAGATTTGGCTATCAAGTAGGAATCTGTCCCAAGGCTATAATGTGGTGTCGACCTACATGCAAAATAGTTGTTAAGAATGGAAGGTCCTGGCAAACAGGAAATGTATGACTTCTGCCAGTTCTCTTTGCTGAAACATAATGTCATGGAGAGTCAAATGAAGGTCACTGCTTACCATCTGCATCACACCAAAGTAGGCCATCAGGTAGCCATTCTGCTCAGGTTGCAACTGGAAGAAATTGATGGCAATGACGGAGAACATGACCTGAAAGATACCTGTGTCAGGGGACAGAACGAAGAGAGAGACAAAAGAGAGAAATGAAACACACTATTCAGAACAGATAGTGAGAGCTCTGCAGCTAATCCCAACCCTCAAAACGACCAAAAATACATTTGAACGCTTAGTTTGCCTATTAAACAAAGGAGGCTTTTGAAAAAGTCCCCTAAAAGTTCTGGAATTTGGACTGGGCTGAGGAGGGCAGGGCACACCCAAACAGCGTCCGACTGGGGAGCTGCTCCCCCCGGCCCTGTGACACATGTGTTTCCATATTCTCAAGCCATGTTTGCTCTCTAGGTGTGTCTCTACAAGTGAGCTTTTTCCTCTCTAGTGGTTCTGAGGTCAGAGGATGGAGAGGGAGAGCGCTCACTCGCAGGGAAAAGGGCTGAAGTATTTCCTGTTAACGCACAAACTCAAGAGCCCTTCACTGTTATGACGAAGGGCTTTATTTCTAGCCCTACTGGTGTGTGTATGTCTGTGAGTGTGTGTATGTGTGTGTGTGTGCATGTGTGTGTGTATGTGTTTGTGTGTGTGTGTGTGTGTGTGTGTGTGTGTGTGTGTGTGTGTGTGTGTGTGTGTGTGTGGTGCAAAGGTGAAGCAGACATAAAAGATGAGTGTTGAAATAAAGAGAGAAGTCTGTGTCTGACATCCCCATCACTTCTGCACAGGACCACTGATGCGGTTTCCTGCCAAAACAAACATAGCTACACGAGAGGAAGAGGAAACTCATCTAGTCCCTGGCAGATGTCTTTAATACAGTATCTTTGCCTGGCTCAGCCTTGCCAAAAGACAGCTCACATTGGATGGAAACACTACTTGGAAATAACAAAGGGCATCAGATTTGTGCATCTGCACTAATATATTGTTGATTATATTTTCCAAACAGCAGCAGTCACTGTTGTGCTATGACACTGTGATGCTGTGCAGTTTCTATTGTCATGATAGTGCTTTGAACCACTGTGCTCTGTGATGCACTTCCTGCACTATGCATACTTCATATGCCTCATTAACATTTCATAATGGGTAAGGGAAACAATGTAACTCTATGGGTGAGTGAAACAATGTAACTCTATGGGTGAGTGAAACAATGTAACTCTATGGGTGAGTGAAACAAGGTAACTCTATGATCCACATTCTTCCAAGAGAATGCTAGTCACCTGAGGGGAGGCCAGAGGTGATTTTGACGATGAAGGTCTTCGCCACTCCAGGGTACTTCATGAGCCTGGTGATGTCACCCAGGTTAAAGATGGAGCGGTTCTCTGAAAGCAAATGACATCACACAGGCCATTGACCTTCTGGTGAGACATGTGGAAACGCTGTAAAAAATGATGGGCTATCTCAAAGCGTGCCGTCAGATTTGCTTATCAGAGTCTTACTGTTATTCTGGTCCTGTGCAATCTGTGCTTTAGTGTGTTTGGGGATGAATTTCAAAACCAACAGCAAACTTATAAAGCTCCCAACAACAGCAGTACAAGCAGCATATCCCTCCCTGTGAAGTAGAAATACATCACACTAGCCATTAATGCATGCACCTCTCCTGCTTTAAATTAAGCCACATTGCAGTTATATCTAACACATTACATTGTACAACGACAAATTATTCTTTAAATAATGCAGTAACAGAGATGTCACCATAAATTTAGAACCTTTTGCATGAATAATGACCTACTGTAATGTGTTCAGGAGGCATTATAATAGAATAAAGGCCTGAATATCTCATTTAATGGGAACAAAATGTTGAACATACGGACCTTTTTCATAGAGGTTAAAACCATCCTAAGCACCAATGTATTTGTACAGTGTTCACTGTATGAGCCTGGAGACTCGAGCACATAATAGTCCACTCAGAAGCCTGCCGAAAGAATGCCCAGAGCAGAGAGACTGAGAAAAGACGCCTTTGTGTTTAGTTGGGACTAAAAATAATTGAGAAATGTGAGAATCTGTGCCCCACACAGTCTCTTGAAAAGGTCAATGAAACCACCATATGCATTATTCAGAGAGAGAATCAAGCCATACAGATGCACCGAGGACAATGAGAGAAAGAAAGAGAAAATAAGAGTGAGAGAGAGAGCTTGTGAGAGAGAGAGGGAGAGAGCTGGAAAGAAATCCCCACCAAAATAAACTTTTTTGTTGTGTGGTAGAAAAGGCCTGACTCACTCAGTCCAATTGCACAGAGAAAAACAGAGCACTTAACTGTTCTTATGTCATACATGGCAGCACACATTTGTCACACTAAACACCGTTAGGAAAGTTGGACCCACATCCAACGCGTCTCTTCACCCCCCCCCCCCCCCCCCCCCCAAACACATGTAATGTGATCTGTAAAACATATTTAAGTTGGCTAAACACACACTGAAAAACAAAGACAGGGCTTGTGCTTGTGTTCCCGTCCTCATTTTCTGTAAGTGGGCTTGTGAGAAAAACAGATAGGCTTTCTTCATCAACACAGTCTGGCCGTCACCGAGGAAGTGAGAATGCTTCAGGAATGAGTCACTCCGGACACACACACACACACACACATGCGCGCATATGCATGCACATAAATACATACACACACATACGCACATGCACATAAATACATACACACACACACACACACACACACACACACACAACCACACACACACACACACAACCACACACACACACACACACACAGCCTCAGCTGTGGCCCATACCACAGCCATTACCACTGTGACTGTATGGGCCCAGGACAGCTGTGAGTGACAGACACTGTAAGGAGATACCAAAGAGCCTGACCAAGAGAGTGTGTCCGTGTGTCTGCTTGCATGTCTGTGTGACAAGAGGGAGTGTGCAAGTATCCACGTGTCTGTGTGTGTGTGTATTCATGTGACAAATTGTGTTTGAAAATCAAAATTCACTTGCACATCAACTGTGCACCACACTATCCCCACACAGCAGAAAGACATCCGGCGTAAACATGTGTGTGTGTTGAGGTTAGCTACATGCAGCATGTGTGTGTTGAGGCTGCTGTGATGTGCGGGATGGGAGAGGCGGGGGCGCAGTGAGGTGAGGGAAGCCAGCGCTGACATGGAGGAGAAACAAGGGATTAGACGAGTCAGGGA
>NC_055970.1:11199290-11204290 GCF_018492685.1 Alosa sapidissima
CAATTTGCTTGGTTTCAGTTCAGTTGTTACAAACAAGCAAAGATTTTTGACTGCGGAACAACAGTAGTCTCCTCCTTGGATTAGTGCTCAAATATACAATACAATTCTAACACCAATGCACCCTCTAGTGGACACATACGTCACTGCTTCACATAAGCCCTGCTAAAAGCTACAGAATGTGTGTGTTGTAAGTAGCCTAGTTGTGTTTGACATTCCAGCATTCATTCTACTTCTTCAATCTATTTAAACATTTTATCTGGAACTGCTAGGATCCATTCTTGGACGTATCCATTCTTACTAGTATTGTATGGTTCGGTTCCTACTGTACCACTCAGAAATACCTTTGACCCCCAACTGGACACAGACTCACAGCAGTCCACATACTCAGAGAAAACTGAACAAAAGTACATTGTATAGCTTATCTACTGACTCATATGTGCTGGTCAAATATGACCAGGACCCATCCTTCTTGCCACTCCTAAGATTTTGTTTGCCTTTTTGATTAATCATAAGCCATCATTCACACGTTTTTAGTCATTGCTTCCACTGGTAACCATTCAACATGGGAAAGTGAGCCTTTATCTGCCTTCCTTTCCTCTCATTTCTAGTTATGAGACACGTGAGACCTGACTAGTCGGACGCCAGACATATCCTACCACTGCTACGGTGACATTTTGACTGCTTAAGAAATGTAAACGCTTTACACACCACTATCAACGTTATGGCACTGATAGGAGGCTGCTCACATGCTACATCACGCCTTGTGGAGCCTTTTACATTTCCATGGTATGGTGCTGGACCAGAGAACTACATTGAAAATGGACTGCATTTATATAGCATTTATATTTTCCACTCCTCGGAGAACTCAAAGCGCTTTACAATGTCATGCCTCACACTCACCCATTCACACACACAGACACACACACACATACACACACACCGATGGTGGGGGCTGCCATACAAGGCGCCAACCTGCACATCGGGAGCATTTTGGAGGCGCACAGCCTGGATGGCTTGAGGAAGTGGCAGGAGTGTCTATCTCTCCTTAACATGACCATACACCATGAACATGATCTGGAAGATGATATCAAAAGTAGCTGCTTATACAAACACATCTCAAAATGGAGCATATTGTATAGTGTGGCTGACATGTTTGTGTCAGGACTCACGATGCAGTTCTAGCTTACCCATAGCGTGTGCTGAGAGTGCCCCCTAGAGTGGAACCTGTGATCATCCCGATCCCAAAGCACAGGCCCAACTTGGCCAGAGCATCAGCCCTCTTCTCCGGCTCCGTCAGGTCCGCCACCACCATCTGAGTCCCTGCACAGCACAGCAGTGGCGTACAGTAAGATGAGGACTAGACAGGACAGTGCTGACAGGGTAGCAAACACAGCACAGCGCTGCATGTACTGTGCTTCAACTGGGATGCCTCAATGGGCAACACAACTAAATATGCACAACTCTTGCTGTTCAAGAGTACAAATTTACTCTACAAATTTAGGATGTCTTAAATCATTTTCATATTTACAGTATGCCTGATTATGAAACCTTGATCTGCAGGGCAGAGGCCTACATTGACAGCAGAATTGTTACATAAAACACTTTCAATAGTAAAATTCAACGTTAAATGGAGATGTATGGGCAACATCGATCCAGTTTAACTAAGGCTACAATAGTGAGTGCTACAATACATGTTGCGGCACATGAGCACATTCAGTTACAATGAAAACTGAGACTCATCATACACCCTTAATATACTAACATTGTTATAATATTGTTAAAACATTGCATGCAGGTGAAATTATACAGTCAGTGAACATGCACTTCACCATGCGTAATGAAATAAACATCCTTTAGTGCAGTGCACAGTTTGCTATTTCTAGCATGGACATTACCTGGAAGGACATGCATGAACACTGCAGGGAGTTTGTGAATGAAGAGCATTGCAGTGCTGTCTGCCATTGCCAGCAGCACAAAGTAGACCACCGATGCCATGCAGGACACAGACAGAGCGGCCTGTGCCCCAAACAGGTCAGCAAACCTGCCAAACAGCACAAACCTCTGTCATCCAGACTCTCTAGACTGAGAGCTCATATTAATCATCTGAATCAGAGGCCACAAGGAAGCAGGTGACAGAGCTAACATTTTAGTTATTTAGTAGGCCTACAGGCACCATTCAGTGCTGCAAAACTTAAGCCGCACCGTGATAATTTTGTGGACAGTGTGGTTGGAAGCTACCTGAGGTCATGAAGTGAGACATTTCTGAGTATGACATGTAAAGCACATTGAATGACCTCTGTGTATGAAATGTGCTATATAAATAAACTTGACTTGACTTGACTTGACATGTAAGTGACAACATTAAGGGTTTCTGTCAATGAATGAACTAAATGTAGTCCCACAGCAAACTTGATGAAGGGACAGAGTGTCAATGTTTTCCATGCTGCAGCAGCAAGTGAGTTAGACTGGGGATTGAGTTCATTGAACTTTGGCTCGATTATGTCAAAACACCTTAGCCTATCGCTTGGAGGGAAAGGACTCACTCACCTGCCAAATATGGGCCCTCCAAGGAGCTGGATGATCCCCACTGTCGTTTGAAGATAGCCAAACCACAAAGTATCAAAACCCAGTCTTTTGGCCAAATACTGTACAACAGTAAAGAAGAGTTATAGCTTTCAAGCATTTCATAAACCTGTGGTTTAGAGGACATTACACGAGTAAGCGCAATTCACCATCTTTGCAGCAACGATGAAATGAGATAAAACTGCGAAACAGCGTAGGCTACTCATGGTTAACAACGTACTTACTGGTGTTATAGAGAACTGAAGGAAAAGCCATGTGATGTCCATAGCGGCTATCAGATAAGTGACCAAAATCACTCTCTGTTTATTTATGCCGGCCAGAGAATCCATCTTCTTGTTCGACTCCATCTCTTACTTTTCCTAGAGTGCAAAGCTGTGATCAAAATCCCTTCCCTCCGTTCAAAACGAAACACAAAAGTTTTGTTTAGGCCTACGGCTCGGGTTGTCTACTGTCGCCTTATGGCCTATATAACTACTGAACACCGTTTGATTTAGACGTGTAACGTCACATTGTATTTAACATGTAGCCTATTAACAGCAATGCCAAACATTCTGAATGACGGTGCATAAATAGGCCTACTAAGGGAGAGGTGAGTGAGCTAGTGCCATTGGTGAACTTGTTGCACTTCGACACAGCTGCTATAAATCGACACAAAACTACTCTTTGGTCAAATGTATCCTTAGTGCAGGCACACAATCTGTGTCACCAAAGCATAAACTACTATTCAATCATCTGAAGCTATCATGTCGTATTGTGTTCAGTTAATGATTACAATCCAATGAATAACTCTAACGAAAATGTCAGCTACGTCCACCTATTCCATAGATTCGACTGAGAACTACGATGGCAGAGGAAGAGTGTTGCTGAATCTTGACTGTTACCTTTTACCGGTCAACGCTGTCACTTAGGTAGATGCATGCATATGTTTATGAACTCCAATACATAGGCTACCTCCTTTACGTTGCATTTGACAATTGTATTTTCCGGAATTGTTTTCTCGCCATCTTGGTGTTGGGTAATTCAATGTTCAAGTCCTCCCACTTTTCAAGGCGTAAACACACAGTAGGCGTGACCACGATTATACCTTTATTAATAAACAATCTACTACAGATGAAACTAGGTCCATTATTTAGATTTATTGACCTTATCCGATGAAGACACATTTTCAGTTATTGCAATGAAACACATGTCATACTCAGTCAGAACAGATCTTCCAAGAAATTAATGTTCATTATCAGTTTTGTTCATTTCCATTCACAATAGTCCCCCAATGCAGGCTAACATTGTTGGTGAAACATCTGAAACGAACAAGTAGCCTAAAGGAAGATTTTACAGATATTTGTAATAGAGGTTTATTATTAATGGGAGAATTTCACCATTGTAATAAGACCTTTTAACCCCTTGCCCGGAGACAGGGATGCCTTCTCATTAATTGTGGCCTCATATGTAACAAACTATTGACTGAAAATCTATTAAGAACCTGTCACATGACTCACCTGCATTATAAGTAGAGTATGTACTAGTACTGTACTTTGTAAAGATATCTCAAAACAAGAAATTCCAACATCATTGAGTTCCATGCAATATGCTTGTTATAAATGCATGACTAGCAATACGTACTTGCAAATAGTACCCAGGAAGAAGTTGTGTCTTGGTATTATACCTTTAAAAAGAGTGATGCATATGTTCATAAGGGCAAAAGAAAAATAGGCAAGACTGAATGCAGTACATTTTCATTCAGCTAATTCATTCAACTGGTATTTGGTTATTACACATTTCATTCCTTAAAGCAAACACAAGTAAAATGTGTGGAAAAACTGTGGTCCTCCCTGAAACATCTCATTTATCATCACATGGCATTTCAACAGTCCCACTGTGTTAAGCCTTTACGCACCCTGTGAATCTCAATAAGATGCCTTGTCCGAGCTACATGTTTCACAATGGACATATTTGTGAATCTGTCTGACAAAAATAGACCAGACTCTGTTACAACATCAGTCATAACCATGTTTAACAAGCATTGATTTGTAAGGAGACATCTTATTCCATTAAGTAATTACTCTACCCTCTTATGGTTATATGTCTCATTAAACCATTTGTTAAATTTGATAAGGCATTTACAGTCTTTAGGCATGCTTATTACAGTGTCATGGCATGAAGCAAACAGATTTCTCATCACAGCGTACAGTGAAATGTTAACTTAAGCTCTACTACTGACAAGTCATAATGGCTTTGTGGTTTTTGAAGAATCTTACTTGTAAACGTAAACTCTTTCCATGAAAGACAATAAATACTGTTTGGTAAATTATCAAAACAAAACATTGTATTACCAAACATTTATCAAAAAACAAGAACTGCACAATCAATGTTAGATTTTGTTCTCTGGTGTATGATTTGTCCCCCTTATTTGGCTTTAG
>NC_055970.1:11209290-11284290 GCF_018492685.1 Alosa sapidissima
ATACCTTAAGTTTAAATTCCAGGTGTGCTATACACTTAGTCTTTTCACATTCAATTGTTACTCTGCCTCCAAGTTCCAAAGTCATTGTACCATATAAAATGCCTATAAAAAGAGTAAAACTGTCAAATATAATCATTCACATACAGTTATACATAGATGCATTTATCACAGAGAATAAATGTTCAATTTAATGTTATATTTATGAATTTACTCATAGTCGTATTTTATTCGTATTTTATTCATCTCAATAGTTTCGCTGGTTGCGGTCACAGAAAGGTAACTGAGAAAAAACGGTTGCCTTGGACTATATACGGCAGTATGATAAAAGTATACACAGACTACACTGTTGTTACCCTTTAAAAGATTGATTTAAATATTGAGGCCGTTTACAGAAACAGCAAGAGAAATAAATGACCCTACCTTTACAGTGGGCATACGGCATAGTTACGACATATTCCTCATCACGGTTAAGGAACTGCAGCTTGGCTTTGCCCTCTAGTACGGCCGATAATGAGTTACCTGAAAAAGCAGAAAAAAAACATCAGGTTGCAGTTGCTGAATTTTTTAAATGAGTTTAAACATACCATTTAAATGCTGTTCGAAAACTGTTCACGTACCATAAAATTTTGATTTTGCAAGAATGCTTCCGCTTATACAGAAGCCATCCTTTTTGTTGCTCACATAAAAAGCCGAAATGGGAGGGTGATGCGACACCTAGGAGAGGGAAGAGAGACACAGTGTAATTTCTCCAGAAAATAGACTAATTATGTTACTAATCTTTTGAGTGGTTGGACCTGACGAGGCGAATGACACGACCATCACCTGCTCTGCAATATAAAACGTGCAACTGTCTGAGTCCGGGTGGGGCCAGCAACAGCGAAACGTCTCTCCCAGAATGGGATTGTACGGTTTCTTCAGTCCCTGTGACGGAGAGACAGACAGGAGCCATCATGACACGGCAGCATTACAGGAGATCAGAGACATCAACGTCTTATTTTAGGGCACCAAGATGTTTCTTTGGAATCTTTGTATTGTGGGAACTGGGAAAATATGGCTGGTCCTTGTTGAAGATGACTAACTGTCAAATGAAGGTTCTGTAAGCATCTGTGTACTAAACATATACATAGTAAACAGCATACTCTCAGTTTGTGATATGGGAGTAGGCTAAAAAAAGCACTGGTGAGAAAAACTGGAGGATAAAAATGGCATTAGCTCACCTTGGGCTTCTTGTAAAAGCCGGAGAGGTACCATCGCAACACCTTTTTAATGCGTCCATAGGCACTCTCCTCCTTAACTGCCCTAGGAGTTACAGATATGGACCAGAGATAGATTACTATCCCATCTCTGAGCTGTCAGACACTGTTGTTACCCTTTATAAGATTGATTTAAATATTGAGGCCGTTTACAGCTTTCACTTAATTATGTTACAATTGAAAAAACTAATATTGTAACAAGTATCGTAAAACAAATATTGTTTTTTATTATCTCCATTAAACTTTTTTGTATAATCTCATACTATTTTATTTATCAGAATTGCTAATGTTGAATATCAGGCTACATTTGTCCCTCGTTGGCTTACTCTGATAAGAAGTTGGCATGGTAATAGTAGTCGGAGAGCTTGTCCAGGAAAGAGCGCGGCTCCAGGATGAAGGTGGGCAGCACCACCTTGGAGAGGTCCATGCCAGGACGCAGCTGCTTCAGTAGGGTCCACACCAGGCCTTTATTCTCCTCCGAAACTGTCTCTGTTTGTGACGCCTCCCCTGCCTGAAGGATATAATCCATCATACACCCTAGTGACTGAATCTTTACATAAACATTGCATTTTATGTATGTGATAAATATGTGATTATATGATGCATTTAATCTAATTTATCAATATACCTTTTAAAATGGCTCAGTTACTGAAGAGCATTATTCATTGCTATGTGCAAATGATAAAAACAAGTGCAGGTCTGAAATGTCAGAGCACAGGTCCTTAACCCTTAAAGGTGTACCGTCACACCGGTGTGACTGGAATGTTGGAAAATGAACGTTCTAGAATATCTGGGTTCATAGAATTCAACATAGAATTTTAGAACCTTGAATTGTTGTGGAACAGAATCTTATATTAGAATGTTCTAAAACCCACACCTTATTACATTAATGTTATTATGTTAATGTCAACCAAACTACCTCAGCAATCTCCTCTTGACTCTGCTCCATGTAGCAAGTGGCCTTGATGGCAGGGGACAGGTCATCTGATTGGTCCATGTCACTCTCCTCACTCAGTCTGTCTCCATTCTCATTGGCCCCATTTTCTGACTCCTCGTGAACCTCCCTCTCTGATTTGTCGGAGCAGGCATCTATCTCCATATGGTTATTCACCAGCATGGAGTCATGTAGACTAAGGGGACCATGGCAGACACAAACACATGATTCATGTGCTTCAACAGAGACATCAGCAGCTTTGAGTATGTTCCTAATGTTCCTACTAACCAGTGAATGACACAACAAACACATTGTTACACCATACCTTTGATATGAGAGTTCCGTGTAATAAGTATATTTGAAATGAAAATAAATGACTGAAAGCATGCTCCCTATGATCAGCAGCTCAGATATGCCAGCATCAGTCCCATTATGGGTTTAGCACATTGAATATATCTCCCAGGATGTAACAGTGCTAAGCGAGAGGTACATAATCAATAATATAAATCAATAGCCATCTATCTTTAAAATGGAAGCTCCTGGTACATCTTGTCTGAGGTCAAAAGCTACAGTACATGTTTTAGAGTGTGCTATATCATTCCTCAGGCTATATTGCTCTAAGGTCTGTCACCGCAGTGAAGAAACAAGAAAGAAATGCACTGGACATTATGTTAATTTACAATAAGACCGTTAAAGTGAACCCATGAGACAAGATCACTTAGAACAAAACCCTATTAAGAGATTCTTTAGTCCAATACAATATTGTCATTTTTTTTGCACTTTGATTACATAGAGAACAAATAGTCTCCACCCATCTCGTAAAGCTTTACTGGACTCCAAATGAAATCATATCAATGCATACACTATGCAAGGTAGGCAATCTGAACACTGCATCCATAAGCACACTCTCGCTCTCTACCTACCCAGAGGCTGCAACTGCAGGCAGGTCTTTCAAAACAACCTATTTATAACTCCAGAGCCATTCCACTCCAGCTGCAATTCACAGCCACCTTCTGCCCATGACGTGGCTCCAGCACAAGTACAAATGATGGAGAGAGAGATGGAGTAGGAGGGAGGAGATGAGCGGGGAAGAAGGGAGGGCTGGATGTTGGGTTGTCGAATGCAGCATTGGATGATATCCCTGTCACATGACCTGCCAGGGACTCTGACTGGTTGCTGATACATAGGGCCATGAAACAGCATTCACTCTCTGTCTCACGTAAACACTGTCACTATCTCCCTCACACACACACACACACACACACACACACACAGTCCTGACTCAGAGAAGTAAATGCAGGAGGAAAACAGTTTGACCCAATTTATCTGCCACGACAATGACACTATCCCTCCTGCCCTGCATGTATGTACTGTATGTCCACACACATTGTCAGCCTCTGGCTGTGTGCTGCACTCACAGTTGTAGCTCCTGGGCGGACAGAGGAGAGCCGTGCAGGTTGAGGATGTGCGAGGACTCGGAGGAGCTGCTCAGATCGCCGTCACGTCCAGCCTTACAGGTCAGCTTGTACAGGCTGGAGCAGCTCAGGGCCAGCTCCAGAGCGTCCATCCAGCAACGACCTGGGGCAACATTTATACATGCTTAGCTAATGACCAGAGCACGCATGTACACACACACACATACACACACACAAACTCACACACACACACACACATACACATACACAAACACACACACTCACACACACACACACACACACACACACAAACACACACGCTCACACACACGCTCACACACACACACACACACACACACATACACACACACACACGCTCAAACACACACGCTCAAACACACACACACACACACACACACAAACACACACGCTCACACACACACACGCTCAAACACACACACACATGGTGAGCCACATATAAAGGGAGTGAGATAGCAAGAGAGAGAGAGAGTGAAAGAGAGAGAAAGAAGGAGAGTGACATACAATCATCTCTCACTGTCGCCCACCCTCTCCATCTCTCACCACCATAACAGCACACCCACCATCTGACCCTGACGTGGCCACACACACACACACACACACACACACACACACACACACACACACACACACACATACAGTACACACCACCATAGCAGTACACCCACCATCTGACCCTGACGCGGCCACACATACACACACATCACCATAGCAGTACACCCACCATCTGACCCTGACGCGGCCACACACACACACACACACACACACATCACCATAGCAGTACACCCACCATCTGACCCTGACGCGGCCACACACACACACACACACACACACACATACACACACACACACACACACACACACACACACACACACATCACCATAGCAGTACACCCACCATCTGACCCTGATGCGGCCACACACACACACACACACACACACACACACACACACACACACACACACACACACACACACACACACACACACACACACACATCACCATAGCAGTACACCCACCATCTGACCCTGATGCGGCCACACACACACACACACACACACACACACACACACACACACACACACACACACATCACCATAGCAGTACACCCACCATCTGACCCTGACGCGGCCCTGAATATCAGATGGCTGCTGGGCAGAGGCTGTGTGATGGAGCCCACATTCTCTCCTTTAGGACCCTGAGGAGCAGGAAACACCATCAGCAGGACCACACCAGTGACATCATGTGAGAGCCAGGGTAGCAGAGGGCAGCACAGACTTTTAGTGGTCAGCTCAGAACAATTCAATATTTCAGCTCACCAAAATAAAAACAATGCTTAAAGAAATCTGATATTAATGTACCGGTAAGCCTAGACTTTTCAAATTATGACATATATCTTACTTGTAAACTGCACTGCAGCCTCACAACACATCCAAATGGATGATCATTATTTAACCAAAAGAATTACACATTCCATTACAGTAAGACAATTTGTAATGTTCTTATTAGGGCTGTGGACTTAACGATACAACACGCATCATGATACATGGGTCACGATACAATACATCACAAAATATTACGATATGATACATATTGCGATGTGTTACCGATAGTGTAAAAATAGAGCTGGAAACGCAATTTGCTGTGTACCACCTGAGCAGTATAATATGTAGATCACATTACACTGATAATTCAGCAGACAAATAATTTAAAAAAATATCACAATAGTCAGCTGTATAGACATTATTGTACAGCCTAATAATTTAATAAAAAATATTGATATTTGACGGCAGTGGTGATACGATATATTGCACAAGTGGCAATACAATATATTGATATATTTCGATATCAAAAGCACAGCCCTAGTGCTTATACTGTCTGGGTGGGTAGAACACTGTCCTACAATGCCTCCATTTGACGACCTTGCTTAATGTGAGGTTAGGTGGCACACCTTCACAGCCCAGATGGACTGGTCCAGCGGGTGGTACAGTTTGAAGCAGAAGCCGTCCTTCTTGGAGGGCCTCTCTATGAGCTTGCAGGCGTTGAGGAGGATGGTGCCCACCCAGTGGTCCACCTTAGGGGACTTGTAAATGAGAAGCACTCCAGGCTTCAAAACACAGAACAGCTTAGTCCAGCTCTTCAATGTCCCGCGAATCTGAGGAAGGAGGGCAAGTTCACAGAATGTCCCGAGAAAACACAACATAGTTAAGAACAAACAGAAGTACAATAATTGACAGAAACATAGTAAGCTGTGAATTCAGTAAACAAGTTAGATATTTCTGCACCTTCAACCAGTTGGACATGATGACAACAGTGGGGTCCTTCAAAGCACTAAAAAGCTCCTTTGCTGCCCGCTTTTTCTCCTGACGATAATTCTTTTTTTGGACCTTTGAATCAAACACATACAGAAATGTCACCATCTACCATAATCACATTACCCCATTACACCACAAGATGGCAGAACTTGGCTTCATAACATCAAAATTTACAGTTGATAAGGTGTCTGCTTGATGTGAATGCAAATTACACTCACTTATACACATTTTAATTTCTATTTGTATTTAACACAAATACACCATTATTAGCACAGTCATTAGCACCCACCTTAAGAGACTCCTTTCGATCCAGTTTTTCCATGGGACTAGAGCATTCTTTCTCATGGCCATTGAAAACCTTTGTTGCAGACTAAAAATATATACCAAAAGCTACATTAAACAACCAAAGTTAAAAAAAACTGTACCAGAATAATGTCACCTAATATCATGTGGAGTCTCATGTGAACTCTTTAGTTTCCATGTGTGTGTCCTTTACTCAGAAACATAGTACTCAGTAGATAAATATCTAAATAATAATCTAAATAATTTGCATAAGTGATGTAGGTGCGGAGAGGTGTTCATTTAACCAATAAGCCACAGGTAGACCTAGCTAGACCTGTCAGTCAGTGCTTTCCCTACCATGTGACCTACCCTATCCTGACATAACCCTGGCTCCTCTTAGGCGGAAGGGATCAGACCTAAAGGGGAAATCAGTCAGCCAAGTTGCTCTGCTGCATCCATCTAATCACTGTCAGCCAGAGAAAGTGCTGATATTCCTGACACTCTTTACAGCCAGGGGGCTGGAGCTAGGCTTTTACCCACAGTTCATAATTCACTGCATCAAGACGCTGCATCAATATATTAACAAGTGACTCAGTATGGCCACAGCACATTAAGGAGAGCTGGTAAAGTCAGGAGACGTTGGCAGATGATAGATCTTTTTTTTAGTACCTTATTTGAGGGGGACACAGCAGGACTGACGTTGTTCTGGAGGTTTGCTGTGCCATCCTTCTCCGTTTCACTGCCTGTAATGCATCACAAAACAACACAAGAGATGGGTGAGTCATTTGCACTGCTGCAGCTTCAGTCAGAGAAACCCCTAGAGACGGATATGCTTCAAAATGGCATTCCCTGTGCGAAACAACAAACACTGTAACCCAAAAACAGATCAGTGGAAAGATTCTTTGAATCTATGACTTCTCTTATGTAACTCATGGAACCCCTCCCTGAAAACACCAGGGCCGATTCACTTGGGCCTGATCTGATACAAACACACAGGCATATAGGAGACTATAATTCCTAGGGTATGATTTCATAAGTCACTAAATATTCCCAGACATTTCCTACATGCTGCTTCTGCTTTGTCCTTTCTGGACCCTGAAAATGTAGCTCTTTGAATAAACAGAAAATATCCCACCTCATGATCAGATGCACAATGCATACAGCAACAACAAATACTCCCTTTTTACCATGTCCGTTGTCCACAGAGCTACACATATAGTGAGCATTTTTAATATACTATATGTGAGAGCCGAAACTGATGGTGGTGGGTCTGAGAGAGAGTGGGTGACACAGAGATGAGTTCAGTGGCTGTGGGCTCAGGTGTCCTCCTTAACCACTCCTCTGAGCGCGAGACGGACGACAAGAGCCCTACAGCCTCAGGGCAGCCAGGAGATAAATAAGAGGTTCTCTCTCTGTCTCTCTCTCTCTCCCTCCTTTCCCCCCCCTCTCTCTCTCTCTCTCTTTCTCTCTCTTTCCCTCCCTCCCTTCCTGTCTGTATTCCCAGCTGCACTTGTTAAAGACTCAGCTTTGAACAAAGTACAAAGCCTCAATGGAAAGGAAAAACCCACAAGAAGCAACAACATGTTGTACAGGGCTGTTGGCCAAGCTAAATGATGGATGATGCCTAGCCTATAGCCAGTCTTTTTCAAGTGTGTCTTCTACAAACACACTGCAGAACACACATGCAGGTTTGAGGAGCTACTGGATGGGCAGTTTAATAGGTTATGTCATATGTCATCCATTTCTGGATGTTGCCAAACTGTTGCAAGGCATACAGTACGTTATTGCGAGGACCATTATCATCATTGTTATTTCTGTGGCATCATGACACCGTTTGGAATTTCCATCGCAAAAGACCCACATGTTCGGGTTGAAAAACAAGTGACAGAGATATTTGAA
Source organism: Alosa sapidissima (assembly GCF_018492685.1). Classification (NCBI taxonomy): domain Eukaryota; kingdom Metazoa; phylum Chordata; class Actinopteri; order Clupeiformes; family Clupeidae; genus Alosa; species Alosa sapidissima. The sequence goes on from NC_055970.1 coordinate 11,217,429, forward strand.
CAACATTGCAGATCCATGAAAAGATATCTCACACGAGGCCCTCATGATCCACATTTTGAAGATACTTTCAACAGGTGCACCTCTTAAAACTCTGACTAACACCAACTTACCATATGCACAAATAGAGACCTACAGTATGGCTGCTGTAGGGTGCTGGTGGAGAGAGGAGTTGAGTTGGTAGGAGAGTTCCTACTTCACCTGGACTGAGAGGGTAGATGTGATGGTCTCCGTCTGAGAGGTTTACCTGGACTGAGAGGGTAGATGTGGAGAGTTCCTAGTTTACCTGGACTGAGAGGGTAGATGTGGAGAGTTCCTAGTTTACCTGGACTGAGTGGGTAGATGTGGAGAGTTCCTAGTTTACCTGGACTGAGAGGGTAGATGTGGAGAGTTCCTAGTTTAGATGTGATGGTCTCTGTCTGAGAAGTTTACCTGGACTGAGAGGGTAGATGTGATGGTCTCTGTCTGAGAGCTTTACCTGGACTGAGAGGGTAGATGTGATGGTCTCCGTCTGAGAGGTTTCGCGAGAGGCCTCGTGGGTCCACCTTCTGCGGAGAGGACACAGTCGGACACAGAGAGAACCGCCGACGGCAAGCATTCTGCTCCTTCATCTTCTCCGCTGGGTTCGACTTCTGGGAGACAAGGGGGAGACATGTCAGAACTACGCTTGGACTGAGGAGGAGTCAGCTGTGAGTGACAACACTTAGCTGGGTTTACCTACTGCATATTTAACCAGCAAACTCCCTAACACAAGTATTTGGCATTTGAACATATTTTATTAAACCGTTTAAGTTCACATTAAAAAGCAGGGATCAGGTTTTTCATTATTATAAGTTTAAATGGAAGATCAGGGATCATGGCCACAAATCCAAGCGATCGCTGAGTTCGTAATCATGTTCATCCATACATCTGGCTTAAGTATAGTATAAGTATAAGTATATATACTCTTTTGATCCCGTGAGGGAAATTTGGTCTCTGCATTTAACCCAATCTGTGAATTAGTGAAACACAGCACACAGTGAGGTGAAGCACACACTAATACCAGCGCAGTGAGCTGCCTGCAACCACAGCGGCGCTCGGGGAGCAGTGAGGGGTTAGGTGCCTTGCTCAAGGGCACTTCAGCCGTGGCCCACTGGTCGGGGCTCGAACCGGCAACCCTCCGGTTACAAGTCCAGAGTGCTAACCAGTGGGCCACGGCTGCCCCACGGCTTGTGACGCATGCAGCTGTGCGTAATTCAGCTCAGCACAGAAGCGGCCATTACTGTCTCTGTGCTAAAACCCCGGTGAGTGACCTCTTCATAGTCCACTTCCATGACCATTTGACACCTGTCAGGCGGTTCACGATGACTGTTAGCCCTATCGCTCATCTCTCTCTCCACTCAGGCTTAACATGCTGCTCATAGTGAAGCCAGCATAAGCCTGTGTCATTGATAACACCCGAGCACATCTGCCGGTGTCCGTCTGGCAGGGATGCTCTCTTCTGACGTGACTGAGTGGGATCGCTGACTTCTGTGGGGGGGAACTCAAGTCTCGCTCGCCGGATGGAGACTTTATAAACACCCCGGCTATATTAAGCAGGGCCGCGTGTGTATGAGCGTGCGTGTGTGTGTGTGTGCACGTGTGTGCTGGAAGACTGGCTGGGGACTGAGTGAGCAGGTCTGTCCAGTCTTTACGCAAGCTGGATTTAATGCCGTGACGCACATGCTAAGAATATGTATGCACTCCATGTGTATACACACACTATGCCCACAGAAGGGGCTTTGGTCTGACATGGTATAACATGGTGAGCCTTCTTTCATCTTAATTTGATGGTAGGACTGGGTTTATTACTAAAAGCACCTATGTCAAATGTGCAAAGTGTGTTTGTTGAGTCCGGTGAAAGCAGACCCGGATACCTCTCATCTGATGATTATCTGTATGCAAATGCCTGAGGATGCAGAGGCTCTATACCAGTTGCCAAGGCGACAAACCAGCAATGGGCATGGATATGATGCATGCATGTAGATGGAATATGGACACGGGGCATTTCAGATGGAACAACATATTCAATGAGCTGGTCTCGTCCAACTTTCAAATATACAGTACTGCGCTAGTTTAGACTAGTAAAGTCAAGTCTATTGAACTGTTAGAGCAATGCACATAGTGGTTTGAGTGGTTCGTCCACACTTTTATTATAATTATCCTGTAAGATCACACAAACATAGGAAACATACTGTATGGAAACTCCTGGTTGCTCTCGAGGTCTGGCTGCTCTCAAGGACTGGCCACAAAATACAGAAGCTCATAGTAAGTAGACATGCATCACAATGACTATGTGCAGGCTGTCTGTGGGCTGAAAGACTCCTAAACATCCCCTTTGGCCTACGGGTCATTTTCAGAACTAGCCTGAGTTTCCTTAGTGGCCCCAGCTGCGATGGTCTTTTGCCAAAAGTACCAGACAAAGAGAAATTCAGAGGAATATTGATCTACTTGGCTATATTCCTCCATGTGTGGGATCTGTAACAATGCAACATTTGAGCAGAGGTTTCACTGTAGGTCCAGGACAATCCTGACAGATGGCCAGACGGACCACAGTCATGGCCACATAAGTCCCCCTGCCCCTCCTCCTACTTCCCACAGCATTTCACTTGCCACTATTAATAATGTACGAGAGCAGGGAGTGCTGTGCAAATTCAAAATATCTCCTCCTCAGAGTGAGACTTCAGGCACAGAGAGAGACGGAGGGGGAGGTAGGGAAATAAAGAGCCAGAGAGAGAGAGAGAGAGAAAGAGAGAGAGAGAGAGAGAGAGCTTTTAGAGTGCTAAAAATAGAGCCTGATGCAGTGGAGGTAGCCTAGCGCAGAGCTCCAATCAGCAGCCCCGTCCTGCACTGTGACAGAATGCAGTGGAATGAGGCTGGCTGGGGCATCAGCAGCATATGTTCACACACGCATCAGCACGGAGCCCGGCCTGACACAGCTCTCACTCACGTCCCTGGAGGCCAGGGCGGGGGTGTCAAAGCTAATGCTAATCTGCTAATGTCAGTGAATGGACAGGGAAGCGCTTGGCCTGCACATCTGTGCCCTTGCAGCTGGCCTCTGGGTCCTCTTCAAGGGATTACACAGGATCAAACCCACATACACACACACACATCCTGGCACAGCTCTCATGACTGCCAACGGATATGAATCTAGAACTAAACCCCACCCTGATTATCACATCACACATAACCAGAGAGAGAGAGAGGGGTATGCAAGAATAGGAGTAACTTAAGTCTGTTTTTCCTTATCTCCGGCCTCTCTTTTAAGGTACACTATGCAGGTCATGATATATTTATATTTTACTCTGCTGTTGTAAATAGCAAACTTCTCATGACTTATCCCCCCTGTACACAATGAAAATGCTTTTGTTGTGGAGGTGAAGGATTAGCAACAGGCAGAAGCTATTTCCAAAGAGCTATATCTACTGACAAGGTAATGTTTCACGATTCTCGCAAGGTTTGTCGGGCCTCCGTTCTTGAAGTTGCATGTCTGGTTTTCTCGGTAGCGACTCGCTACGCATGCTGTAAACAGTATGCTAGGTGAACGATTCGGCTATTACAAGTTTGTTTACCTTCAAATTGGCGTTGTAAAGGTGAAAATCTTGCACAGTGTAACTTTAAGTGTCACACACATCTGTGAGGGACATTAGGTGTTCAGACACTATATTTTTAATCATATTTTTTATTCTATAACATAACAATAATCATTTCACTTAGATAAAATGTCTTGTTATTCCATCCCACCGCATACTGCAAAAAAAAAAATATGACTTTATGAGGCACTTTATGGTCATAAGGTCATAAGAGTACTTACTGACTTAGCAACTTTTGGCACTTTTACCATGTCTTTAACACGTTCTTCCTCTCGTGGATTACCCATAATTCTAAATCAGGGCCTTGGCACATTCTCATCTGCACACCAAACAGGGCCAATGTAACAACACCATGGTGATGCAGGGTGTGAAACACCTGGTTCCTCTCCCCCAGTCTATAAACACCTTTGTAGTGCACTCAGAGAGGAGTTAATGACATGAGAATAATTTAGCACTGTTTATGCTTAGCTACTGAGCTTCAGCAATGAATATCTTACAATGGAATCATTTGCAAAACAGAGGATACAGCTTATGAAATGAATGCTTATTATGCTAATTATAAATGTACTAAAGATGTGAGAATGGAGGACACTTGGAAGGGGGGGGCCTCACTTTGTTTTACAAGCACTTTGGGGATTTAAACATAACAGTGTAATATCATTCCATTTTCTAAGTTGAGAACAGAAACAACATTGGCATCTGGTACAGAAAGCTCAGTATGAATAACTGGGAATTGCACACAAAATGTTGGCATGCTAGTGGGAGGGGGAAATACCCCTTGCCCCTACACCACCGTACAGCCTAAATGCTGAAATATATTTAGCAATCTATTTCTGAGCAGAGGTCAGTATGCTGTGCATTGTGTGCTGGTCAAGGACAAGGATTGTGGAGACACAATGTGGAGAGTAATCCACACAATAACAGACAGATATGCTGGCAGAAATAGATAAATATCCCCCACTGTGTGGGTGGCCGTGGAGTGTCAACAACGTCCTCCAGGCCTTTTCAACGGCACTCGCCTGACACAAGCCACCCTAGGACGGGCTGACCCACTTTCTCTTTCCGATGTGTCTGCAGGTTCCCCATGTCCACTCCACAGGGAGCGGGAGCGTGTGTCATGAAAATGACAAACAAACAAACAAACAAACAAACACAACAAGCAAACAGATGAAGGGGATCAACAAACGGCAGTGACACCTCACACAGCTCCAAGCTGACAGCCAGCAGTTGGCCACATACTGTACACACCCAACACTGACCAACTCCTGGAAACACTGAGCATTTGGGTTTCTATTCTCATGAGATGATACATTGAGCACTGTGCTTCTCTCCCAAATGCAGTTATGAAGGAAAATCACAGTTCCATTTCATATTGGCATTTATATAGTGACCCAGGACCCAGTGGACCAATAGGAGAATAACCTCTACAAAGTACGTTTGAGCAAATGTGCAGTCCTGTGTGCAAATACTGCACCAAAACACAATAAAATTAGGATCTACAAAAAAATCTACACCAGACACAGGCCTTAGTATTATGTGTTGCAGACCTATTGTGTTGTAGTGTGACTCATCCTTAAGACACTTGCACTCTCTATTTCCGTTTCTTTCTCTTTCTATCTCCTTTGGTCCTCTCTTTGCTGTCTGCTCTAAGTAGGCATTAGCGTCTATTCAGAGACAAGCTCTTAGAGTAGACGCTCTCCTGGGATATGTGACAGAGTGGACATTTAAACTTTCCACACACTGACCAAGTGAATAAACACATGGCAGCAGCTGCTCTTTGTGTGACAGGCCAAGTACACACGCAGCAGACAAAATGAATGACTGACTTAAACGTAGAGGCTCAACACGTCAGTAGAGAAGGCATTTTCTCTGGCTGTGTGAGAAAGTAATCTTTCATCTTTCACGGTCCAGTATTTGGCATGCACATTCATTCATTCCTGCACTCTGCAGAGAGAGACAGTATAGCCATGTGTGGCTCTTACTTTTAGCTCAGATCCTGCTGGGGGGGGGGTCACAATTCCCGCTGTGGAACAAATCTCAAAAAAGAAACAAACACGTCCTCCCACCAGGTCTCAAACAACCGACAGATCCCTCTAAAGTACTCGAGGAGACTGTTTAATTGTTTCATCCTCTATAGACTGGGAATGCCTTCCGGAAGTTCTGCTCTCGATATGAACTACTTTTTGTTGTAGAGTGATGGGATCTGGGGACTGCTATTTTTGGAGTTGAGGGAATGACCTGCAGGAAAGTTCAAAAGATGACAGAGTGGTTATATGAAGGGAGTCCTGCTTCAGAAAATCCTCCCCTCCTCCTCTGAAATCAGTCACCTCACCCTGCCTCCTAGCCTCTATCCATGTGACTTCCCATGCAGCAAGCAGGAGGCCTGAGAACTAAATACACAGGGGACTCAAATGTTCTGCTGCGCAAGGGCACATCAGAAGAGTTCTCCCAAATATAATTCGGAGCGTATACCCAGCTGAGCGTGAGAGAGAAGGAGAGAGGCTGAAAGAGAAACAGAGGTGGGTGAGGGTGGAGGGGTGGGGACGGGGAACTGGAAAAAAATGAAATGAAAAAAGGGGAGGGTGTCGCTTCCAAATCAGTGAGGCTTGCATAAGTGAAAATCCATATCGGTCACACATTTAACCCAGATGGAGGTTATTCAGGGATATGTCTATTTATCCGCTTGTCTTTTTCAAGTTGGTCCGTCTGAAATCCGGCACACACCAATCAGCCTGGCCAGAGTCAGGGGACTGACCAGGGGGCCAGCAAGGGCAATCTGAGATCCCTCTCCAATGCCAGAAATTGAATCTCTCCTCTGCACTTCATCCAGAAAAAATAACAAACACAAAAACATCTCTGCTTACAATCATTTACCAGTTTTATAGTCTTGTCTCATTTCCTTTGATGTATCAAAAATATCCAGAGAGAGAGAGAGTGGTTGTTGAGGATAGCAAAGAGCAGGTTTCCCACTGCCTCTCCATCCTGATAGGAGGTAGATAAAGAGCAGGAGCTCTCATGACAACCAGGACGCCGGCCGTTATCGGACTCAGTTTCCTGAGGAAAATGGATAGAGGTGACAGCTCTGGGGAAGATAAGGGCTGTATTGTCTCAGGTAAGCACATAATCACTGCCGATCCCACTGCCTGTGTGATACTGTGCGGGGGACTCCAGAGTCACAGGCAGGCAAGTATAGCAAACAAATGAAACCCATCTGTTGAACTCTACACATGACCAAGAGAGAATATTACAGTGGTTCACTTGTAGCTGTCATTTCTACCAGTGTATTGTTTGATACAAGATGTTATTGGCAAGATGCTTTGTTGTACTGCACAGCCACTTTAGGACAAACTGAGCTTGACTGGTGTGTCGGTGTAGCTCTGCACTTGTACATTTTGCCTTTCCTGCTTCAGCTCCAGACTGTAGTCGGATCATATGTTCCAAGACCAAAGAGATTTCTTTGTTGCCTTCGGTGACCACTCCTCTGCTAACACTGGCACTACAGGTTGGGTTCCCCAAGGGTTCATCCTGGGACCAGTCCTATTCAGCCTCCACATGCTCTACTGGGAAGCATCATCAGGAGAACTTTACATTTCCATATCCCCCAATGACACCAGTCCTGTTGATAATCTTGATTTCAAATCTTGCCGTTGAGTCAAATGTCAACAATATCACTTGACTTGCCTTTATCATCTGAGAAATAAAGCTTAAGTGCAGGAATGAAGAAAATAAATGCATCCCCATGTATACTGTAGCCCACCTTTGTGTATTAACCTCATAGCTGATGACATTTTGCAAAGTCAAAGCATTGGTTAATAGGTGGGAAATTACGGTACATGCTTTTATGACTCACTGGCTTGATTACTATAAAACTCTTTTCAGGTCTGTCAAAGAAAACTTTAAATAGCTACAGATAATTCAGAATGCAGCAGCGTGTGTTTTGTCTTAGACCAGAAGGAGAGTCAATACCAGAGTCCCTCCATTGCCTGTTAGTTTTACTAACTGATTTTAAGTTTTAGGTTTCAAATCACTAAATCGACTAGCATCTGTCAGACATGATTTTACCTTATGCACCATCAAGACCACTAAGATCTTTAAACTTGGTTGTTCTTAGGGTGAGTACCTGTCTTCTAATGTATTGCCTTTTGATGCTAACTTTAGTTATTTTTGTGGTGGAATGCTGGTATTGGTACTTGGTATTGACAAGTACACAGTATTGTACTCGTACTCTGTTTGAAAACAAATACCCTCCATCAGATAAAGCATTAGACGCATGACTGTTTGTACTTCACCCCTTCTAACCTCCCCTCTCATCTCCCTACACCCGTCACCTACTTTACTGTATAGCTTCATCACCACTTTCAGTGTCAGCTAACCCCTATCACTGACTGCCTAGGCTCAGCAGCCACAGTGTGTTTTGAGCAAGATAACAACAGTGTACACCACACCAGCAGACATGAGACCCATTTCATGAGAATCACTCCCTCAACAACCATAATCCCTAACTACATACAACACTGAAATATGCATCATCACCCGGTTTGACACATTAGCGACAAATATTTTTTTCACAGCTTAATGTGAATATAGTAAGTAAGTATATATATGAGTATGATATACTCTTTTGATCTCGTGAGGGAAATTTGGTCTCTGCATTTATCCCAATCCGTGAATTAGTGAAACACACTCAGCACAAAGTGATGGGTTAGGTGCGTTGCTCAAGGGCACTTCAGCCGCTTCCTACTGGTTGGGGTTTGAACCGGCAACCCTCCGGTTACAAGTCCGAAGCACTAACCAGTAGGCCACAGCTGCCCCTAATGATAACTAGATGTACCGCATAGCGGTACAAAATATGACCGCCGCTCAGTCCTGTACATCCATTTCGCGAAAATAAATCACACTTCAATTTGTCTCCATCTTTTACTCCATCCCCCACTCTTGAAACTTTTGTGTATGCTTGTTTGGCATGCCTGAGTGTGTGTGTGCGGCTGCACAGAAAGTAGCCTACTGGTGCTGAAAAGGTGAATAGATTGTAGAATAGCCAAAGAAGATGTACCATTGTTATTAATTCTCTCTAAACAATCACAAGTAGGGCAGGTCATCACAGTTCATCCATTGCAACTGGATTGATGAAAGGTCACTTACACCTGTAGGCTACATTGTATTTGGGAAAAGCAAAAGGTATCAGCATAATGTTATTTATTTATTTATTTATTTTGTATGTATTTATAAACAAAAACATCTCTGTCAGTTCCATGCCGTTTTCAACAGCTATCAAAAACAAAGGTCATTTTTGGATGGATGGATTTTTTGTGAATGTTTCTTCTTCTACATAAGATTTTAGTCATCTTTAGTTCATGTAATACTTTATTGTCAATGCACAAATTAAGTAACAGTAGTCTGAAACGTTATTGTTAATGCACAAATTAAGTAACAGTAGTCTGAAACGAAATGCTGTTTTACATCTAACCAGTGGTGCAAATAACTGACATGTCCAAATGGGCCTTGATGAAATGCGTCGCTAGACTGTTCATACACATTTTAACGGGCCAAAGTTGAAGAGCTTTTGTCCGTTATTGTTCGTGCAAATATAGGCTGATTCATGTTCCCTTGCATTGTGTAACTAAGGTCCATGGCTAGTCTGGCTTTCATCAGACCAACCTCAATCTTTTAAGAAATCAAAAAATAAATAGCGGGCAGATCAGGCTGGGTTCACCCAGCCTAGTCCATAGGCACCCGATATTGTTTAATTTTCAGATTGAGATATACACGCTCTGGCTATTCTAAATGCAAAAATGCATTAGGGAGTTATAACAAAACTGTAACTAACAAACTAGATCCTAATAGAAAGCTGTTAGCTTCCCTAAGCTACAGGTAGGATTATAAGGTAGGCCTATTTACAACATAAATTGTCAATAGGCTATGCTGGCGACACAAATAAAATCTCCTTTGGAAACCAATGGCTTACGACTTACAGTATCAAGCGGACTTAAACTGCCATATCGTGGCGAAAATTTGTAATAAGATTCACGCAGCTCCATGAGTCAAGGAAAGCGCGAATTAAGTAGCCACTTCTAAATGGGACCCACTACACAGTAGCTTAAGGTGTGTTGCTAAAGCAGCCATAATGAAATGAAGGTGTCATTGTTTGGATACTTCACACACACGTGCTTTTTAATTTCACAGACTACAACTACCAAGCTGGAATCAAAGCACATCGATTCCCCTCTCACACCCTGCACGCACTTAAAACAAAATTAACAGGCGTCTCAGTCTCACGCATGTATAGGCAAAACTGTATCAGACCGGTGTAACGTTAGTAAATCTTCCATTGCACAGAATGATTTTGTAGCACGTGCAATAAATGACAGTCGAAAGATACAAACAGTGCTGCTATCAATTTGCTTGGTATAACCGCATTTATAGTTTTCTACAAATGCAATCAATCAAATGGGCCTCCATCACTCAACCAACGCTAACGGTAACATTACCTAGGTCCTTATTGATATTACAAGATTAACGTACCTGCAGTAAAAACCAAGCATGTCCGATAAACATCCTCACTTCATCCTCACTTACACTTCATGTGAACATCGTCCTGTCCTTATTAGATGTTCGCTGCGGTAAATTACAGTCCTTGTAGGAAGTGTCCATTGTTTTTCCAACCCACTTTTAACTTCCAACAAAATTACGTCTCACTGCAACGATGCGCCATCTAGTGGACAAACGACTACTTATCGCCAATACTGAAAATGCAGCCATGATAATGATGATGAATATTTTGGCTTTCTTTTGATCCTACTGAATTTGTAATTATGTATCGGCCGTTCTAATACCGATAGTATGTGGGTGCCTGTGTGTGTGCATGTTTATATGTGTGCACCGCCATTTACAGGCCAATGAGTGTACAGTCACTAAATGTACACATAACCTAATTTTTTTAGCCCCCCCCATGGATGAAATTCTATTCTACGAAACTTGGCATACCCCCAGACCCCCAGAGAATGCCAGGTCAATCATACACATAAAATTTGGTGCAGTTCTGAACATCTTTTGAATGACAACTGAAGATAACTGAACTGAAGATAGGGGCGATTAAAGCAGAATAATATTGCATTTTCATTTTTTACCGGGGGGGGGGGGGGGGGCAAATCACAAATGAGTGATTATGAGCCAGGTTGATGTGGGCCCTTGAGACCAACATACCATAAAAGATTCACAGAGAACTGTGTCTGCCCTACCCTCCTTTCGGGGGGGTCCAGTCCAGCGGGGGGGCTGCAGATCAAAACGAAAAATGACGGTTCCATGCTATCCATGTGGGGGTACATGCCCACCAAGTTTTGTGTACCCCGATCTTTCAGTGTCCCGGGAATCCTTGTTGGTGTACGTCACTAAATGTACACATAAATTATTTTATTGTAAGGCCCCCCATGAACGAAAGTACACAAAACTTGGCATGCATTCAGAGGGTGTCATAATGATCCTACACTTTTAATTTCGTGCAGTTTTGACCTTGTCAGCCAGAGATATTGTGATGAAAACACCAAATTTTTTGCTTTTTAATTTTTAACTAGGTGGCGCTATACATGAAATAAGTGGTAATGGGATGGGTTGACATGCCCCCTTAAGACCAACATACAAAAAAAAGGTGGACCTCCTAGGCCCTACGGTTCTCGAGATATTCACAGAAAACTGTCTCCGGCCACCTACAGGCCAGTTGGTGTATAGTAACATAAATGAATTTATTGTGTGGCCCCCCATGAACGGAATTCCACAAAACTTGGCGTGCATACAGAGGGTGTCATAATGATCCTACACTTCCAATTTCGTGCAGTTTTGACTATGTTAGGTCACAGATACCTTCAATTACACCACCTCATTTTTACTTTTTTGTGTTTAACTAGGTGGCGCTATACATGAAATGAGTGGTTATGGAATGGGTTGACATGGACCCTTGAGATCAACATACAAAAAAAAAATGGTCCTCCTAAACCCTACGGTTTTCGAGATATTCACAGAAAACTGTGTCTGCCCTACCCTCCTTTCGGGGGGTCCAATTCAGCGGGGGGGCTACAGATCAAAACGAAAAACGATGGTTCCATGCTATCCACGTGGGGTTACATGTCCACCAAGTTTTGTGTACCCCGGTCTTTCAGTGTCCCGGGAATCATTGACGGAAATTTGGGCATGCGAAAAAGAAAAGAAAAAAAAAAAATAAATAAAAAAAAAAATAAAAAAAATCTGACTAAACCTATATGACCGCCGCTTCGCTGCGCGGCGGTCATAATAATATATGAGCATTAAAACAATTCACAACAACATCTGGACTGCTGAGTTCATCAATTAAGCTGTGTAAGACATGTATTCAACAACCACAAACTCAATACAGGACATGGTGCAAACTGCAGAGGTCTCCTGAATGTAGAAACTGCAGATGTGCAGAGTATGTGATGTGAATACACATAGCCAGTAGTCAGAAGAATCAGCTCAAGATTAGTATAACCAGAGCAATGTACATTGTCAGCCTTTTATATGCTCCACTTTTAAAAATTCAGAGGTTACAAGCATACAGTACTTCCATTGTGTCTTTGATATTTTGGTTACAATACTTTGGGGTAAAATGAAAGTCAATGATAATATAATGGCAGATATTTCTATACACAGGACTTATAATATTTTTATAGTTATTATGACCGCCACGCAGCGAAGCGGCGGTCATATAGGTTTAGTCAGATTTTTTTTTTTTCGCATGCCGAAATTTCCGTCAAGGATTCCCGGAACACTGAAAGACCGGGGTACACGAAACTTGGTGGGCATGTAACCCCACATGGATAGCATGGAACCATCGTTTTTCGTTTTGATCTGTAGCCCCCCCGCTGGACTGGACCCCCCGAAAGGAAGGTAAAAATGAGGTGTTTTCATCACAATATCTCTGGCTGACATGGTCAAAACTGCACGAAAATTGGAAGTGTAAGATCATTATGACACCCTCTGTATGCACTCTGTATGAACGCAAGTTTCATGGAATTCCGTTCATGGGGGGCCACACAATAAATTAATTTATGTTACTATACACCAACTTGCCTGTAGGTGGCCGGAGACAGTTTCCTGTGAATATCTCAAGAACCGTAGGGCCTAGGAGGTCCACCTTTTTTATGTATGTTGGTCTTATGGGGGCATGTCAACCCATCCCATTACCACTTATTTCATGTATAGCGCCACCTAGTTAAAAATTAAAAAGCAAAAAATGAGGTGTTTTCAATACAATATCTCTGGCTGACATGGTCAAAACTGCACAAAATTAAAAGTGTAAGATCATTATGACACCCTCCGAATGCATGCGAAGTTTTGTGTACTTTCGTTCATGGGGGACCTTACAATAAAATAATTTATGTGTACATTTAGTGACGTACACCAACAAAGATTCCCGGGACACTGAAAGACCGGGGTACACAAAACTTGGTGGGCATGTAACCCCACATGGATAGCATGGAACTGTTGTTTTTCGTTTTGATCTGTAGCCCCCCCGCTGGACTGGACCCCCCGAAAGGAGGGTAGGGCAGACACAGTTCTCTGTGAATATCTTGAGAACTGTAGGGCCTAGGATGACCAATTTTTTTCCGTATGTTTGCCTCCAGGGGTCATGTTAACCCATTTAATGTGCACACATGTGCACAAACAGATACACACGCACACACATACATTCATAGTAATCATACGTATGACACATACTCACACAGTAGACATATGTACGTATGCATGCACAGGCACATACGCAGGCACACACACAAGCACGCGCGCACACACACACACACACACACACACACACACACACACACACACACACACATAACATAAACATGTACATGCACACATGCACACAATTCAAGAATTTCTGAGAATTATGAACAGGCAAGATGGAGGTGGGCTTGTATAAAATGAATTTTACATGTGAAATCTATGAACTAATCATGTTTTGGTACTTGTTGTCTAGCAGATACCAGTGAGAATTGAGTGTGAATAATGCAATTTAGTGAAACATTTATAATCATATAGGCCTTTCAGCATGATTTATTTTTGTGGAAAAAATGTGCTGGACTGGGCGGCGGTCATATTTTGTACCGCTCTGCGGTACATCTAGTTGATATAGTTGTTTATCTTAATGTTATGGAATATAAATATCTATGCATGCCCAATGTCTTTACAGTGATGCACACACATAGTATACAGTCAATACAGTAGTAGTGAAACACACATACACTTACAGTATGTGTATACACACACAGACACAAACACACACACACACACACACACACACACACACACACGCACACACACGCACACACACGCACACACACACACACACACACACAAAGGTGCATACTTGCCTCCGACATCAGAGTGTCATTCTTCTGTTTCATCAGGGACATTTAAACTCATCTATGGCAGTATCTGGTCATGTTTAGCCTGATGTCAGGAGAGAAAGCACACTTTAAGACCACAGCTACAACGACTTCCTCTTACTGCACTTATACTCTACTTCCTCTGGTCTATTTGTGAGAGAAATGAACCATTTGAACCTGAATCAGAACACAGGAGAGTCAAGTGGTAAGAAGGAGCAGACAGACCAGATAAGAATTCTTTTCACTTTGAGACAAAATCCTTCTACCATGCTTCTCAACAAGATAACATTTTCCATTGCCATGGTAACTTCCTACTTCTTCCGTGATCAGGCCCTGACAGAGTTTTTCTGCTCACACAATGAGCATGGGAAAGGCATGTGGGGATATGCACACAAAGGCCACCCCCTAAAACGTCACATACACATATCCCTATATCACATGATGTAGACGCCCAACATCACTCTGACCTTTAAACAGCTACATTTGAAACTATGCTATGAGGTGCTCAGATGAATTGCATTAGTAAGCAGAAAGGCATTGTGGGATATCATTCATGACAGTGCATGTTGAAGTAAAGTGTTTAAACTACCGATTTAAAGGCTCAATCTCTTTTCTAACTGGTGATCAAAATAAAACCACCCTTAAGACTACTATACTAAGACTACTACTATAGGAATCGTATAGTATTTTGGGACAAAACATTATAGTAATATTATAGGAATACTATAGTATTTTGGGACATACTATAGAAGTACTATAAGACTAGTATAGTCCAGAACATCACAGAATGTTATGTTCTGTAATACCTCTATAATATCCTAGAGCCGCTATAGTATTTCTATAGTAGTCTTATAGTACTTGGATATATATAACGCCTTTTGTACATTAAATATATGGGAGTCTAAAGCAGTGTTGTGGACATTATATATTTTTTCATATATGAAAGTGCCCCATACCAAAAAGGTAGACTTGTCTGACTTTTCTTTCTTTAAAAAGGTAAACTTTGCTGTACTTCCCCAGGCTGTTATCTCAGCCTCTAAAATCTATAGCAGCCTACGGCTGAATGGGAGGTTACACCTTGTGATGAAACTTTCACAGCACCGCAGGACCAGACTGCCCGGCACTTAACTGGGCAGAATAAACTCAGTCGGTGGTCTTATCCAATCAAAGGTGGAGTCACCTGAGCACTGAGAATAACTGCCAACTCTTTCTCAGGTCCACAGGAGAGAAATAAGATAAGGAGGGAGAGAGAGGGGGGGGGCAGTTCACATTTTCCACAGTGCATTCATAAACTCCTGTGTGTGTGTGTGTGGCTATTTTAGTAAACTTCTCTCCTGCTCCTTTCTCTGTATAGCCCCTACTGCTTGCAGTGGGAGACCCCAAATGAACATCCACTTGATCTGAACTCAGCATGGGAACCGTAAGGCAAGTCAAGAATAACAAGCCATTTCTCACCAACTGGGCATCTGACATATTTCAGGTTAATTATGGTCTCGATAGATCAACACTAGTTGGTTTATGTCAAGCTGAACGTCGAGCTGAAGCTGAAGCCAAACACCATGGTGAGCTCTGGTATTCTTGTAACAAGAATACAAAGGTAAACTTCTCTGAATGTCTCATTCCATGCCATTTTAGGGCTGTGGGGACAGGCTTTTGTGTGTGTGTGTGTGTGTGTGTGTGTGTGTGTGGGTGTGTGTGTGTGTGTATGTGTGTGTGTATGTGTGTGTGTGTGTGTGTGTGTCTGGGTGTGTGTGTGTGTGGGTGGGGGGTGTGGCCTCTTTTCCACTTTAAGATCTTCTTTCCTGGTGAGTCCTGGCTGTGCTGCTGATTCCCTCTGGCGCGTACTGGGTAAGGGAGACTGCCTGGCTGGCAGCTGACATCGCTATTGTTCCACCCTTGTCATAGTCATCAGGGGAGAGGGCCAGCGTTGTTCTGGTTTGATGTGCTCAGGCCAGCGTGTCACGGACTGGGAGACAGCGGTGGCGTGTACGACGTGACTTCTCACAGCTCAATCAAACGGCGTCAGCACGAGACAACACTACCTAACAGTTCACCCAGCACAGACACACACTCTTTCTTGACAAACAAATAAATAAACAGATAAGAAATAACGTAACACGCTATCACACATCAGAAGCACTTTCAATGAGTGAAAAGGCCTCTTTTTACACACTTGTTGCCTGTCTGTTTGTTATTCGTCATGTCCAGGGATGTTCGCAGTGGTACACTATGGGGAATGGTGCAGTGGCAGCGGCAGGACTTGTAGAGTCTTGTAGCGTCGTGTCCCTGGAGCACAATCAGCTCCCTGCTGCCCTCCTGCCGGCTGGGCCCAGGTAATGAGGCCTAGGAGGACTGACAGCCCAGGGAGGGTCAGCACCTCTGGTGTGAACTGAGAGGTGCAGTAAGATCTAAAAATAAATCTGAAGAAACACACTGCCTATTCTTTTAATGTCCCAGGGAACAACGCGGGTTTGCATGACCCTTTTTGGTGCTGTAATACCAGAACTGACAGTTGAATAAATAAATAAATGTCTGAGTCTGAACTAGAGTGATTAGACACATTTATCTTATCTCCCAACGATTTAAGTCTGGTGATGTTTGATCACAAGCCAATGTTGTCTTTTTTTGCAAAATAATGGTTATAATATGCTATGTTTGCATTTCAGGAGTCAAGGGAGATGACATTTTTGTTCAGTAACAAACAGAAATGTTCTGAGTAAGACATCAAGCAGTAAGACATTTTCTTCTAAACTAGTTAATCGTCACTTACCGGTAATCTTAATTCTCACTTCCACAGAAACTACCTATACTCTATCTTCACTCGCAGAATTCGCAGAATTTTCTTCCCTGGGCTGTGAGACGCGCAGGTGGTGATCTTACAATATCCTCTGCTCACAGTTCCCTGGCCTCGAGGGGACTCACCCTGCACACACACCCTTTATCCAACAGCAAACACACACAGCTTCCATTTGCTGTCTATACATACCACTCTACACTCTGTACACCTTGGAATAGCCTGGCACCATTTCATGGAAAGAACTGTATGGCACTGAAGGTGTCATGCTGGCTGGCTGCAGTGCAGACTGGCTTACTGATGGCTAGTGTATATGTCACCTTACCCATGCATGAGCAGAGCAAGTACAGGCCAGGCTGCAGGAACGCAATAACGGGAAGAAGAACATTCATATGACGAGTCTTTCTGTTGCACATATACGTTAAGATCATATAGAACACTCATATGACGAGTCTTTCTGTTGCACATATACGTTAAGATCATATAGAACACTCATATGACGAGTCTTTCTGTTGCACATATACGTTAAGATCATATAGAACACTCATATGACGGGTCTTTCTGTTGCACATATACGTTAAGATCATATAGAACACTGATATGACGGGTCTTTCTGTTGCACATATACGTTAAGATCATATAGAACACTGATATGACGGGTCTTGCTGTTGTACAGTATACGTTAAGATCATATGATACAGATCAAATTAGTTTTTGAATTTGTTTAAGTCATTTCACAGACTTAACTCTCTACGAGCAACACACTGTACATGAGCTTAATGATTTTGAATAGAGTGTAAAGCGTGGAGATAATATGTTATGACCAGTTTGACTGGTGACTTCAATAAGCATACAGCACAAACAAATGGCCAAAAAATGATGAGTGAAAAGAAAACAATGCCATGACTCCTGGTCACATTCTGCTCTACAGACCAGGTAAGCAAACCTCCGACCTCAGACAGCACGGCCTCTGTGTCTCCAAGTCTTTCTGTTCCTGTTATACCTCCCAGCTTAAGCATCTACTGTAGACAGTGAGCAATGTTTACACCAACACAGTCGCTCTAGTGCAGCCCCTATAAGCAAACACCAACACAGTCGCTCTAGTGCAGCCCCTATAAGCAAAGCAAGCACATGTCCCAAAAAACACTGAGCAGACTTAGCCCATATCATACACAGCACTGTTATGCATCCTCTCCTCTCTGCTCCACTTATGGGCTTTTTTGTATCAGATTTAGCAGGGAAGAGCAGAGCTGAGCAGAGCCACAGGATAGAGCACACAGAGTGCACACACACACACACACACCACAGCATATAGCACACACACACAGTAGCAGCACACCCAGCCACCGCGCAAAAGTAAGAGCAAAAGTAGGACAGAAAGACTGACTTTAAGTCTCAGTTTAGCCATGCGAGTGTGGCACACCATTCATAAAGAAGGTGGGGCAGACCAGTAGCACTGGCAGGCAAAATGTGTGGAAGGTGCACCAGGGCTGGTACGGAGAAAGAACGAGGATATCAGTGATGTATGGTGTCATTACATGTGCTATTAATACCTTACACATGTAGACATGGAAATGATAAAGGGACCTTGTTTTGTTATTACATTACATTTACACAACTGTTATAAATAGGTTCTGAAATACCTTTAACCTATAACAGATACACAGACAAGAAAGCTTACAATCACTAACTGACAATGATACAAGCCAGACCTACATCAAGATGTTGGGTCTGGGAACACACCATTGGCAAAGCTCAATCCGAGGGGCGGGATAAATGGTTGTCTTTCAAATTCCCTCTGCACGCAATAGGATAGCGCTACAACCAACCTTTTTTTTAGGAATGACTTCAGTGGCGTTCTTTGTTCTTTTCTCAAAGAAACACTTAACTCCTAGTCTTTAAGAGTCAAGGCCAAAGCCGATTCGAAAGACCGCTGTTCGCCAGCAGCAGCAGCTATCTTCTCTGTTTTTAAGTAGTAGGGAATTCACACGGAACCATCGTGAACTCTCTGTTAAGCCCGCCCACCGACTCTATACACGATGTGATTGGCTTGACCAGAGTTTGGTTTTTCCAGCTCGCATGCCAACGGAGAGTTGCTAGACGACCCTGGCTGCAAATTACATTTGCTGCCGCCAGGGTGCGTCTAGATTTCTAGGCTAACAAGCCCAGTATGACAAAGAAAATCTGATAATATAATTTTTCAGTATTGCCATGTACCTAAACACACATTGTGGGCTTTTTCAAAAATTGATTAGCATGGCACTTAGCAGAGCAATGGCAAAAGCTACAGTAGGGCACACAGCTTCAAACTGAAATCTGCACAGACTGATCCTCTCCATCATACAGTATAAACCATGTTTGCAGTCTGAACCGTCTAAAATCGATTGTATTAGTTTTCACTGTTAGACATGTGAATGAAGCGGTTAAGTTCAGACATCAAACTACTGTGATGTGATAGCCTACTATATGACATCTTTCTACACAATTCCACAACAAACGTGAAGTTCAGGAAGGAAACAAAAACATCTCATGAGCCCTCCTCTTGTCTCTCCCATTATACTGATGTATCTAATTAAGCAGTTATTACAGCACTGAGCACTAAGCTTGAAAGCTGAACAGCTCACTACAAAAATAGGTTAATTAATTACATTCTTCAAAGAATGTCGCTTCCAGGAAGATCTAGCCCATGCCAGGATCTTTCAGTGACTAGTCACCAGGGTAGGAAATGATACAGACTGACATTTCACTCAAGACAAGTAAGAAATCTTTCATGAGAAGCACTCCTGAAATCGTCATGTCCAAACAGCTGATATCAAAATCACTGGACTGCAATATTGAGATGGAGGCACCAATGACTAGGATACATAAACGACACCAAATGAATTACTGTAGTTAATCAATAGTAAAATAATCTATCAGTTCATCTATATTTTACTTACTTATTACTATATGAAGTCATTGCCTATAACATGTAAGAAATAGCACATGATGTATTTCAATGATTTTGAACTGTTTGCTAAATCAGGAACAGGGCCTACAGAAAGCACACTAATGTTGCCATGTCATATTACTGTAAAGTACCCTAGCTTTCATTGTGGCAATGCTTTCAAAAAGTAAAGGCACTATCTATCACAAAGACTGTAAACAGACGGGTCATGGCTAAAACTACCTTATTAAAATTCAGCTGGATGCTGAAACTTTTCCAGGTCCTCTAATTTGGGCTCTGATTCTTCCCGCAGTCTTAAAACTGCAGTGTTGCAACGAGAGCCTCATCTTTTATGCAATGCAAGAGTGTCTTCCATATCTAAATCCCCAGCCAACAGAGGAGAAAACAACCTAGAATAAGGTCTGCTTGTGGTCACAAATATACTGCAAAAGTGAGCCACATGATAGCTTTGCACCAGTTCCTCCTTGTATGAATAACTGCCAGTCTCTCTTTACAACAGCTTCATTCAGATTCTGTTCCCTAAATGTAGAGAATTCTCTATTATTCTCCACTGTTATGAGAAGTGGTGATTCTGGGTACCTTTCATTCTTGGGATGGCTTAGTCCATTTCAGGTCAGTCCTCGTTGTACACCTAAGTGAAGCTTTTAAGTTTTAAATTCTGAAAACAATTCTAATGTGTGTGGTTGCAGAGGCTTCCTGAAATGTGCTGGCATGGATGACATTCCATAATCACAATGCATCAATGTTGCACCATCTGACCAATCACTATAATCAATACTGACTCCCCTACAGTGAACCATTATACCAGATTCAGCACCATGTATTCCTAAGCAATTCATCACCAATGTCCACTCCTATTGTTACGGAACAGGGTCTCTTGGCCAGCTGTGGCAGAATCTTAAGCAGACTTGGTTACTGGAGCTTACAATCAGCTACCTAGGATTTAAAGAACAGTGGACATATTGTACCAACAATGACCAATTCAGATTCAGACTCAAACAGAACAAGAAACAGTTGCGCTTGTACTGTCTGGCCCCATTATGCTAATACCCTGCCTGGATAATCTGGACCAATAACAATACCCAAATTGACAGAGATATAGTATAATACTGAAAACAAATTTTGGATCATTGTTAGACTGTTACTGAGCATTGATCATGATCCCTAAAGGGATTATAATTTTCCAGCACTTGGGCAGAAAATCAATGTTGACTTATTCTGCAGTTATCAACATGACTTTAAAGACAATTAATTAAAGGTTGTAACCTATTTAACTACTGCCCATGAAATGCATACTGTAGGCTTATTATCGGTGTCTCGTTGGTCCTTAGTCTCAATTCATTGCTCTCCTCAGTAAGTTATTGGGTTATCGGTGAAGTGAAGTGAGCCTACTAGAAACATGTCTCACTGCACGTCAAGGAACTACGTCTGTGGCCATGTTACTCCTTGTGTTTTCAATGCATATTAGGTAATCCCTATTTTTCCATAGCCTACATATTTTAATGCCCATAGGATATGACGGAAATAGAACAAGTTTGAGCTCTACGTAGCCGTCTGGTTTTGACAGGTTGGCAGCACGTCCGACTGTAAAACGGTCTACATGGGGTGTGGGGCTATGCACAGAAGACATTGCCATTATTATAATTATTATAATAGCGACAATTTACAAATTAATTTATACATACAGCTGGCCAGATATTGGTAACGTCACTCTTTTACATAATTCGTGTTGAATTATGTATTCAAAGACTGAAACACAAGCAAAGAAACCAAAGCAGCAGAATTGGGACATGGAGAACTTCCAGAGATGCATCGTTACGAAAACATGGATGCATCTGCATCACATAAATGTCAGGAATGTATATTTGATTAACTGCAACATGCCATATCCCACGCACTGCATGCCGATGATTTAACTAGGACCGATATGCAACATTATACAAAAGTGTTAACATCAGTCAGACGATATAATGTTAAAGCTGCAGCTGAGCGTAGTAAGCTGTGTGACTATCTTACACGCACGTAGCCTATAGCCTGAGTGCATGCGTTTACGTCAAAAGCAATTAATAAGCATTTAGATACAAAACTCACCTGCTTCAATTCAAAGACGTCATGGAGTTCCACAGAATAAAGCGATAAGGAGATTTGTTAAACATGTTAACTCCTGTTGTCAGCGCTGCATGTTTCGGTGAGTAGACCTCATTTGCGTCACGCTGGTCTGGTGTGAAAAAATATCATTGAACTACCATGTGCCACCCTCTGCCCACCGCTTCCAGCTTCAACAGCCTTGCTTCTTTAGAACTACATAAAATAGCTTGGGGGCATTAGGCAATGCAGCCGCTTTTACGTACGCAAACGAATAGTAGCCTATGCAGTCTTACCTCACCACCGACCACGCGAAATACAGTCCGCCAAACCAAAGCGTTCCAGAAAGAACGGTGACGTAGCAGTGGATAGAAGTTGCTTAAAACCGTGCAATGCAACACGAGAGAGGCAGACAACGTGGGTGCCAGTCTCTCAAGTCCACAGATGTGCATGGAGGAAAGTATCACTGGCTGTCTGGCCATGGAGGGGGCGTGGTGGTAAACATGGAGCGGAGCATGGAATGGGGATGGCGACGGATGGTAGTGATGTGATGTACTGTGAATACCGTACCGTATTTGTATGATGGTGCCATTGCACGGTTAGGCTACATTAGACAGCTGGCATCTCTATCAACTGTATCGATAATCTGTCACGTTACATATGAATAATAACGACACGGTAGGTATACCACAGAGCACAGAATGGTCATAGGATCACACAGAAAAAAACAATTAGTAAAGTCTGATAGGAATAGGATACATGCTTGATCATTGCAATTTGCATAATAATGTTTATGTGTGTTATAGGCAACTAACACTGTTGTAAATAGCAAGTAATAGCCTACATAAGGTTGATATGTTGAAGAAGGACATCAGGAAGCACAGGGGCCTTTGACAGCACCTGTGTTTCACTGTCAAGTCAACTCATAGCTGCACTCAATGCTGTGTATGACCACAAGAGAGTGAAAGTGCCCTTTTCAATCAGTCTCTGTGCATTTGTGAAAAAGTCACAGCAGAAGGTTATCCCTGCTTCTGCTTTCAGAATAGCAGAGGTCCACAGCCCACACCAGACAGATCTGTGTGCTCTGCTCCAACCTGCTGTCCTGTGCCTTTAGCAAGCCAGAGCTGGAAACAGGTTATACTCACAGTGCAGCACGGCATGAAAGACCCAGTCCGCCTGTCGGTCCAGCAGCCGGTCGGCTCCCAGCTGGGACTGTGGTGCAGGTCCGTGTGTGCCTCCGTGTTCCCAGTCCTGTCTCTGACTTGGTACCGTGTCACCGTGGAAACGACCCAGCAACATGAGGCTCCTTTGCTGTCATTTCACCGAAGGACTCTGCAGTGTGGTGTATGAGCCTGTGTGTTTCAAGGGGGTGCTGGTGGACGATGTGAAGGGGAGTGTGTATGTGTGCGTGTGTGTGTGTGTGAGAGAGAGATGGAGTTAGGGAGGGCTAGCTTCACTGTGAAAGCTCTCAGGCAGCACTGCACCAAAAGTATGTTGGGTATAGATTTACACCTCAGGCAACTCACTCCACTGCTTTACTGAAGTATAAGATCAGGACTTTTGTGGGTATGAGAAATGTGATCCATGCAATAATAGTGTATAGTGGTCAGGAGCAAATGTTACAAAATATATTACAATTGATTAGCTCTTGTCATATACTGTATAGTAATAGCTATTTGAAAGAAACAAGAATTTAGTAATTGGCCTAATTTATCACACCTCCCATCAGAATGGGATTCAGAAACAGATGTTTTTATCCATTGAGGAATTCTTAACCCGGCGCCACCGCTCCGATATAAAATCTGTAGCCTAAATTTGTACATGTTGTGATAACAGTCACATGCATTGATTCAAAGAGATGCCAGTGAGATCGTCAGGTGCAGCAGTATTTCAGAGGAAATGGGCTGCATGTCTGTTGCCTCCAAGGGTCAAGTCTGCTGTGCAGTCGCCCAATTCAGGACAGTACTGCTTGACTGATAGCCCTCACACCAACACTACAAAAGACACAACACAAACAGCCATCTGCACACAGACAGGACAGGACACAACTGTATATTTAAAGAGGTTGTGTTATATTTAAGTCTACTCTTCAATATGAACACGTACAGATTGTCATTGTGACCAGCATAATGCATTTCTCTTTTAGAGTTTAGCTACAGAACAAGAAAAGAGAACTGTTTAAAGCATACATATCTTGAAAAGTTTCTGTGAAATGTTTATGCAACATACATACACACATACACACACACACACACACACGTTTATACAAAGATTTTGCATATTACAATACATACAGTAGTCAAAGGAACAGTACATATAAAATTACAACAACGGTCAATCAAGATCCCTTTTTGAAGTGTGACCAAAGCATGTTCTCAGGATGAAAACATAAGCCATTGATTCAAAATCATTTCAGAAATTACTATTTGAAATGACAGACCAATGACAGTGAAATAAATGTAATTTTGTATCGCAGTGGTATTGCAGTGGAATGTATAAATAATAAAAACAGTATAAAATGTATTTTTAAAAAGTATACATATCTATGAGCAAGTCTGTGGACTGTCACATTTACATCTATGATCCATCATTGTTTTTTGTCTATATAACAAAGTACACCAATTATGAGGTAACACAAACAAAGGTTATGTGGCCTACACTCGTCAAGAAAATAAACATTACAACTTCATAGGTTTAAAGGGAGAAAAGTAGTCTTTCAGTGCATTTAAGGTTAGGGTAGAGCAGAGCTACAGTAAGAGACAGGAAAACTACCAGAGGTTTGAGGGAATTAAACAGAAAACACTGTGGAGGGCAAATTATAACCTGACATAATAAGACATTTGGTCATTGTAGAGAGGGGCAGACAACACCTTGTCACTAAAGTAGCTGATGGAATGTATTGCTAAGAAAGTGCTCATGTCTGAACAATATACTCTATAAAATACATTAAAATATAGCATTTAAATCAATTTAAATATTTAACAGCATACTTAAAGATCAGCATGTATATACTGTATATGCAAAAACCTAAAGCATATCATCGATGATGTCCTGAGTGCAATATATATATTAACCAAAATAAAACTTTTGCATATTCATTTAGATGACATGATGTATTGCACAGATAAAAGTAGACAAATGAATCATTTTAACTTATATAAAAATAAATTATTTTGAAAATCAGAAGTATAGCACACCTAATACATCTACAGTGTGTAAACACGGAGTAAAATAAATACCAGCATAAGAAACTACACTGATAGTACCTGGTTCATAGAAATGACCAAAACAAGCTGTAAAAAATTTAAGTGGTCTTCATGTATTGAAACTTCTCTTTCAATTCCTTCAAAAACTGCAAATTCATACTTACGGTTAAATAAATATCTAAATGAAAAAGTCAAAAATCCCTTCTATGGAAATTAAAACAGTAGAAAAGAATTAGTTTAACAATTACTTCAGTGGTTCCACAGAAAACGCCAAGCTTGTTGAGAGGCTCGGACAACTAAGCTTTGTGGTATCCATTTTTGGACTTCTTCATGGGTTCAAAGTTTTCATAAATAGTGAGGGCAGCTGTGTTCTGATAGATTAAGTCCACATTAGTCCCCGTCCGTGACCTGATAATATCTATGGCACACTGATTCAGGAACACATACTGGTCCTGGGGACACACAGAAAAAAAAAATTCACATAATTTTTCAGTGCAACGGCTTTAACCATTCACCAGCTTAAGTCTCCCCTTGACAATACTGTACATGTCGAAAACTGTGTCACTTACCTCAGTTTGTACCATGAGTGTTCGGTGCATTCGGAGATCATGGATGATTCCATAGATGTCAACCACACCGTCCCGCTCAATCTGGAAGATGAGCCGGTCGATGGCAATGAACGTCCCCGTACGGCCCACGCCAGCGCTGTGTGTTAGAGTGGAAAGATACAGACCTCAGACCCCAGACTCTGTTTGTTGGTAAGAAACAGTTTAGGTCACACCCTAACATAAACAGGACTAGAGAGTCTGAAAACAAAGGTGTAGCAGTGTGAGACTGAGAGTGTTCAATGTAGTCCTTTTACCTTTATATAACAGCTTTAAACTCATTTTGAATAAGAGATAATATAAAGAATGGCATCTCTGACATTGATGGTCCTGGTCTGAAATGTTTGGTGTTGTACTGTGTAACTGCTGTACTGTGCAAGACCATGACCCTTTGCCTAAGTGTTCGATGCACTGCCTTATTGCTAAATCCCATTTGTAAATACCAATTATTACATTGTGTTGCTTTAAAGATCATCATCATTGCCCTGGACATTCAGTCAGTTGAATTTAACCCATTTAACTTATTGATCATTAAGATTGTTTATGTTATATTTTGTAAAGTGAGTTGCTTTTGTGCCTGAAACTTGTGCTACATAAATCAGATAAGTGAAGTCAGAAACGAGTCAGGGGTGAGGAGAGGTCAGTGTTGACCGCTGCAGACCTGCAGTGCACCATGGTCGGGGAGTGACGGGAATACTGGTCCATGTGCTCCCGCACCAGGTGCCGGAAGTTGATGAGCAGCTCGGTGGTCTCCGGCACGCCGTGATCTGGCCAGGCCGTGAAGTGAAAGTGCCGGACGGCGCGCGTCTCTGCCGTCTTCACCTGGAGAGGAGCATAGGGGATCACTTACCACACATACACACTGATGTCTAATCAGATAAGGATGGTGTCAAAGCAAATCGTGCAGTCTGAACAGTTTATGTCAAAATGGGCTAATAAGAAAAAACAACTGAAATTGGTTAATGCGTTTTGTGGAGTCCTATATCTGGTTCTCTAGTTGAAATAACTCACATTTTTGACATCAAAGTCTCGAATTGTCCAATCCTCCAGAGGAATTTCAGAGGTTGTGGTCACAATCAGATTAGTGAAATGTTTGGACTCCTGGCCAACTGGCCAGTACTCTTCACATTTCACCTACAGGAGATAAACATCATACATCATAAACACCACTGACTTGGCTGTAACCCAGTGTGTCTGCATGCATAGCTTGCTAGCCACAGCTCACCCGTCCTTGCTCATTGCATCTGGTAAGCATGACCACCGTATGAACATTCTTCTCCCAAATCATCCTCCAGAAGTCATTCACTGTGACAGGCAAGGGGCCCTGAGCGGCGATAAACTCCTTACGGGAGTTGTAACCCTGGAACAACAACAAAAAAAAAAAAAAACAGCGCTTCCATTAACAACCTTGTTCAGTCACAAGCATGTACAGTAATAGAGATAGGAGAGATGCAGGAGTTGAACGGAGTGCACAATGTGCACCACACTGGGAGGGATACGCACGGGCATGTTGCTGGCATTGATGTAATCATCAAATGGATTGCCATGGATAGACAGCTTGACCCGTGAGTTATCATCTACATCGAGAACAGAGACAAGGAGATTACGCAAACACCAACAATGTATTAACTGCAGGTTTTTAGGTTCTATAGACGCACACACACACGCACATGCACGCGCACGCGCACACACACACACACACACATGCATACACACACGCACACACACACACACACTTACAGGGTAGCACATTGTTGTAGCGGTTCTTTGTTCTGTTTTCAGGGGCTAAAGCATGGTTCTTGGGATGATTAATACCCACAGGCTTGAGGTCCTACAGGGCACAGGGACAGGACATATTTATGAAACAAATAATACACTCTCTTATGCTCTTAAAAATGGGGATGGCCTAGAGTTCACAATGACAGCAAACAGTGTGCATGGTTACATGTGTTAGCAACAGCTCCCCTGGAATCCATTGTTCACAATGGGCACATATGCTAACTGTATAATACCAGCATCATTTTTTAAAAGAAAATAATGTGACAGCTGTTACCTAGTGGAGAATAAGATCCAAGAACTCACCTCAAATTCCTGTGCAAAGCCACAGAAGGAATCAGCTCTTTGCCTTCTATAGTGTGCCTCATAGTCCTCCACCTTTATGGGTTCACTCCTTTAAAACCAAAATAACAGCAGAAATATGTACTTTAAATGTGCAATAAAATGTTACTCTCTATATGCCATAGTTTATACAGAGGGACAATCTTACAGGTCACGTAAGATCAGTGTCAAGAGTCTTTAAGTGGAGTTACTTACACTTTGTTTCTGTAAAAATAAAGGAGGGGTATTTTTGGGTTAGTAATCAACAATTATCACGTTATAAATGGAACAGACGTAAGTTAAATAGCTAATTCAAAATAAATATATATCATCCAGGCCTTGATTTATGACAAACTGACCGTATGGAGTGGATAGGGACTCCTGGAGTGTCCTCCTTATTTTTCTTTCTAAAATGAAAGATTATTGTAGTAAGATACAGTGCATGGAGGATAGAACATCTTCATATAAGTTTCAAAATTGCTAGGCAACAATAATCATAGTGACGATAAGAATGACGTAGTAATTAAAGGAACCGTATGTAAGATTGTGGCCAAACTGGTACTGCAATCACTTTCAAATTACTGTAGAGCAGTGTATCCCCTCCCCCTCCACCCTGATTGGCAGAGCTGGCAACCCGGATGCCGAAACGCTACTGACATTGTGATTAGCCAAAACACAACATGACAACATCAACATCAGTTGAGGGCTGCAACTTCACTTTTTAAATGACAATATCCTGGCCGGACTACTGTTGTCAGTGATATAAGTATTTGAAATTAACATGATTTCTTAATGTCTAGTGACATATCAGGGCCATTTTATGATTAATTGAAATACATTTCTTACATACGGTTCCTTTAAACAAACCTCTTAAATGTGGCAACAGTAATCATAGTGACGATAAGGATGACGTAGTAATTAAACAAACCTCTTAAAGGTGTAGTAATTAAACAAACCTCTTAAAGGTGTAGTAATTAAACAAACCTCTTAAAGGTGGCGACAATAATCATAGTGACGATAAGGATGATGTAGTAATTAAACAAACCTCTTAAAGGTGTAGTAATTAAACAAACCTCTTAAAGGTGTAGTAATTAAACAAACCTCTTAAAGGTGGCAACAATAATCATAGTGACGATAAGGATGATGTAGTAATTAAACAAACCTCTTAAAGGTGTAGTAATTAAACAAACCTCTTAAAGGTGTAGTAATTAAACAAACCTCTTAAAGGTGGCGACAATAATCATAGTGACGATAAGGATGATGACTATGGCTGCAATACCTCCTCCAATGGCTCCACCAATGACCGCTGGAGGGACAGAACATGTCAAAGACATAGTTGTTTCCTAGTTGCATAAATGTCTTAAACAATGGGATATTTATATGATTTAGAGTGGGAAAAGGATGGCTATTGCTGCCATTTAGCTGTTAAGAGAAACAGATGACGCTTTGCTTTGGGCTCTACTAGCTGTTACCTGGATTTTCAGGAAGATCTACAGGTGTCCTGTGGAACTCAGTGATTGAGAAGTAGGACTCAGTTATTGAAATAAGCCCATTCTGCACTTCAAGCTGGGTGAAAGTGACAACGGCATAGCTGTACAGGTGAAAGGAACAGGAGCAGCCCATCACACAAAGACAGAGGTGGTGATATTCAGATTTCCATCACATGAGGGCCATACTTCACTAGGGGGCAGCCGTGGCCCACTGGTTAGCACTCTGGACTTGTAACCGGAGGGTTGCCGGTTCGAGCCCCGACCAGTGGGCCGCGGCTGAAGTGCCCTTGAGCAAGGCACCTAACCCCTCACTGCTCCCCGAGCGCCGCCGTTGAAGCAGGCAGCTCACTGCGCCGGGATTAGTGTGTGCTTCACCTCACTGTGTGTTCACTGTGTGCTGTTTGTGTTTCACTAATTCACCGATTGGGTTAAATGCAGAGACCAAATTCATATATCAGAGATCAAAAAAGTATATATACTTATACAGTTCATCAGACATTTGCATAGGCTGACAAACATGCCACTCCTGCCTCCCCCACGAGATTATTGAAGAATGTATGGTGCGCTAGAATACCATGTTTCTCACTCATAGAAATATGTTTCTCACTGAGGACAATCTCATCTCCATTTGAAAAGAACAAACGTGTACTGTAGATCCGATGTAATTCGGAGATAACATCTTTTTTTTTTGTTCACTTACCTATAACTCCCCTTTGCATTGAGTGGTCCATTTACGTAGTCCTGCCACTGAGTCTCATCTCCGATCACCGCGGTGACCGTGCCTGTACTGCGCCTTGACCTCTCAGAGACAGCACTGGAAGCATCAGACTGGAACTGCTGAACAACAGCCAGGTATGTGCTGGTCTTTCTTGCTGTCCAGTCTGAATGGGTATTGGTCAGGTAACTGCTTGCTCCTCCACCATTTATTAACCCTTGTTGGGAAAATAATACATACAATAAAATAAACAAAATCATAATTTACAAAGACGAATATATAAGACTCATGTGGAGGAAGTTCAATTTAGAACATAACTGTTGATACTCATACCAGTGTCTGAAGTGACAAGGATGCCGTAGGCGACTATAGGGCCGTAGGTTTTGTTGAACAGGCTGGTGCTTAGCTGGAGAGTGAACTTGTTGTACTCTACGTCAGCCGTCGTCACAGTGTTTTCAGTGCTCGTTGTAGGAGGGACTGCAAGAAGCACACAAACTGACCAATCAGAGGTGTACAGAAACAAAAATGTGTAAACTCTTCTTCTAAAATTGATGGACAGACTGAAAGACAAACACACACACACACACACACACACACACACACACACACACACCTGTGATGCCAGTCTTGCAGGACACACTTTTAACAGAGCTGCTCTTCCCACAGCCTCTTGTCACGATGCCAACCGTGTAATCAGTGTAGTAAGATAGACCAGAGAAGGTATGACTGCATGCAGTGGGGTTACATTTGGAAATTTGTTCCTTTGAGTTTCCCAGCTGGATCTCAAACCCTATGTTGTTGCCAGGAGGGTTATTCCACGTCAGCTGCAGAATGGCTTCTGTCCGGTTGGGCCCAGTACAGGTTAAGGGAGACACTTCAGCTGCATCTGCACAACACATACACGTCATGTTTAGCGTACGCTGACAGCTATTACAATATTCTCACATGCCTTATTGCTGAGGTGAAATCTATTTATGTTTACAGAAACATTGAGAAGTGAAATATTATTTAGCACTGTAGGAAATAATGATGATTTCTGCAACAAGGACACATTGACACTTTACTCAATGGGCCAGTGATGCTGTAGTGGTTAGGGAATTCAGCTTCCGGGCAGAAGCCAGAAAGTCACGTGTTTGATTCCTGGCTGCCCCACCCGTAGTGTCCCTGAGCAAGGCGCATAAACACGAGTTGCTTCAGGGGGACTCTTCCTGCTGATGGTCTCAATAAGTCACTCTGGATAAGAGTGTCCGCTAAATGCATAAATATTTGCTGCAAAAAAAATAATAGCACTCCCATTTCTGCACCAGTGCCTAGAGGACCCAACTGACCTCCACGGCTGTGTGACCGATGCTCACCTGTGCAACCTGATGTATACACCAGAGCTCCTGCAGTGTTGTCGGCAGTGAGGGTCTGTACACTGAAGTTGTAGCTACTTCCAGCACTTAAATCAGTGAATGTGAACTTATTGCTTTGGGTGGTGCTCGATGGTGTTCCTTTCGGGCCGCTAACGTTATACTTATATCCATCCTTGAAACCAGAAGGGGGTGTCCACTGCACTGTGATGCTGTTTGTGTTTGTTGCGGACACAATCAGATAGGTTACGCTTTTAGGTCCTGCCCAAACAAGAGGATGTGCACCAGAGTTAGGGGATGTGAGACTTCTCATTTATGTATTTGATGGTTAAAATCAACCTAAAGGTATCACCTGCTACCATACAATCCTGAACAGAGAAAGGGATCAGAGAGGACTGGTATTTGCCATTTGACTGTCTGTTTGACTGTTCATAAAGATGTTGCATAGTAGTTGCAATTTATTTGTGGTTCAAAAGCCTTACTTGTTGTCACAGGGTACAAGAACACCAAGTCACTCTTGAGGTCCATTGGACCAACAGTTGCCACAGAGATGTTGTAAGGTGTTCCAGAACTGAGGCCGGACAGGAGATGGGTGATGTTGTTGGTGGTGATTTCACTACTATTAGCTCCTGCTGTTTCATATGTGACAGCGTAATTGAAGCTGCCATTGGTCATGTTTGGAGCACTGACCCATGCTAGTGTGATGGAGTCTGTGGTTGTTTCTATGACTGTGATTGCTCCAGGTTTGGTGGGATCTACAGGGGAAAACAAAAGGGTTGAGTGAATCTTACAGTTTAGAAAAGCAGTGAGCATGGTTTTCTCAGTTGATGTTCCTAATGCACTGTAAGGCTGGATGCAGTCAGCCGAGAGGGAAGCAAGATGTGGCAGACAATTCAGCAATCATACTCTACTACAGACAATCCAATCAGTCGGGTTTGAGTACTCACAGGTTGCTATGGAAACCGGATCTGACGACTCACTGAAGGAGCCGCTGACTGTCGTAATGGTGACCTTGTACACGGTAGCGGGCAGCAGGTCGGAAAATGTGTGTGACAGATTGTGATTAGTGCTCTCATTGTTGCTAATGTTAACAGTCTGGACGGGGGCTCCAGCAGTGGCCAAGGAGACAACGTACTTGTCGACACCCTTCACGGGTGTCCATGTCACATAGAGGGTGCCCATTTTGCCAACATGCTTGACTTCAGGAGAGACTTTAGGAGGCTCTGTGAGAGGGGGAGAGGAAGAGCGTGTATAAAAAAGAGGGCATGTGAGAGAGAAAGAGAGAGAGAGAGAGAAGAGAGGAGTGCTACGAAAACTGGATCGGTGTGGAAGCAGTGAGAGGGCTGTGCTTAAGAACATGCCGGAAAAGCAAAACTTTGAGTGCAAGCCAAGTCCTGTGACTGAAAATCTGACTAGGGGCTCAAATCTAGGTAAGGGTTCACTCAGACGGCACATAGTCATGACAAACCATTAAAAAAAGATTTGAAAATTAGGACAAGAAAGTCATGGAAGACAAGCTTCCGTACTTGTGCTATATTCAATGCTGACTGGGTCCCCTGAGATGTTGTTGACCTGGCTGTACACAGTGGAGAAGCAGGAGATTCCTGGGCTCAGTCCTGTGATGTAGATGGTTTCAACGTGGATTGTCCGGTTGGGTTGGGCATCGCTGCAGTTGGTTGTTATGTAGTAAATCCCCCCTGAAGGGAAGCCTATGGGTTTGGTCCAGTTTAAGAACACTGTAGACTCGTTCTGTGTGATAGCTACTAACCCAGTGATTGGGTTGGGTTCTGGAAAAAAGAGTGCCATACAAGCTCAATATGCATAGCAGTAATTCGGGGATGTCACACATTTAACAAGGAAAGAAATGCCTGATGTTGACGACAGAACAGAAATTGCACACACACAAACACCACTATAAACGGTCAGTGGATCTTCTGGCCAATCGATTTCCGTTTCGGAAATGAAAATGAACAAAACAAAAAAACGAAGGATTATTTGATTTCCGTTTTAAAATACAAAATCGAAAAACGAGAAATCAAGTCGTTTTCAGCAGTTTGCGAGGTAGCCCAGGCCCTAGGGGATACCAGGCCTACTGCGGTCACGTAGCCTACCATAGGCCTACCTATGCAATCACTCATTTTACTTTGATGTATTTATAAAAAGCTTCTTAGAAATTATTACATGGGGTGCTTTTAAACAAGCTTCTGATTCACCCACTTTACCAAATGTAAAATGTATGGTTCTTACGCACTGTTTGATAAAGAGATAGTGATGGAGACCAAACTCACTTGTGAATGCAATGATGGACTTGGCTGGAGCTTGAGTGCCCCCTGGAGTCCGAGTGATGACAGTGACGTTGTACTCCCCTCCAGACGGCAGGTCCTCTATAGTTGCTGTGGTCTCATTGTATAAGAGCTGTTTAACCTGCGTCCCGTTAGGATAGTAAGCAGTCACCTGGTACGAATAGCCCCCTTTAGCGTCACTCTGAGTCCAACACACTGTCACACTCCCCGTGTTGAGGCTGAGCTGTTTCAGCCCACTCGGCGGATTGGGATCTGTAAGAGACAAGGCCTTGAAATGACACCTCTCTGTTCATTTGAACTAAATACAACTGATTTGAGATCATCACCAACTTTAGGAAGACTTATAGAGACAGAGACAGAACTGAGAGACGGGTTCCCCAAAGAGGAGACCCCCCCCCCCCCACACACACACACACACACCCTGTGAGTGTAGCAAAAACTGCAAAAGAGAAAGAGAGAGAGAGAAAAAGAGAGAGAGAGAGAGAGAGCATGCTGAATCTGTATTGAGATATGAGACTTACTGGTGTACTGCGAGATTGTGACCGCTGTGCTCTCATAGCTCAGGGGACCCACAGTCTTCACTGTAACGTTGTACTGAGTGCCTGGCAACAGGTTATTCATGGTTATGTTGTTATTCATCGTCACATTGGAAGTGCTTGTACTGGTCACACTGTAGTTGTACTCTCCCAATGTCATATTTAGAGGCCTCTTCCACGTCAGGCTTAAGGAGCTGTTGGTGAATTGCTCAACCACTAGCTCCCTGGGAGGGTTGGGATCTGAGGATGGATTGAAAAAGAAATATCTTTGCAAAATATTTGCTGTTTATCAAGTTGTGTCATAGACTTAGCTCTTTTCCGGTGGACATTTTCATTGAAGTTCTCATTTACTCTAGGACTAGGCTTAATCCATGTACAAGAAACCGGCCTGTTGGATTTAATGCTTAACTTACATGTGGCATTTGTGACCATGTCTGAGTCCTCCTGGAACGGTCCACTTTTGGTAGTCACCTTGATTGTGTAGCTTTTGCCTGGCAGTAGATTTTCAAAAACAACCGATTGGTTTGTCACCTCAGTCACATTTTGGATCGGAGTTTGGCTTTGGCAGATTACGATGACGTACGTCGCTACGATTCCAGTGGGACTGTCCCAGGTGACTGCCATGTTTGTTGTGGTTCCGATCGCAGTCAGGCCTGTTGCTTTCCCAACCCCTACAAAAAGATCAACAGAGGTCAGCAAAAAACTATTTCAATTCGTTTAATTTTAATTAATGATTTGTTATTACTATGTGGCAAGCTTTGGCAAATAGCTAAAGTTCCAGTTTGCCAAATGTTAAAAGCCAGGGCTAAAATCAAAAGAATCACTTGGGTGCAACTAGGTGTGACAACCTACAACAAGGTGTGACAAAGAAAATGGGTTCTTACTTGTGAATGAGGACACATCAACTGGCTGAGATGTCTTGTTATTTGCTTTGGTGATGACCTTGAACATGTAATTGGTGCCAGGGACCAGGTTGTCAAAAACTATGCTCTTGTTAGAGGTGCTAATGCTCTGGACAGAGCCACTAACAATCTGTGCTTCATATGTGTAATACTCTTTATGGTCTGCTGGGTATTCCCATGTGAGGTTAATTTGAGTTGTGCTGAGAGCCACTGCTGAGATATTAACTACAGTCGTGGGTTCTGGAAAAATAAATTGACAAAATCTTTTTAGGCAAAAATCCATAGTAAAAACAAAGTAACCATTCTCTCACTGTGATGAAATAAACACATTTAAGTCTGATTTCAAAACTTGTCTCACAAAAATACTCACTTGTATAGCCCAAAACGTATTCAGACTGCCCCTGGACAATAGGAGATGGTGATATAGTGGTTGTGACACTGAAGTTATATTCAGTTCCAGGTTGAAGGCCTGTAATGTCAACACTGCTTTCAGACACAGTCTGATTTGTCTGCGTTGGAGATACTGTTTTGGCCACATATCTATAGTAACTCTGAGGATCAAGAGGACTGTCCCATTCCAGTTTCACTGATGTGGTAGACATAGAAGTGCTTCTGAGGTTCATCACAGGGTTGGGCACTGTAAAAACAAGATGTGATTTAGGCGCTTACCCAATGGCAATTGAAAACGCCATTAATGCTGGCGAGATCAGATATGGCTGTAAAACTTTACACAGAAGTTTACCAAAGCTTGACAAAACTGAGAAATTAAATGTGCTTAAATGACTACAATTAAAATACATCCCTCATCACTAGGGGTTCTTTTTTGTTTCTACAGCAAATTTTAATATCTCAGTTTTTTTTTTTTACATAACTCAACTCATGGAAGCAGTGTAAGTAAAACAAACAAAAAAAACATGTGACACATACAAGTGTATTCAGCCAAAGAGACAGTGGAGCTCCTCAGGTTTTGAGGTCCAATGGTGGTCACATTAATGCTATACTGTGTCCCAGAGCGCAGACCCGACAGTATGGCAGAGGTGCCATTTTTAGTGACCTGCTCTGACGAGTCACTGGAAGAGTACAACACCGCATAAGAGAGTTGTGTTCCTGATTTCATCAGGAGAGGAGTGCTCCATGCGAGAGTCAAGGAGTTGTTGTTCCTGTTATTGATGCTGACAGAGTATGGAGGGTTGGGCTCTGAGAGAGAGAGAGAGAGAGAGAGAGAGAGAGAGAGAGAGAGATACAGAGAGAGAGAGAGAGAGAGAGAGAGAGGAGGGGGAGGAGAGAGGGGAGAAGAAGACTAGGGTGAGATACTAACAAAAGAGAGAAATAATTTTCTACTATGACTATCAGCAAAACACATGTCCAGGAACTTAATTGAAAAATCCTGTTTTTCAACACCAATAGCAGGTCAACAGAAACGCCATAGATATCACTGAGACCTCTACTTACTGGTAGCCAACTCAACAGAGTCTGAGGTGCTGTTTTCTGATTCAAGAACTGAAGTCACATTGCAATTATATACAGTTCCAGCTTGGAGATTTTCAAATTCAACATGAACACCAGAGACTGGTGACTTGCTTTGCACTCCAAGCTGCACCACATATTTTGACACAGAGCCCTGGGGCTTGTCCCAGGACACGTTCAAAGAGCTGTTCCCTTGGACAGCTGTGATGTTTTCAGCGATTCCTGGCTCTGTTAAGAACCAAACATATTTTACATTTTAGATGACCTACTGAAAACAGTTTCATTACACCACAAATTATAAGCAGCAGTTTTCATGCTTCAAGTGAGATTTCTGGACAGGTGATGACACACTAATATGATCATCATGCTCCTTTTTCAACAAAGGAGGACCTTTGATACTTGCTGCTAATGCACTAGTCTACAGTACTAAGAAGCACTGTGAGCAAAATCCCAACAGGAGACTAAATTAACTATTTGAGTGAGGCAAACAAACAAATAAACCAACTGCTAGATGTTGGACTTAAGCAACCGTAAGAAGACCCCAGGACTGAACAGTCACCCATCAAAATGAGAACTTACTGGTTATCACTTGCAGACCAGCTACGTCACCTTCAGTCTGGTTATCAGCCCCGACTGATTTGACCATGAAATTATATTTAGTGCCCGGGACCAGGCCTGCTATCGTGGCAAAGATGTCACCGGTGCTTTTCTGTTCGGTCATACTGGCCCCTTTGATTTCCCAAAGCACTCTATAGAAGGAGCTTTCGCCCTGGCCCTTGACCCAACTAAGAGACACGGATTCGGAAGTGACGTTACTGGCGGCCAAGTTGCTGACGACCTGTGGGCCTGTGTGTGCAAGAAAGCGGGTGAGGGAGAGAGAGGGTGGGGGCTGGTCAGCTGTCAGCTCCTGCTGGTCACGCGGGAAATACGGTGGTATCATCACAAAAAAAACTGAAATGACTGAATCAGGCCTTCGCCCGTTTCAAATGCGTGGGTGTTTGAGGGGTGCTGGTGAGCATGCGCACTCCTCCAAGGAGGTAGTGAAAGACTTACGTGTGGTGAACATGAACGAGGCATTTGCAACGGGGCACCCTGTCCAGGTGACATTCACAGATGTTGTGTTGATGTGCATGACTGTAAGATTGACTGCTTCTGTGCGTGCAAGAAAAGGATGTGGGAAGGGGGGAGTAAAGGTGTGAGATTTTTTTTTCTGTCTGGACTCACATCATCACAAATACATGTAGGCTATAGACCCTTTCAACAATAAAAACAAAAAAAATGCTTGAACGTTCTATTTGGGCCCCAATCTACTTCCTCTGCATTAAGATAACATATGGAATGTTAAAAAGGAAGTCTTGTGGGGCCAACTATGATGCTGATAATGGAACTCTCTTGAAAGGGTCCATAGACTATACATATATATATAGACTATAGGTCTATACAGGGATATACAAAATATTTACATACAAGCTACAGTACATCAGCAGCATTACCATGTTTTCCTGTTTAGTTGGGAATTATGAGTCATAGTATTTGTTATTTGTTGGCATTTTATTGAAATGCACAGGTTAGGGTATCACTGAATAAAGTCACTGTAGGAAGCTGCATGAACATACGTGTAGTGAAGTTAGCACAGCACTTCTGCACATCAGTACAGTTGATGGTAAAAGAGTATTTGGTTCCTGGCGTCAGTTCATTGATGATCAAGCTATCCCCCGTCTGGTTGAAGGTGGTATTGTAAACATCGCATTTGGCATTTACTGCCACTTGTATTGAGATTTGCCTTGTGGTGATGCGGTTAGATTTATAGGTACAAGGCTGGCCTTCAAAGCAAGAAAACAGTGAGGATTGTTAGATGATTGCAAAAGAATCATAACATAATAGACAAGTAATATAAATAAATAATAAATCTGATCAAGACCATATGGAAGACATTTTAAACAGACACTTACATTGTTGTGTATGTAAAACCTGAAATAATAAAAAAGGAAACATTTTAATCAAAAAAGTGAAATGAAAGGTTGTAGGTTGTAATTTAAAACTATTAACTGATCAGCCAACAGTATCCTCCATGTACACACATCTATGATATGACAATGCTTGCATAAAATAGTCCAGTTTTATTCATCTATAATTTGTAATTGTTTTGTATTGTTATGCTGTGCTGCTATATAGTAGATCCTCATATCCATTCACATTTCTGTGTTTGAAGTTTGAAAGTTAACATACATAAATGATCAAATCTCAACACTCTGTTCCACTGACATCTTGATGATCAGGACAGGAGCATGGTAAAATGATGTTATACAGACTTAAACCACATTTTAAGGGTGGCAGTGCTTGCAACACGCAGTACACGCAACTACTCTTTTGAACTATAGGAAATGTGTGTAAATACTATCAAATGGTTTAGACTAATCTGTTGCACTTAGCCTGGCTGTATATTTGCAGATTTGCACATCTCATTTTTGCATATCTACATTTCCTTCTACATAACCTTTCCATGTTATCTTTTCAGTTAGGTTTCAGAGACCACAACATTTGTTTTGTTGCAACAACAAAAGGCATAGGGAAAAAGGAAACAAATAAACAAATAAACTATCTGACGTAAGCACAGACCTTTCCTTGCTCAAAAGCACAACTAAACATTTTCATACAGCAGAGAATAGTATTCTAGTCTAGTCTAGAGCTAACCAGCCCCCTGCCCCATCCCCATACTGGGTGCAATGGTCCAAGACGACACAGTTTCCTTCCCCTTTTAAGCCGTGAAAACTGTGAATGTGGCAGGAAGTACAAAAATACTAAATGATCACGAGTGCAATTTGCACAGCTTTAGATGCACCACTGACCAGAGAGGTGCCTGCTTCACTCCTAAGAGCACTATGGAGGCTAATGACCCCTGAAGGCCCCTGGCCCCTGCGGTCCTTGCTTGATGATCACTCTGTTGAAGGACCTGATGCCCATTACAGTCTCATCACTGAACCCATCCTGCTGGGCTGCCAGCACAACACTAGCTACGCCTAGCACAACATATTATTGGCCATTCAGTCAATAAGTTAACAGGCTGTGCTTAGCATCCATGGCTTAATATAAGTTAGACAAACTAAGTCAATTCATTTAATGGTGCTTCTTCATTGTGTGCATAGGAAATACAGACCAATTCGAAACAGACACAAAATTAGTCAGTGCCAGTGTGACTAGTTATTGAGTGTGACCGTGTCATCATCTAACATAGTTAACTAAACATCTTTTGCACTTCCCCATACAACACAAAAAGACCAAAATGTCTTCATTTCTCATGCCTTGAAAATCCCACAGTAAGAAATCACATACACAACAAATGTGTTAAGAAATTAAGGAAAAACAAAACAGGAACTAAAGTCCTGTGGTGGTCATGTCAGCTGAAATTCTAGCCTAACACAAAAAACCTGAGGCCCAGTTGTGACTTAGTAAGCACTGCTGTACATTTGAAGCCCAAGGTTAAGCTGGTCACCAAACAACAGAGAGGAAAAAACAATGAATTCATGTTTTGGGTGTTACAGCCAGTTCACCATACTCAACCTTTCACTCGTTTGATGAGTGTCGCTGGTGCAATCAACCTGCAGCCATCCAGATAGCGGGTCAAAACAATAGACTTGCTTTCACTTCCGCCAGCAAGCTGCATCAGACAGAGGGCGTTCAGTTCACCCTGACCACAGGCTGCTACCGGGGCTTCGCGGACTAGAGGACATGCTCTGAGGGAGGCTTATCAACTGCTCGCCAGCCGCACACAGGAAGAGGACCAGACCAGGGCTAGGCCCAGTTAAGGGTTTGCCCTGTTTCCCTAGAGAACGCAGGCATGACATCAGCAACAATGCCAATTCAACTCTATTTTTAACTTTGTTCATAGGCTGTACATGCGCAGGACATGTAAGCTATGCACACATCATTTGGAGTAGGCTATCTTGTAGCGAGTCAGAGATCCAGGCAACTTGAATCCATGTGATAAAAAATGCCATTTGTACTCTTACACAGGGATGGGTGACCCATCCACCTGCGCATCATCCTTGTTTATTTTGGTCATTTTTTCCACTATACACGGGAAATTAAAAATAAATTCCTTGCACAATTGGTTGGGGACTTCCCACAAACAAGTCTAATTAACATGATACAACATGATTCAACAGCAATGCATAATTGGCTGGTTAAAGATAGGCTTTGGAATGAGGCTATGGTTAGTGGTGTAATGACACAGGATATTACCTTCCTGTGGTCACATGCGCAGCGGTATAGTTTGCTGTGATGTTGCGTGTTACGTTATTTCCTACGTTCATGCTCAAGCAACTTCCTTCTGCAGAGCTGTGGATTTACATATTACCACTTGAAGAGAGGCACCCAAAGAGTACAGTCGGAGGACCATCGCAGTAAACAGTCACAGCGCAAGAGCTGATGTTGTACTCTGGAGTCAATCCTTAAGGCTAGTCATGTGTAACACTTCAAGCTACAATGTGCAATACCAGCTAATCTAAAGGAAAAGATTTTAAACAAAAGAAATAAACATAACTGTTTCCTCTCTGCTCCCACTCACTCCTCTGCCAAGCTAATTACCTACATGGTGTTGCGTAACTGACATCCTAGGGACCTGGACGCCTTTGGAGATAAGACTAGTTTAAGGCAGAGGCTCACAAAGACCTGTCAGAAGGGAAGATCTGTAATTTTGTCCATGTTGTTTAATGAGTCTCACTTACGTGAGCCCATAGCATAGCAGCACCCCTGAGCACAGCGAGTTCAGTTCCAAAACACAACAACTTTAATAAAAGTCATATTATTTAATTGTTTATTTTAAGTAATATTAATACAATTACAGTTGTGTTGTTTTAATTGAGTAAAGATGAATCAAATAATGATAACCCAATTGCAGTTCCACTGAATACCTGAAAAACAAAATAAAAAAAATGATTTATGAAAATTCATTAAAATAAAAGATATTGCATTTGGGAACCAAACTCTGCGTACTCTGACAGTAGAGGCTGTGAGACTAATTTCACATTAAAATGAAAGTAAACTCATTTCAAATGTTTTATGGTTATGGTATTTAGCAGACGCTTTTGTCCAAAGCGACATACAAATAACAACAATACAATAGTTACATTTAACAGTAAACAATTTAAAAGGTTGGTAAAACTACACCAAGGAGAACAGCAATAATAAACAACAATGTCAGTTCAATCAATAGCCTAATGAAAATAAATAAATATAATATACAAACCATAACACATAAGAAACACTTAATAAACTAAGTGCATGTTGAACAGATATGTCTTTTAGACCCCTCTTGAAAGACCCACATCTATAACAGGAACAGAGAGCACTGGGAAACTCATTCCACCAGCATGGTTTTAAACCCATATGGAACAACTAATCTTACTGTATGTCAGACAATGTTTGAAAAGAAAATTCAACCTTTTACCTTAAGACAAGTATGTTGACTAAGTGCTATTATTCCACTGTGGATTATGACTAATCTTACGTTGAGCAATTTGTATTGTTTACTTCCTAACATGAGCTCATTCTCATTCATCTCTGAGATTATGGCTTACCAGGATGGGACTTCTGAAGGGTGTTGCTTCAAAAAAAATGATGGCTATGCAAGAGATAATAATTACTGTTCCTGATTGTGTGCACACCTCCACACCACAATCAGTGTTCTTAAAAGACTAGAATCTAGTCTAGAATCCTTGCTGTTATTGCATTTAACAGCCCACCATGTGAATAACTAATTTGGCCAGTGGTTGACCAGATCACCGAATAGGTCATTGGATTTTCTGCAAAACTCCGTTCACAGACTCTGATTCTTTAGCTAATATTGCAAACTGACAGGAAAAATCCGATAAACAGGAGAAACGGCTTGTGAAATGAAAGTCTTCATTATAGACATGTTGTAATATCCTAAATCCACTTAATAAGCTCAATTATAGGAAATAAAAGTGATGTTTATGTCCAGACTCATCTGCAGAGATGGTCCAGTGCATCTTGTGAATGCTTGGCGGCTGTCTGTTACCAAGAGGCTATGGTATATTCAGGTCAGCGATGTTTATTCTAATGACAGCTCCAAGTTCCTTGGAATGAGCAATAAACAAAGCCTTGCTTGATTTTAACTTCCCCACATAATAATTCATGTGAGAAGCATAATAGAAAACATATCCCCACATATTCTATGATTATGATTAATTGGTTCAGACACAGTCTGTTTCGGTTCAGTTTTGCTTCTCTGTTGAACACAAGTGCAGCTCCCGTGCATGCATTCAAAACAGACAAGCATTAGAATGTGGAAAATACAGAATACTTAACCTTACACTTCTAATTCTACTGTTTGTCCATTGTCCTTGTTGATAACAGATTACAAGTATCGATGTAGACCCTGAGGCCTTGACTCACATACAGGCCCTGATATAAGCTGAAAAGATAATGTTTCTTTAAAATACAGGGGCATACTGAAGATTATGACTTTCTAATACTGAACATGATACACAGGATCTAGTCATTCATTCCTGTTGATACCTTAGATGGGCTACATTTTAAGGTAATATCAGTCTTGTATCTACAAACCTTTACTAAATCAAGCCTTTAGTCGTAGAGACAGTGTTCTCGCTGCATGAATGAATGACGTACCAGTAATGTGTTCATACCAAGTATGATGCACCAATAGTGAGGCTGATTTGTTTGTGCTCATTTGGCTGTGACTGAGTTGTCAGTTTAGGTTACAGTAGGTGTGAGGAGTTTACAATGGTGATGTCAAAGGGATGCTGACGTTGATGGGAGATCAAAGTGGCCACAGCCTGCTCTGCGTGTTTGTCTTGTCACCAGCTGGTTCTGACTGCAGGCCTGTCCTATCCTACAGGCCAGGTAAAGAGCCCTTCAGCCCTCTCTCCTCTCACCTACAAGGACTGGCCCAGCCACTGTATCGCCAGGCCCATCTTGGGCTAGGGAAATAAGATGTGATATTTAGCAGTGAAGCACTTCTTGTCCCTCAGTCAGGCCTCTTACTCACTGCAGATTTCTATCAGCCGTAATTGTATAACCGATCAGACCCCTACTTCCTGTTCGGGTTACAGTGGCCAGCGCAGCTAAAAGGGACATGCAAACGCGCCGAACAGACCTGCAGACTTCACATTTGCATGGTGGCAGTAAAAGAGAACAAGCGGGGGAGACAAACCCATTCGCTCCCCTGTCCAATGTGCTCTCTCCAAAAAGGCAGATCAGTGGACTGTCTGTCTCCAGCACTGATAAAGTCACTGATTTGTCCTGCCAATTAAATTGTACCGGGGTGATAACCAGCCCACTACGTCACGGCTGCTTGCTTGTGTGGGTGTTTGGCTCAGCAAAAGACAGCAGCAGTGGTGGCTGGGAACTTGTGAAGTCTGCTGCATTGGCATAAAAACGTTTGGTGCAGTTTCAGTGTTAAACTGAAAAGTTTACTCAGTGAAGCATCACCGACCAACTCCGAACACCGAACAATGCCACTAGCAATGCAACTAGTTATCAGATACAGTTTGGATTTTCTTATGACACTAAGCCTAGAAAGACAAAGCCATTACAGTGATTATCTTTTAAAGAGGCAAAACAGATTTAGGCATTCCAGTGTTGTACATAATCATAATCATACATAATCAATGTATACTACAGAGACTTAATGCACAATCTCAATAATGGTCAGAGTGCCTGCAAAACTAATTGTGCCATAAACAATCTCTGAAACAGCAATCTGATTTAAATGGTCTGACCTTTCCAGCTAGTTCTGGCTATTTTAAATAGCCACTGCTTCTCTTCCCTGTTCTAAGGCACACAGGATCCAGGCGTTCCATCTCCACACAATGACAGCATTGAGCAGTGGAAAAGAATGGATTCCCATTTTCATGGGTCATGGTTACTGGAGCTCTTTGTGTTTGGAATTAATATGCAGAATTCATCTCAAAAAACGCAAAATGTTTGACCTCATTTATTACTGGGCCGCTGGAAAAGATATGCGAGTTAGAGGAGGCCCATTGTTAGACTAGTCATTTAAACAGGCACTCGCTTTAACCAGGCACTCATTTCCCTGATCCTATTGGAGGCAAAATGTTGCACCTCTTAAAAATTCAGCAAATTGATGAAGTATGATAAAAAATGTACGTAGTGAATTTAAATTTACGTAGTCTTTCTGCCTTAGTTTATA
The DNA here is from genome assembly GCF_018492685.1 of Alosa sapidissima. Classification (NCBI taxonomy): domain Eukaryota; kingdom Metazoa; phylum Chordata; class Actinopteri; order Clupeiformes; family Clupeidae; genus Alosa; species Alosa sapidissima. The sequence goes on from NC_055970.1 coordinate 11,262,130, forward strand.
TTATAAACACTACATTTAAATCTATCATAGTGACAACAATAGTAATTTACAGTCAAGCAGTAGATTTATAAAGGGCCATATCCCATTTTTGTTGATTTCAATGACTGACTTCTCAGAGAACACATTTTTTTTTTCTGTCAGGTGAGGACCACTGATATGTATGAGACTGAGAAGGCTCAGACACGTGGCCAGCACAAATAACCACAAAGGGAAATAAACCAGCACCATGTAGTGTGCCAAAGAGCTGTGCCACATGTAATATATGCACTTTATGCACTCGGGCATGCAAGTGCTTATGCAAATGTTGCCTGAAAGTATGCAGGAGGTCACACAAAGAGAAAACTTAAAGTCCTCAAATTCACTCGCAAATGTCAAAGCATTCTTTTACCCACAAAGGGGGCCAGCCCACATCCAGTTTGCACCTGTGAGGCATGGACAGTGTTTAAGAGGAATAAGGAAAGCTGTCTTTTCCTTGTTCCGAGACAGTTCTGTGATGAGGAGATATCCACGTCACAATGTTCCCCTCGTTTAGCAGCCTATCAGTTGATTTTGCCTCGGCTGGCTGGGCGTCAATTTCTCAGGACATGTATGCAAAATGCTGTACTTTCCTGGGTCATTACTTGCAGACTCTAGGGTACATCAAGGATTAAAAAAAACACTCCGCACGGAAAATATGACTATAGATTTAACTCCTTTGATCACAATTAAGACACCATGAATCACCAATTTAATAAACACTGTAAAGCTATCATACGGTGGAAATCATCTAGATAAAGCCCCTTTGTGTTTAGTTTAGTTGCTAGTTTTATGTAGGTGATTGAAACAGTAATGTATTTTATTATATAAATTTGTATTGTATTGCCTTGTATTGTGCAAACTAACTAAACATCCAATATTGTACATACTAAGGAGAAAAGAAATAGTATTAATTAATCAAATGAAAGTGTGGTTTCTAAATTAAAATGCAGTAATATATGCTTTACTGTTGAAATTAAACTGATGATGGATTCAATGCTTTGTACTCCATAGGTGCACAGATCTCAGATCAAGCTATTGCGTGTCAGCTGTCTTACAGCCAAATCTACCCGTCATTGATATGTGCTGGTTACATAACGAAAGGTCAGCATCAGAGGTTAAATGGGGATTTGGGGACGGAGACGGTGACGGTGACGATGCTGGCAGTCTTCTGATGTTACCTATCAGAGACCTGTAAGTCCAAAAAAAATTGGTAGGACTCCAACACCTTGTCAGGTATGTGAGGATGTATCAGCTTAGCTAAAAGTATACTAGAAATGTGTGAAACTGAACTGTGAAGTGTGCAGTCCTCACCAACCACACTTGTTATAGCCTACTTATCTTTACGTGTGATGGAGAGGTGTTATATTGCTATAAACGGCATCATGTTTGTTGCTCTGAAAATAATTCTTAGTAGGCCTAATAAGTGTTGGTAATTGTCAACTGGACAGGAATATCAGAAGAGCCATCACAATTTCACCCAGTGAATTTTTCCATCATATCTGGACAGAGAGGTTAGGGATGGATTCTAATATGTAGTTCAACTGAATCTTCACAACCTCTGACTCAGAAGCCACAGAACAGTAGAGTAGACTAAGTAAGCTTAAACAACAAAGCACACATTGCCTAAACCTGAATGCATCGGGTATGGTGCAACACCACAACTTCAGTGGGTATGATGCATCATTGCCAAAGCCACCGTAGGGCCTTTCAGGCCTATGAAGATATGAAACTACCACCCTCAGATATTTGCATAGATACGGTGAACTTCTGGTTAACAGTTCACTTCATGGAAAATATCCATTGTTATAGCAGGCAACAGAACTTGCCAGTGGAACAGATAGTTAAAAGCATAATGCATGTGCATGCAAACATCCACAAACACGCACACTTGCGTGCACACACACACACACACACACACACACACACAAACAAACAAAGCAAAAAACAAACACGAACAAAGCAAAGAGCAATGTGCTCTCCACTATAAACAAAATATTCACATAATTTTAGATTAACAGTAGGGCAATCAGAGAGAAATTGAGGTAGGCTAATGATCTTCTGACAGCTTCAATTCTGTTTACAATAATATCTTTCTTAACGTTAGAGATACAGATAAAAGTCAGTAGCCTACTTTTGAGATATAAGAGACATATTTCACACTTCACAAATGAACAGATAAGTTGTACAGGTGAACGGTTTCCTGAAATGGCATCCACTAATCTGACACGAAAATGACATCCACTAAATTGACGTGTAAAAATGCAATATGATCCCAACGCTTGACGACTAATCTCTTTATAAGATTGTATTGTAAATATACCTATTCATTTAGATTAGGCCTATACAAAATATGTCTTAAAGAAGGTTTGGGGTTGTCGTTAACTTGTTCACAATAGGCTGCTGTACCTATATAACAACAGCCCAGACTGCCATTAGCCAAGAAGAACCAGTCTCTAAGAGAAAACACATTTTTAAAGCTCATGACTTACCTTTACAGTGGCAAAAAGTAAGATTGCAGCCTTCAAGAGCACAGTGGCGAATGACTGTAAACGCCTCATTGTTAGGACAATAACTGGTCACAAAAAGTTAGTTGGTTTGTCCGACCATGTCTGACGGACGCGGATTTCTTTTTTTTTTCTCAGCTAACTTCCCCTGTTTGTCTTCGAAACTAATGAAACTTTTCTAAAATGAACCTGTAAATGCGACAGACTGTATGCTCCGCGACTCAGGTGCTCATTTCCCCGCAGGATGATACAGTAACGCTCACTGTTAACAGAGAAAACTTTCGGGGTGGAGCAGAGTAAACTAATGACATGACCACCAACTTTTGAAAGCGAGGGACTTCAGAAAGCCGGTGGCCCGCCCCTTTAGCACTTCAAGGTCGCAGGCTGCTTGCACGAGAGATGTATTAACCCATTTCAATCTTGAAGCTATATTTAATTTGACCATAGGTATTTCAAACGTGTCGCCTCTTTCTGACACTTTCAACAAGAGACATGGAAACGTGACTGATTATTTTATAGCCTACCTTATGAAAAAAAAAATGTCAACACAGTAGGTTGTGTTAAATGTTTTATGTGCTAACTTTCCATATTTCCTTGAGAGGCCATCGGTAGGTGTTTTGCTCGAGAATATGAACCGTTGTTTGATAATGCAATTCCTCACTCGTCACTTTGTAGACATTTAGTGCCATAATTTGTAGCATAGGCCTACTGTCAATATGCTGCCTTTAGCCTTCTGTCATGTTAGGCTATGTTGTTTTAATGTATTGTATTGTTTTACAAGAAAAACATTGTGGCAGTGGCATTTTAAGAACTTTATTAAAGTAGGCTGGATGGAATGGATGGGAGGCTAGATGGTCCCTTTTGGTTATGGTGAATGATAAGTATAAGTATATATACTCTTTTGATCCCATGAGGGAAATTTGGTCTCTGCATTTATCCCAATCTGTGAATTAGTGAAACACATTCAGCACACAGTAAACTCACAGTGAGGTGAAGCACACACTAACCCGGAGTAGTGAGCTGCCTGCTACAGCGGCACTGTGGGAGCAATGAGGGGTTAGGTGCCTTGCTCAAGGGCACTTCAGCCGTTCCTACTGGTCGGGGTTCGAACCAGTCCGAAGTGCTAACCAGTAGGCCACAGCTGCCCCTGATGTCAGAAAAGTCCTTCTCTCAACATGAAGACAGATATGCTTTGGTTAACATGAGTGATGAACATATGTCCCTAACGACAGAAAGTAAGTGACTGCCCATTCAAATAAGGAATGAAGCCAGCTCAGCTCACACACCTTGCCACTAAAGGTGAACTTTAAAACACTATACATATTCCACAGTGAATCAACAGGTTTGTGGTCTCAACCTTGGTTTGGTTTCAGTTCTACTGGTTTAGTTTACTCATGATCTCCCTACCTTCTCTATTCCCAGTTCTGGATTAAAGAGCTATAAAGATAGTAAATGATCAACAAGGGGAAGAGAAGCAACACATTTCCACTCTTGCTTTAACTGCTGTTGGTCTCTCTTGACTGCCTCCAACACTTCATTGCCATAACAGAGATCTCAGCTTTTGTATCTGACATACAGTAGTCTTCTTCCTTTTTGCTGACCTTCAGTAAACACACACTATGCAGAATAAGGATGTGACAACCACAATGAGTTAGTGAGAGAGAATATGACACGAGTGGACAAGTAATTGTGAGATGCAAGCTTATCTCTCTCTTCTCTGTCTTTGTTCTCTGTCTGGCCGCTCCGTCTCTCACAATATGACTCTCACCTTGCTCTCTCAGTGTCTGTCACTTTCTATTCAAACCAGAATTAGTCAGTTATAAGACAAACCACAGTCTCGTCAAAATGACCCTGTTGATGGTTGTATCAGGCCTGATCTTAAGTACAGGCAAATTGTCTGCTACAGCTGAGAGAGTCCCTAGAGTTTGGGTGGGACAGCAGTCAAAGTTTGCTATCTCTCCCCCCCCCCCCCCCCCCCCTCTTCTCTCATTAGGCTCCAAGGCAAGGCTACTTATTCTGTAAACAAGAAAGCTCCAAACCCAGCTATCACCCTCCCCTTGAGGCTCTCACACAAAAGAAAATGAGCTCTTGCTCTTTTTAAAGAAGACTGGGAGTATGAGGCATGGATTTAGGTCAGGGATGAGGGCAAGTGAGAGTTTCCTTACAATACAGTGTGGAATTTTAATGGTTTTTTTTTTGTTTTATATCATTTTGAGATATACTTTTATACATTTTTCTTTGCAGCATAACTACTCTTCTGTTGTGTCTGGTTATGCCACTCATGGTAAAACACAGTACGGTGAGACCTACAGGTGAAGCACCAAATTTCTGCGTCTAATTCAGCTTTAACCGTTTAACGTAGAAACTTCTTTCAAACTTTGTAACGTAGGTCTTGAAAAGGACACTTGGGGAATGTATTTTTCACTTTTGTAAACTTTATACTTTTTGAGATATTAATAAAAAAACAAGCATATTTTTCCCAATAGACTTAACATTGGGCTGATGACATCACAATGGGCTAATTAACTTGATTTGCACCTGTATCAACTTCCAGCTGCTCAACTAGGACCCATCAAAGGGCCAGTTAAACTGATTGCACCTGTATCAACTGCTTTTTGTTCAACTAAGCCAACTCTCTCTGTGTCTCCCATTCTACAAGGATATAAGGCACATTCCATCCAACTTTCTATCCATTCATCCTCTTCAAACCATTCACTCATCCACCCGTTAAACTATCCACCAACATCCATTAAACAATCTGCCTATCAACATCCATTCAACTTTCTGTCTATCAACATCCATTACACTATCTACATTCAACTTTTAAACTATATACTCTGTCTCAGGCTTTAAGCATACAATCTGGCTCTCTTAAGATTACATATTCTGTTCAACTATTTCCTCTGCCCACAACTGTTTCAAAATAAATGTCCTCACTACAATAATTTAATTAAATAATTTAACTATTTAAACTACTCAAATATTTAACTGTTTAGCCATTTCAACTGTCAGTTGTTATCAACTCTGACTCCTGCCAACTGTTTCCAAATAAAAGTTTGTTTTGCATCTTATGTTAATATACAGTATGTTTATATTTTCATGCACTGGTAATTTCCTCGAAATGACATTTTCTAGTTCTTCTTCTAACGCTTTTTGTGCGTTTAATGCGGCTTCAACCGTTTAACGTAGAAACTTCATTCAAAATGCGTTGCGTAGGTCTTACTTAGGTGACTTCAGTTATGTATTTTTCAACTTTGTAACTTTTATACTTTTTAAACTATTAATTAAAAACTACTAAAATTTCCCCATAGACTTAACATTAGATTATGACATCACAATAGCATCGTTAGCATTGTTAGCATTTTTAGTAAAACTGCTAAAAATTATTAGCTAAGTTAGCTAAGTAACATGGTTAGCATTGTTAGCATAATTACTATTTTAGCATACCTGCTAAAAATGATTAGCTAAGTTATGTCACATGGTTAGCATAGTTATTTTGTTAGCATCGTTACCATTATTAGCATTTTTTTAACCGGTTAGAAAACATTAGCTAAGTTAGCTAAATAACTTGGTTAGCATTATTAGCTTTGTTAGCATAACTGCTAGCAAACATTAGAGCCATTCCAACAATCAGTTATCGTTAACTATCTACCTATATAGAGCCTTTAAACTATTTGTCTATCAACACACATTAAACTATCAGTCTATCAACAACTTTTAAACTATCTACATTTAATTTTTAAACTTTCAACATTCATTAAACTATGTGTATCAACATTCATTAAACTATCTGTCTATTAACAACTATATCTACATTCAACTTTTAAACTGTCAACTTTTAAACTATCAACTTTTATTAAGCTATGCAACCACCGTGTCTGTCCTAGCGTCATTTTCATTTTCATTTCCCAGGAATTACATTCTCTAGTTTACATTGATCTTCCACTTCCCCATCAAGTTCAGACAGGTTTGTCTACCACCCAATGGCGTACATTTGGTCTGAGCTTTGGTAAGGACACAACAACCATCAATCTCAATGTTGTACTCTTTGGCACCAAACATTAATAGACCACATTTTTATATTCAGTAGGCCAGTAGGTATATATAAATTATGAACTGTGTGTAGTTATTATAAAGTGTTACCAGAATAATAATCAGAAGTTTCCCCTTTCCTGTGGTATACATCTGCTTCTGCCCTCTGTGTCTGCTACTAACATGAGAAGTACCCTGTGCCGTACACACACACACACACACACACACACACACACACGAGAAGTACCCTGTGCCTTGTGTCCTCTTACCCTGTGCTGTGGCACTTTCATGCATAAGATAAATCCCCATTTGGTTTCAGGCAATTAAGCCTGTCTAAACTAGTTGTCCTGGAAACGTACACATCAAAAATAATATGAATGAGTTCACTAAAATATGGGTAGGAAAAATTTTGTAATATCAAAATATTGGTCTGGACATGTCTGTACTTACGCCCTTGCTACCATCCCTGTCAGTAAAAATGGCCTCCTGTAACTATTTTTTGACACTAGATGGCGTCTGACATTGCTTTAGAAAACAACTCTGCTCTCATATGAGGTGTAGGTTTCAGTGCGTTTGTATTCTTCTAGTTGAATAAATACCAGTATTTATTTCCTGCTACTGAGACCTCATTCTTACATGAGGATTGAAGCCTTTGGGAATAGCTGATGTCAGCATGCTGCTTAGAAGGCAAGTGTTCTTTTTGAACATGGAGGTAACTTTTGTTTTAAACTCATCTCGTTTTTCATTATGAAATTGTTACAGTATTATGGTAAATCTTGTGATGTATTCACTTTAGATATATGTTGCACAGGCTGATGTGTGTGAAAGGTAATTCCAAAGAATGACCTTAGGATAGGATTGTGCCGGGAGGTGGGGGTGGGGGGGTGAGCTGTGTGCCTGTTGGGTTGGCTGAGATGGATGCCTTATTGGAGCGAGTGGATCCCCTGAGCACCTGTTTGCTTGCAGCCTCGCCGCATTCATGCGCATTTCCATTCATGGTCTCCTCGCGCAGTGTGCTTGCTTCACAGGTGACAACTAGGATGAAGGGTGACAGAGAGAGGGAGAGAGAGGGAGAGAGAGAGAGAGAGAGAGAGAGAGAGGGAAAGGAGGGAGTCTTACTGCATACATGCACGCTGCAGGAGAGTGGGTGGGCTCTGTCCCTTTGCATGTACAGAAACAGAGACAGAGAAGTGCCAAGCAACAAGAGGGAAATATCTCCATAAACGTGTGTGTGTGTGTGTGTGTGTCTGTGTGTGTGTATTTATGTGTCTGGATAGAGGATTGTATATGTACTATTGTACATCCACCCATTAATGTATATTTTCACATGAACATTTTACATTCTCTTTTCACATGTAATTTTTTATGTATATGTGCATGTTTTCCTGCATGTGTGTGTGTGCGTGTGTGTGTGTGTGTGTGTGTGTGTGTGTGTGTGTGTGTGTGTGTGTGTGTGTGTGTACATGTGAATGTGTGAGTGAGAGAAAAGGAGAGAGTGTGTGAATGTTGTGTGTGTGTGTGTGTGTGTGTGTGTGTGTGTGTGTGTGTGTGTGTGAATGTGTGAGTGAGAGAGAAGGAGAGAGGGTGTGTGTGTGTGTAACAGAGAGAGAGAGGGAGGGAGAGCTGGAGTGTGTATGAGGAGCAGAAGGCTGTGATGAGCCACACTGGGGATTGTAACAGGAGAAGCCAGCAGTTCAGACTGCAGCACTGTCATGTCGCCAGGCAGGGCAACATTATGACTGGGTGAGATTGCTCAGAGATGTTCAATCGTGATATCTGTTCATCCTCTACACACACTTTCACCCCTCCCTCCCTCCCTCCCTCTCTCTCTCCCTCTCTCTCTCCCTCCCGCTCTGTTCCTCCTCTTCCCTCCACTCCGTTGCCAAGGCTACAGAACAGACACCTAGCTACCTAAACAGTCTGCAGTTTTACCCTATCCAGCAAACAAAGAAATAAAGACACCAATGCCAGAGACACAGAAATACCTGCCTAGCCTTGCCAAATAGAGATCAATAGTCACAGATGGAGAAAGATACAGATACAAAGATGGAGAGAAATAAATACAGGAGGAGAAAGAGGGAGAGAGAGGAAGAGAGAGAGAGATAGTAAGCAGCATCAGACTACTCTCTCTATCCTATTAGTAGGCAGAGCATTGAGTTGAGGGGGAGGGGGTCTGTCTGGCACACAGAGTGGAGTGGGGAGAGAGAGACCGATAGAGAGAGGGCGAGAGCGCGCGTGAGCGAGAGAGAGAGAGAGAGAGAGAGAGAGAGAGAGAGAGAGAGAGAGAGAGAGAGAGAGCGAGCGCTTTGCCTCTGCTTCGGTGGCATCATCTCCCGCCTGATATTCAAGCGCTACCTTCCTTTTCTCTCCTCCTCTCCTCCTGTCTCTCCTCCTCTCCTCTCCACTCTTCTCTTCCCCCTCTTCTCTGGTCGTCCTCCGCACTGCTTTGCGGCTCTCTGTGATGTGAATATAAATGATGCTCCATGACCCGTCGCTTTCAGTCCCTCCATCCACTCCCAGCCGATAGGTAAGAGAGAGTGTTGATGCATGTGTCATTATACACATCACTCTTTCTTTCTCTTTCTACCTCTCTCTCTCTCTCTATCTCTATCTCTCTATCTCTCTCTATCCCTCTCACTCACTTGTGCTCACTCTTCTCTTTCTCTCATTGTTTTTGTTAATAGGCGTTTGGTTCTCTGTGCATGGATGCTTTTCTGTGAATGTGTGTGTGGATGCTTATCAAACAGTGCAATCTTCAATGAGCAAAGCAAGTCAATGATCTTCATGCCTTATTCATTGGGAAGTGGGGGTGTGAATGTATGTATGGAAGTGTATGCACTGTACTGTATATTTGTCTGTATGCTTGGTGTTTATCTTCAGTTGTGCGCAAAAAGTGTATGCACAGTTAATAATATTTTCATTGATATTTCCTAGATATCAACACATGTGTTTACAGGTGTGTGGGTAAAGTCAATGTTTACATGTACAGCAGTACAGTATAGTGCATTGTTGCTCAGGCTCTCAGTGCATCATTTCCCTTTGTAAAGTGGCAATGTTTTTCATCAATGTTTCTCTCTTATTGTGGGAGCTGTTGTTGGGCTTAGCATATGGTACTATGCTTAACAAGAGCCCATTTTATTATCAGGGCAACCCCCCCTCTCTCTTCTTCTAGCTTTATCTCTCTCCTCTCTCTCTCTCTCTCCTCTTTGTACACACAAACATTGAAACAGTACATTCACACACACACACACACACACACACACACACACACACACACACACACACACGTTAAAGGAGTACAGTACTTGGCAGTCAAATGAAAGAACATGGTCCATTGCTTTTCAGATCAGGGAGGTCAGCGTGTGTTATGTAATTGAGAGAAAATTTCAGTGTGTCACCAAAAAATCTGATTAATTTTTTAAATGTGTGCGTGCATTTGGGAGAAACATCTGCAGAGACACTATTTCATAGAATAAAGCCAGTACTGCTGGGGGAACGTGTATGTGTCATATTGGTAGTGGAGCATGTCCACATTATGCAGTAGTGCTTTACTGTGCTGTGTGCACTGATGTGCTGCATGCCTCCCTCTTCCCCTGAAAACAGATATACAGTCTCCATCATTGCAGACCCCATTGATTCAGCTCAGCACGTTTTCACACGCGGCATCGTAATCTGAGACCGAAATCTCCTGACCACTTCAAAATATGAGCCTCCCACAAGTGGAAAAAGAGACAAATAATGGAATTTTTTGCCCGACCTCCTCTTTGTGACAGATGACACAGAGGGTAACAAAAAAGAAGCCGTGGCTCCTGGTGGCATTCATTTCCATCCAGTGATAAACAGACAGGCCCTCCTACAAGTCAGTGTCATTCTCTATCCATCAGGAGATGGAGGCAGGCTTCATTAACTTATTGCTCTGAGTGCAGACCTGAGGCGCTCATCTCCTGTTCTGCCATCATGGGGAACCCTCTGGGTTCCATCCAGTCACTGTCAACCTAACTGTGATAATCAGAGGGCTCGCTCCCCCGCCTCCATTACGACATGTCAGGAGCTCTGTCTGTGATATTATGTAAAAACGTACACTGTAGCCTGGGGTTGCCCTTCAGTAGGTGATAATGTGTGAGAGCATCACTCTGGGACAGAGAGAGAGATAGAGAGATAGATGCAGATTTGCCTCAGCTGTCATGAAAAACTAATCCTTTAATGCACGTCGCACTGCCTCCTTCAAACAAGCTCCTCAAACGAGATTTCACGTCAACAGGCCATTTTTGAACACACATAATGGGGTGTAGGGAACAGGAGCTCCCTGTGTAGCTGCCAGATCGTCACCAAGAGCTCTAATCATTTGTCATTAGTATTAGAGTGGTAGTGGCCAACACATCTTGGTTGTTTTTATTTCGCAGTGTTTAATTCAGCCATGGTATGCAAAGTTTTGTTTTTTTGTGGAATTTTCTTATTTCTATATTGGAGTAATTACTTGGGACCCCAGGGCTTTGTTGTCTTTCTAAAGTGAGTCATTCATATTCAGTTTACATTTTTGAGCAAACTCTGTCGAGCCACTGATTATGTTGTGTCAGTTATGCACTTAAGACAAAGTATAAACTGGTTAGACACCTGCCTCTCAAGACTTATTCCTCTGATTCCATTTTCCCCATTCCCTGGACATCCTGATGAATTGCATGACAAAGATATGTCATACAATCAGTGATGCCAGTAAGGCGTTACTAAGTAACGCGTTAGTCTTTTAACCACTTCTTTCGGTAGCGAGTAATCTAACGCACATACTATTTACAAACCAGTAATCAGATTAAACTTACTTATCTAAGTCACTGTGCGTTACTATTTTTGTCATTTTCCTTAGTAAAAAGATATATTCTTTCCTTTCTTCTTGTCTCGAGGATTAACGTCATGTAGGCTATGCCAACCTTTTCAGCATGAGGACAACTCACGTGTAAAACCACGCAGCGACACAAACGCAAAAAATGGAGGGAGGAGAAAGATGCACATTTTATACAGTCATTATTTTGAGTTTGTGTCAGCTAAACATGACAACATTAAGGTACATTGTACATTCTGTGCTGGCGACAAAGTGCTGTCTAGCTAGACATCCCAAGTCTCCCGAAGTTTTGGGAGTCTCCCACATATTGATATCCTAACGCCCGCAAATTACATAAAATCTCCTGGAACCTAGAGCGAACAAGAGCACGCAAGCCAGACCGGACCTCAAATCGCGTGTGCATCTGAGTTTAACGCGCACACAACGGAGAGAGAGAGGAGTGGTGCGTGTGTGCCTGCAAGCACATCCAAGACAGAGAGCATGGTCTGTTTTGCTAAATCAACCAATCAGTTTTCAGTGTAGGTGGGCTTAGCTTATATCTCTTTTCTCCCGAACAGAATTAATCAGTTCAGTTAGTGTATCTAGGAACAGGAGCGTCATGGCAGAGTCAGTGCCCCTCAAAAAGTAACATTTAAGACCCATTTCACATCAGACTACAAAAAGTGTACCCAATTGTCTCATAAGAGTAAAACATAATGATAGTCTTGCACACTGCACTGTGTAACAGTGACTTTGCATTGCTCATGGCGGGTTAAATGATTGCAAAAGACTTGTTGAGGTGAGTTTAACAAGTGTAATTTCATTTGCATATTACTCAGGCCTATACTAGATGGCTAGTTGCCAAGGCTACATGAAAAAGCCAAACTACCAAAATCTAATCTAATTTACTATCACAATTTCTATCAATAGGCCTTCCTTATTTGGTGTACTGACTAGACATTATTGAACAAACATCTGAATTTCAGTATCTAAGTAGGTTAGGTTGGGATGTCTTCTATACATTGTTGGCATTACTGTTAAAATGCACTTCCAGTATAGGGAGTATTGGCAAAACCGGTTATCATTTTTATGTTGAGGCGGTGGGAGTGTTGTCGGCAGCTGCTGAAAGTAACTAATAAAGTAACTTGTAATCTAACTTAGTTACTTTTAAAATCAAGTAATCAGTAAAATAAATAAGTTACTTTTTAAAGGAGTAATCAGTAATCAGATTACTTTTTCAAGGTAACTGTGGAAACACTGCATACAATGAATCGTGAACTTTGATCCCTACAAGCAAAATAATAATCTCTGACCAATCTCTGGAAGATGGAACTTTCCTGTCATTTAGATTATCGACCTAACCACGTATTCTTGTGGTGTGAACATCAGCTTTAACACAACAGTTTTGTGAAAAGAAACAAGACATGTGTCATATGTACTATAAGTATCCATGCTATTGGTACTCATTTGTCTGTGGGCTTTTGTTCATGTGGCTATTGTGCCGTCAGTGGAAGAGTGAAATCAAAGTCTATCAAAGCCTATGCAAACAATGTAGCGCTGCATTAATCACTGTGTGGTGTGTGCTTAAAGACTATAGACCCTTTCAACAATAAAAACAAAAACAATGCTTGAACGTTCTATTTGGGCCCCAATCTACTTCCTCTGCATTAAGATAACATATGGAATGTTAAAAAGGAAGTCTTGTGGGGCCAACTATGATGCTGATAATGGAACTCTCTTGAAAGGGTCTATATGAAGAGAACAGTGACGAGTGCAATGAGCTGCTACGATTGCTGCACGCCCCCGGCACCTTCTGCACTGTAGGGTCCTCTGTAGGGAGTATTCTCCGCAGATACAGTAGCACGGTGGCAGAGCTATCTAGGGATGTGAGAATGAGGGACAGTGAACTGATCATCAATTTAGTGTGAAGGTACCGTGTTCACACTGACAAAAAAAAAGTGTCACACTGTTTCTGGCCAGCCTACAAGAACCCAACTGTTTAGGCACATCACACCGTGTTGTTATTAGAAGCTAGGAGAGGAGTGTGTGGGATAGCTGTTTCTGATTCATCCTCATCTCCACTGAGGAGAATATAGCTGCAGCTCTCTGCATGAGACAAGGGGAGATTTCAAGCCAGAGCTCCCTGTGAATTCTAGTGTTGAAGATGTTATTTTTATTTTTGAATTAAATTCACCATTTTTTTTGCCAGATTCTTTCGTTTAGTATTTTTTTCAAGAGTTTGTTCAGCACCTGGATGTCATGATTATAAAGATGTTGTTCCTGTTTGGTCATTTATTATGAATGTGGTGCTGGAAAAACAACAGCTGATATATTCACCCGATAAAGGCAAGCGTTCATCAACGAATCCAGATCCATAATTCATGAACCAGATGTAAAGCTTATTATTCAGCTTTTTAGTAGGTCTCTCCTCTATTCACATGCAGAATGACGTCCACTCTGTGCCCAAGACCACACAGGCCTCCCAGTGGAGTGCAGTTTTGTGTGTACACATTCGCCGAGACCTCAGGCAGGGAGCTGGTTGAGTTGAGCTGAGCTGCATGCGTTTGGAGAAATTGATTTTTAACAAGCAGTTAACCTCAAGGAGCCTGGGTTTGCAAGCAGAGCAAAGCATTTGTCTCGCGCTCTGTCTCCCTGCTCCAGTTCACTCTTATCCCAGCACTTCTTCTTGTCTCTCTTCCCTCACCCACTCTCTCATCTCCCTCCCCATCATTTCTCTGTGTGTGTGTGTGCGTGCGTGTGTGTGTGTGTATGTGCGTGTGCGTATGTGTGTGTGTGTGTGTGTGTGTGTGTATGTGCGTGTGCGTGTGTGTGTGTGTGTGCGTGTGCGTGTGCGTGTGCGTGTGTGTGTGTGTGTGTGTGTGTGTGTGTGCGTATGTGTGTGTGTGTGTGTGTGTGTGTGTGTGTGTACATTTACGCAGATGCCAGGCAGGCCCTGTTGTGTGTTTGTGTGCTGCCTCAGGGCCCACTGACTGCTCGGACTCTAGACCGGGCCCTTATGGGAACCCGCTCCTCTCCGCTCCTGCCTCCTCTCATTTAGCCTCCCAGCACTTTCTCAACAACAGGCCTCTGGAGACCCTGTGTAAATGACTACAAAAGCACAAAACAGCCAACTAACAGCCACGTCCTTATTATAATTAATCCTTATTATCTCTCTTAACAGCTAACTGTATCTGCCCGACTAATTCGGCACTGAGATATGTGTCCACAGTGTTCCGAGGTGTTTAATTTTTTTAATTTGTTATTGTTGTGGCCTTGCATAGTTATTTTCTGGTCAGTCTGATAATGATGGATCTAATGGCTTACATAACATCAAATGATGAGGTAAATAAAGCTCTTCAGGAGCAATTACACTCTACATTTATGATGATGGATATTTAGAATGATCACTTAATCAAATGGAATGCGGTTTGAAAGGATTATGGTTGAACAAAACAACAATGCGTCTGTTTCTACTCTTTTGATGTGTGTGAGTGTGTTTGTGTTTTTGTGCGTTTATGTACTTGTGTGTGTGTGTGTGTGTCCACGAGATAGAGAGTGGGGTGAGAGAGAATATGCAGAGAGAGAGAGAGAGAGAGGGAGAATATGCAGCCTTCATTAAATATGTACTCACAATTGTATACATATTATATCTGGCTTGAAACATAGACACCTCACACATACTTCCCCCCAACGACAAACCACAGTGTGACGGCAGTAACAATGCAATACAATTATATTTTCACAAGAGAGCTTCTGCCCGACCATCACTGTAAAACACCGCCTGTTCCATTTTATTTGTTCTTGTGGAACTGTGACCTGGTGGGGTTTTTTTTCTCCCTAGAGCGCCCCCCCTCTCTCTCCATGCTTCCACTGCCCTCCTCTCTGATGCCACCACGACTCCACTCTTTATTCCTACAAAAAAAGAGAGGATGCGAGTCGAATGTTCAGCTGTTCTATATGCCTGTGTTTGCAGGCAAGTGTGTCCGTTTCCCTGGTTACCTAAACGCCAGGCTCAGTCACGTCATCACTTCAAACCACCTTTACAGAGAGGGAGAGAGAGAGAGAGAGAGAGAGAGAGAGAGAGAGTGATAGAGAGATAGGGAGAAGGGGAGAGAGAGAAAGAAAGAGGGAGAGAGAAGAACAAGGGGGACAAAGTGGTTCAGTGGAGAGAGCTTTTCCAGGGGTCACTGTCTATTGTTTGTTGAACAGTGACTAAATGAATTGGACCACAGAGGTGTATGAGCTCTTATTTTGTTGTGAATGTTGAGAGAAACAGAGTGTAGCCCCCCCCCCCCCCCCTCCTCCTCCTCCTCGTCCATCTGATCGCTTGTGGAGGCTGGCCAGATCAATGGCACTGTTTGCACGGTGGAGGACGACCAAATGTGCTAAATGTAGGCAGGTGCAGAGAGCCGGTGAGTTGTTCAACCTTCGTCGGTGACATTTAACGTCACTGTAAGAAATCGCAAAAGTGGCGGACTCGAGGGCAGACCCTGGATTACTTAGGTTGGATCAGTTATTTCAGTTGTTGCTACTCACATACAGGGCATGTGAGTAGAGAGAGATAATTGTGAGAGAAAAAATCTGGGAAGAAATACAAATCTGTGTTGTTTTCATACAGAGAGGACATTTCAGCTGATGACTGGCTTCAAGTATATTGATTTTCAGGTGTGATTCCTCTATGGTCTTAGCCTGGGTGTTCCCATGCTGCCTTGCGCGCGATTTGATTCACGCTGCTAAGGCAGCCTGGAGACCATGGAGCAAATTTTCGCCTGAGATAGGGAACCAATCACAGAACAGGGGGGAAAGCAAGACGATGATGAGCGATGCACAGACGCATTTGATAGACATCCGTGGCACCCAATAAACGGATCTGGGCATTTTTTTTCAAATACGAGAAAATGAACGTTTGGTTCCCAGACCACGTCTCATTGAGAAGTGGTGGCGCTAGCCAGGCTACTATGGTCTTCTCATTTCCTCAGGTTTGGACTTTGGCACAGATAATGAGCCATGAGTCTTTCTTTTCTCTTCCCTTCTCCTCAGAACTGCTTTACAGCCACACAGCAGACCAGGCCCTTTCAGACCAGGTGCACATATCTGTCATGTGATCTCCAATCTGCACTCCTCTTGCTGTCTTTCCCAAAGGTGAGTGACTGTGCCGGCCCCATACGTTACTGTAATGGCCTCTTGCAGGATCAGTCCTTTGTGCAGGCAGCTATTATCGGCATCACATATCATATCATATACTATATACTATACTTATACTTTAAAATTATTCTCTGCTCACTGACAAAACACACACACACACACACACACACACACACACACACACACACACACACACACACACACACACACACACACACACACACACACACTCACACACACACACACATGCAGAGGACTGGACAGGACAAATGGCGAGGAGAGTGTTAGGGTCTGAATAGGACCTTGATTGAAAAAGTGGGTGGAGAGACTATTATGCATTGGGATGATGAAAGCCAGCCTTGGGAGTGTGTGAGTGAGAGTGAGTGTATATGTGAGTGAGTGGGTGTGTGAGTGTTGTGTGTGTGTGTGTGTGTGGGGGGGGGATTCAGGAAGAGGGGGGGGGGGGGGGGGGTCTCTCTGAGAGTCAGGTCTGTACAATAGGGGCCAATCTTAGCACAAAGGATGAGAGGAGCCACACCACTCAAGAGCTGCCAGCTGGACTCGTGAATGGATGTGCCTCAGCCCCTCTCAATTTCCGGAGCCCGAGAAAGAGTGGAGGAATAAATAATATTCATTAACAAAGAGGAGAGAAGAATGGTGGAGATGGAAGGAGGGAAAATGCAGAGGGAGAGAGAGAGAGAGATGGAGAGAGAGAGTGAGAGAGAGAGAAAGAGAGAGAAATAGAAAGAGAGGGAGCAAAAAAGTGGGGGTGGGAGATGAGTAAGTGTTTCCCTTGGAAAGGCCACGTGCTGCTGGGGGTAGTGACTCATCACACACACACACACACACACACACACGCTCACACATGTTCACACACACACACACACACACACACACACACACACACACGCTCACACATGCTCACACACACACACACACACACACACACACACACACACACACACACACATACTGTATATATAAAGTCTCTCTCTCTCACACACACACACACACACACACACACACACACACACACACACACACACACGCTCACACATGCTCACACACACACGCTCACACATGCTCACACACACACACACACACACACACACACACACACACACACACACACACACACATACTGTATAAAGTCTCTCTCTCACGCACACACACACACACACACACATATAAAGTCTCACACAAAGAGGCCTGTGGCTGCAACAGACTGGTGCCCACCTGATGGCCTGGGCTGCCCACAGAGTGGCGGAGGGCCGATCACGATGGGAAGCCAACCTCGGTCCAAGCGGCAGTGGCGTGAGCGTGACGACAGCAGAGCACGTCGTGACCGAGCGAGCTAGGTGAACCTCCCTACACCTCGACCAATCACAGAAGCCACCAGGTTGCTGTTGGCCTCTATCCCTTTCCTCACCTGCAGCAAGTGTGGTGGTGACCACTGCATTGTTTTGTGTGTCAGTATAGGCCACACACTGTATTCAAATATGCATTTCAATCTGTTCCTAGAGGGTTTCCGGTTTACAGTAATCGTTCAAAATCAATGCAGATAAGTTGTAGTGAAAATGTATCAGACTTTAGCGTAGTGCCGTATAAAAAATGTTTTTTTTTTATTTTTATTATCCTCGAGTTACCATTAGCTCAATATTGTTTTCTGTACCACTGGAAATGCTGTGGGAACACACCTTTATGTAGTTGAAAGGCTCTCTCTCTCTCTCTCTCTCTGTCTCTCTCATTGGTATATATAGTCATTGGTATAGGCTAGTTATGATGTTGATTACAAACCCTGGAGAATCAATCATGAGAGATCACGCGTCCATTCAGTACATAATATTATTATTTAGAAATCATATGATCCACATTCAAGTGGCTATTCAAAGAAGTTCAATTTAGCAAATTGTATGCTTTTAGCGTCCCTTGTTGCAAAAAGCCATGTACGTTTTTGAAGTATATTCATCCTAATGAAATAAAAAGCTCTAACATGTCCATGTTCATGTTCTGGTGAAGGGCCAACCACTAGCCTGGCTAACACCAAACCGATTCTAAAATCTCAATTGAGATAAAGAATCTGTCAGGGGAAATTTCATTCTCTTCCAATTTCTAAGGGGCATAGTGAAATTAAACTTTAAATTGGTACATTGAACTCAAACCAGATCTTTTCAGAAGTCCAGCAAACACATCTTTCTTGTAAATGAAAGTTTTAAGATGCTGTTGTTTACTCAGTTCCAAAGAAAATTGCACAACGCTGTGGTTTAACACTGATGCCATCAGTATAGCCATTGGCTGTGTCAAACAGCCCTGCTAACTGCACTCTGTCTGTCATCATCTAAAGCCCAGCCCATGCCGGATAAGCAGTTGTGATTGGTTACTGGGTTTTTGGTGATTTGGAAATTGGCCTCACTGTTACAGTAAGGTCTCCAGGCGGACCTGCAGAGCAAATTCAAATTTGCTAATCTCCAGGCTAGCCAATCCTGGAACCTTCTTATTTTGTGCCAATTAAAATGCAAGCATGCACACATCACAGGTTTTTATGTCTGTGTTTGTCTGTGTTTGTCTGTGTTTGTCTGTGATTTCCTGTGACCCCACACCCCCAGCAGGTGTTTGACTGACTTGAAGGATGACCCAGAATAGCATGCAGGCGTTGCCCACGGCAGACGACACACAGAAGGAGCAGGAGAGCGAGGCCACAGGTACCCCCGACTCAGTGGAGGAGGTGGCAGGGGAATCGCTCTGGGACAGGGCTTGGAGGACTGCACTGACCGCAGGGGCCTTCCTCAGCCTTTACGCCATCTCACAGATACTGGTGAGAACCTGCAGCATTCATTAGGTGCATAGGATGACAGAAATGCACGTCAAAAGGGGAATAGTGCTGTTTTTGTATAGGCTAACTTATTTGTGTTTGATCGTGATAGAGAATGGTAGATGGTTGACAATGATAAATCGGTTCAACCTTTTTGAAAATTGAACACTGTACGTTGTTCATCTTCTCTGTGTTATATATATTATTTCAAATGTGAGTTAATATACCCTTAAGCCAAGCGTAAATGTATAGTGTTTGTACAAATTAATGATGTGTCTGTGTGTTTACTTTGTGCCCTGTATCTTGAATTTCCCCTTGGGGATCAATAAAGTATCTATCTATCTATCTATCTATCTATCTATCTATCTATCTATCTATTTATCTGTCTATCTATCTATCTATCTATGTATCTATCTATCTATCTATCTATCTATCTATCTATCTATCTATCTGTCTGTAGGGAGTGTGGGTCGTGTACATGTTGAATGGATACCATGCGTTCCCAGCGGCTCATAAAGTGCTGGACCTCATGCAGTTCCTGCTCTCCTCCACAGACCAGGAGGCATCAGCCCAGGAACAGGTCTGTGTCTGGTTTCCATGGCGACAGAAGAATGTTACCCAACCATTTGTATTGAGGCAAACATGAATGAATCATTAGCAACAGTGGTAGAGTGTTTTTCTCTTACTGTGTGGCACACATAGCACAATACCTTCTAAAACTGCTGGTGAAGATAGCTGTGTTTAGAGTCTCCTCAGGTCATAGCGGTCATTGTTTACCATGGGTCCTTCTCAGGTGGAGATCTGGAGGGTGGAGACGCTATGCCCCCTGCTGGCCACACTGTTCCTTGGTGTTGTGATCCTTGGCACCGGGGTGAGTCTGTGTTCATCTTGCATTTGTGTTCACAGCTAATGTCAGGGTCTTATTCAGAAAAACAAGCATTTCAGGCATTTTTAATTGCTTTTGATTATGAGAACAAGCCCTTGGATGCATCACTGAAAGTGAAGGCAGAACTGGCTTTGGATTAAACTCCTCAGTTAGTTTTGTTCCTGCAGATAGTCTGCTGCTCCATCCACAGCTCTCAGATGTGATGCCCTGTTCTATCCATCACTTTTTCTCTCCCATCCAACAGACTCTCTTCTGCATCCGGACCCTGGTGCCAGGACCCCATCCCACCTTCCCCGATGACCGACGCCAGTCCATGAGCCGCCAGCCCTCCTTCACCTACTCGGAGTGGACAGACGCTAAGACGGACGACTTCTTTGACCTGGACCCTGTGCCCGAGACGCCCGTGTTTGACTGCTTCATGGACATGAAGGCCGACTCCGACCACGGCACTCTGAGTGTCAAAGCCGTGGGCCTTCAGGAAAGGTCAGGCGCACTGAACGAATTAAATGTTGCCCAGCTTGTGAAACAATTTGACCTAAAGACTCTGAAGAGGGCCTTTGTGTCCTCAGTAATGTTGCTATTTCACATCTAACAATAGCTGCATTCCCTCTGATTCACTCAAGCTAAATCTCAACGCAGCTGTGTTATGAAGAGAGAGAAAGAATAGAAGACATGTTATCAGCTGTCACAGAAATATTCTGCTCAAAACAATTAAGGGAATACTTCAATCATACACTGGATCGGTACTCTGACACTGTTTGTTTCTGAGCACAAGTAAAACTTCTGAGGCAAGTGTTTTATTTTGCAAGAACTGTCAGACATTCTGTGAATGTAGTTTGAGAATGGAGAAAAGGGTGGAAGGTTTCAAAAAATGTGTTTTACGGTAACAATTGTGGAAAACTGTAAATGTTCCCTTAATTTTTTTGAGCAGTGTACATTAAATGTATCCTCAAGCAGAGTTACAGTAACATGTCATCCTTATATAGCAATTTGCATTACAAATTTCATTACATAGCAGACTCTTTGATCTTGGAGAGTGACTTGCGTGGGTGTGTGTGTGTGCGTGTGTGTGTGTGTGTGTGTGTGTGTGTGTGTGTGTGTGTGTGTGTGTGTGTGTGTGTATGTCAGGCGAGGCTCCAACGTGTCTCTGACGCTGGACATGTGCACCCCGGGCACCACGGAGCCCTACGGGGCGATGCTATCCCCGCGGGATCAGACCACCCAGGAGTACCTGCAGAAGGCCTCCAACGTGCTGACCGCAGCCCAGCTGCACGCCAGGGCCCTGGACGATGCTGTGCTGCAGGCGGAGTTCTACGTGAGTCTGCATGCGTGACCATCACCGTGTGCATACAGCCTGCAGCGTGCAGTGCACGTTAACCCTGCTCTGGTGACCTGGCAGTGCATGTTAACCCAGCTCTGGTGACCTGGCAGTGCACGTTAACCCAGCTCTGGTGACCTGGTTGAGGCAGAACTCTATGTTGTTCTCTGTGGACCTCATTGCGTATTTAAATGTTCCTGGTCCTCAGAGGAAAAACAAAAACAGATATGTGCACACCATGTTCAGATAGAAGTGAATGAGAACCAAAGATACCCAGAGAGCAGTTCATGTGCATGTTTGTGTCTGTGTTGAGGCCATGGGCTTAGCACAATCAACGCCAGACAACAGTAGAGTTGCAATGCTTCACCCTTTCACTCTGTAACAAAAGCTACTACTCTCTGCTGTTTGGAGTTCATAGTGGAATGTAGCATGATATACATCACTGGCTGTGACATGTAGAACCATATTGACAATGCACATACAGTATTTGTGTTCTAATATCTTAACAGGAGACTCCAATGAACTTTGTGGACCCAAAGGAATACAGCATCCCTGGTGTAGTGCGGAAAAATCGATACAAGACCATTCTTCCTAGTAAGTGTTGCCGGACATGAATTCAGTGATGCTTAA
>NC_055970.1:11286790-11301790 GCF_018492685.1 Alosa sapidissima
AAATGTCTTTTAGGTGGAGGACATAAAATAATGCAAGGGGCTTCTGGAAGACTGGAAGGCTGCTCAAGGCTTCAGAAAGTGCAGTGCAACACAAGACAAAAAAAAAGTGCAAGAAAAGAATTGGATTTAAAAGATGAAGTATATTTCATTTTTTATAGCCACTAATAAGTTGCGATGATAGATGCATACAGGCACTGTTTACAGTCTAGTATTAGATAAGGGTGCGCAAGATTGCTTATTGCTGTTAAATCGCATTATTTCAACTTGTAAATATTCAACTTCTGTTATGTTGTGAAGCCTTTCAACATCTCCCATGTAGTCCTTGGGGAGGAATCCAACACTGGGGCTTTCATTCGGAAAATACCTGTCAAAAAAAATTATCTCCAGCATCTTCCCCTAACTCCATGTGGCTTCCCGGAGCCATGATTACAAACCAGCCCGCGGCCCGAGGTCACCCAGCGGACTGTGCATTAACTCCCGGGTGTGGAGAGGCTCTGACACAGATGAAATGTGCCAGTGAAAATGGCCCTGGGCAGGAGTGGCCTTGGGTGACTCACCTGATGAAGGCCGCTGTGTGAGGGCTGGGGCATGAGAGGTCATTTTCACTCCCAGAGATCCTGATCGTAACTCAATTCAATGTCTCTCCTTTCTCTCGCACTCAACGTTATGCCTCATTGAGGATTTAGAGATCAACTCGCAACTTGTCGCATGGCTTTAGCCCAGTAGACTGAGCCTATCTCACAGTATTTTCTTTTGCAACAGATTTTTGCCATCTCTATTAACCTTAGTTGCCATGATCACAAGGGTGGGGCCATCTTTGTTTACTTTGTGTGGATTCACTGATGCAGATTTAGACCACAACATTACAAATGGAGGACCAAAGAAACACACTCTTTGCAGAAGGTTTGGTGAACACACCCTCAAATGTCACCTCTCTTCAAGGACACTAATGGCAGGGCCTTTCTGGGTGCCAGACACACTGGAAGCAATGCATTGGAACATGCCTTTGGCTCAGAGCATGCTTAAGGTCATGACGTACATAAATTAGTTTATTAACACATTTTTAATGATTAGATAAAAGCAGACGCTACTAAGAGGCATGATGTTTCATAACAATGTGACTACAAGCCTAAACAAATTTAGTCATGCAGAATTAATTGCAAAGTGTAAGGCATAGCCTATTAGCGCCATACTTTCCAATCATTCCATTTAATAGGTTTGCTGAAAATGCAGGCAAAGAAGACAAAAACAGTCTTATTTAGAAGTTGGTTTGGTTAAGGTGATGTTACAGTAATTGTTCAACTGCAATTTTAAATATCAACCAGCCATCTGTGAAGTCTCTGTAGGCAGACTATCATGTGGTTAAGTGTTACCACATTTGGAACTCCAGCAATGTGTGTGTGCATAGAATAGTATTCAAGCTTGAATTGTGGCTGACACAACTCCTAATACATTTCCAACATTCTAAAATATTTTTTGTATTTACCAGCGATGTGAAATGACTGATTGCTAACATGATTGAAGGCGCGTCAGAGTATAACTATTGTATGTTCCCGTGTTTTCTTTTGACCACACATCATGTGTGTGTGTGTGTGTGTGTGTGTTTGTGTGCACATCATGTGTGCCCTGTCACATCTTAGCTTAGAGTTGCTTTGTCATGTGTTGGTGGAGGGCTTTGTCATGTGTTGATGGAGGGCTTTAAAAGTCAGCTGCAGGGTCTTAGTGCCAGTCCTGTCAGGCCTCCCAGGGCCTCCTGCCGATCTCACTGCCCTAATAGCATCCCGTCCCCAGCTAGCTCCCAACACCCCCACTGTCCACCCTCTACTGGATGACCTTTCAGTTTGCTGTTCTGTCAAAAACAAAATGTTCCCTTCAGGCAGGATGGAGGAATGATTTGTTGTGGTCGTTGTCCACGGTTCTATCCAAAAGTGGTTGACAACATTTTCTTTTGCATACGATTCGGTGGATCATTTGCCAGTTCAGATTTAGAATAAGCCGACAGATTTAGATCACAATCTCATCAATATGTTGTTGTTGTTGTTTTTCTCTTGCATGTTTGTTTGTTTGTTTATTTGTCTGGTTGGGATCTACAGCGCTGGCATCGGCCGTACTGGCTGTTTCATTGCCACAAGCATCCTCTGCAAGCAGCTGAGAAATGAAGGGGTGGTAGACATCCTCAAGACAACCAGCCAACTGCGCCTAGACAGGTGAACCCAAACCCACTCTCATTGCACCAGCTCAATAACAACTACACTACAGTCTCAGACATTTTTTGACAAACATGATGAAAGTGTAAATTAATTAATGAACATTTAGTCACACTTTACTTGGATGGTCTCCCATGGACCATCTACATCTACAAGATGCTCAGATTAAGCAAACTATTTAGAAGTTGTTTTGGTTAAGGTGATGTTACAGTAATTGTTCAACTGCAATTTTGAAGGCTGAACTTAAATATCAACCAGCCATCTGTGAAGTCTCTGTAGGCAGACTATCACGTGGTTAAGTGTTACCAAATATTCTCCTCCATTTTGTCTGTCTAACTGAAGTCAACTGTCTTTGGCTTCAAGGGGCGGGATGATCCAGACAGCTGAGCAGTACCAGTTTGTTCATCACGTTCTCAGTTTGTATGAGAAGCAGCAGTCCTACCAGACAGAGGAGTGAACATGGCGGACGTCAGCATCGTCCAGTCCCTCCTCACAGACCAATGGCCCCGTCTGCCCACTCTCTGCCCCGTCTGCACTACATCAGATCCAGCCTTGCATGCCATTCCAACAGACCTGCCTGACCCTCCGCATGGCATCCCATCGTCCCTGACCCACAGCCCTGACCACAGCGGCGCACCTCCGAAACACACCAACTCTGATCGAGACACTTCATCAGCATTCAGAGGAAGCACGCGATCGACAGTCATTCCAGCAACCTGACCAAACACATTCAACCACCTCTTTTGCGTAGCTTCATCAGCAAACATGATCCAGAGAGAAGCATTCGTTTTTGAACTGCCCCCCCCCCCTCCCTCCACCTTCTCTCCCACCCTTTTGAGCACTGACTTCATGAAGCCTGTGAGGGAACACTGAGGACAGAGGGTAGCTCAACGACTCCACCCTGGATGCCATCAGCGCACATCCCCAAAGACTTCCTTGCCTCGCAGCCCAAAGCCTGACACTGGTATGAGGTATTGCCTCGGTGCTGCCGGACTCTCTCTCAATCCGAATGTAAGAAGGGTAGATGGCCATGCGTCACAAACCAGATCTCAGTGTGTCATCACAGCACAACAACAATCCACTATGGAGCAGGACGAAGATGAAGAAGAACAAAATCACAGAGGGACAATCTCGACCTTCTTAGTCTTTTTACCGCCGTGTTTGTTATGAGACTGACCGTGGTCATGGGTCTCATAAGAATCTGGTTGTCGTGCTGCGTGGCTTATCGGCAGAGCAGCAGTATTGTTTGCCAGCCAAAAAAACTGAAGGATTTAGAGCCTAAACATTCAACGTCTATCGGTCTCAACAGGGCAAAACTAACACACATACGTACATAGTTAACATAGTCAACACTGATGCCAATTTTCCACTACAAGAGAGTGAATGCATTATTGTGTGTTTGCGTATGTTTATGTGTGTTTGTGTGTGTGTCTGCATGTGTGCGTGTCTGTGGGTGTTTGTAAGTGCAAGTGTGTGTGAGTGTGTGTGTGCAAATACACATGTGAGCAAATACACACGTGTGCATGTATGTGTGCGTGAGAGAGAGAGAGAGAGAGAGAGAGAGAGAGAGAGAGAGAGAAAGAGAGAGAGAGCATATTAATACGATATGATGACATGGGTGCGTGCGTATCATAAAATATGTCTTTCTTAGTTGAGAGAAGTCAGTCTCAAGCATGTGCAGTATTAGTTCATAATGGTTTGTTGAGTGGCTTGTTGGAGAGGCACAGAGCGGCTCTCCTCACCCAAATTCTCCTATAGAATGTCTACAACTGCACAGGCAGGACGCCCTGCTATTAACTACAACAAGCTATAATGTTTTTTAGACATTGACAGCCTGCATTGTGGTTGGTCTCAAGGAATAGGTTAATCTAGCACATGTATTTTATACATAATGGCCTTACTCAGTGTCTGTCCGTTGGTCTTGTCCACATGCCTTCCTGTCCATGACTCTCCTGCTTGTTGCGTTTGTTCCTGGTGGTGTTCCACTTGACTTGAACACACATTTGATGCTGCACCTCAAGATTTTATGTGATCAAAATGCCGGTACACTGTATATCCAACTACTGTTAACCATGTACATAACAGCTTGCTTCTGTGATGGAAGTGCGAGAGTGTGGCATATCGCAGGAGATTTACAGACCCTGGATTTGCAGGTGTCCCTCTGTAACTTGATCAATGACTGATCTTTTATTGATTTGCCTGTTTCTCTTCTATTGACTTGGACTTAATTTGTATGTGAGTCAGCTTACCCGTTTAGTTCTCTGGGTGTATCATTGGCAGCAAAATGAGACAGAAGCATTGTTCTAGATGGCAGCTCTATCAAATGATCTGACAGCTTTGCTCAGATGTTTCTTCCCCCTCCCAGTCTGCATGACAAAGTCAACAATGAACTGTGTCCGTGTGAGTGACTCCGACAGAGACTCTGAGACATTGTATCGGCGCTCTGCGTAATCTGCATCCAGTGCGGCGTGCCATCCCTCATCTCTGCCACTCACTGGAGCCGAGACTGAACGAGGGGAAATGTGCACAGCACTCGGAGGAGGGAATCGCTGGCTAGGCTTCATTTAACGGTCACTCCAGTGATGCCAGTGGAACCCCCCCCCCCCCCCACCCCCACTTCCCCCCCACCTGATTGATTTGTTACTGCATTGAAATTCATGACCTGTCTTTTAAATGTAAATTGTTTATTTTCGTCCACGTCTAATGAAATTGTTTGTATCCTTAATTAATTAAGTAATTAATTACTATTAATTACTACTAGTGTATCATTGTGCTTTGTACTTACTATATTGGTTTGTTTCAGTCCAACGGACGTTGACTTCATATATTTGCTTTATATTATGTTTTAGTGTTATGATAAGTGTGTTTGATAATCTGGAATGACAGCATTGTTTTTGTTTTTTTTTTCTAACTGGTTTATGTTTTGATGTTCTATCTGTTGCAGCATTGCCAACATTTCCCGGTTTCTGTACACTGCCAAAGACTTTCTTCAGAGTACATTTACAGTATACCCATAGTAGAGGATACTTTAGGCCGATAAGACTGGACGTATAGAATGAATGCCTATTGTTCTGGTGCAAGTGCTCCAAACTGGAAATAGACCCCTTGACCTTGGTGTTATTTGCACCATGTTCAGCTGACTGAGCCACAGCAACACCATACTGAAAATGCTAATCTTATAAATATACTCTGTTTGCATCCAGCTAATTCCTACAAAGTGGACTACTCAGACAAAGTGCAGCAGCAGCAGTCTTAAAATCACGTGACTGCAGCTGATTGACTGTTGCCTTTGCAGACATAAAATGAAGGTCTTAGCAGATACACACAAACATCAATTTGTATCCATGTTTCATATTTATGCCGTTGCAGCTTTCTGCGTCTCGTCCTTCTTGTTGAAGTTAGATTAAAATAACATACAAAGGACAAGATTGCCAACTTATTTCCAGTTTTTATACCAACAGGAAATTTTATGAACAATCCTGGGCATTTTGATGCTTATTACGCCTTTGCCAGGGTTATCATGGTAAGCTTTGTCTCTTCAAGGCCGACTAATAATAATAGATCCAGAGTAGACCACACTCAGCCTTTCATGGTGGTTTGAACAGGAAGTACTGCTGTGGGTGGTTAGAGTGGCACCCAGCACTTCCTCCTGCCGTCCACTGCTGCCAAGCTCCCTCTCTCTGCACTTGGCCTGGACGAGATGGCCGCTCATCACCCCCTGCTCCGTCCCAGAATCCTCCATCTGTCCGGGCCATCTGTTCACCCTGGGCTGGAGCGAGTGCGTCCGACGCGACCGCAAACACTTCCCCCCTCTCTCTCTTCCACATCAAGCCTCTGCCTGTGAGATAAAATACACTTCAGGTGCTCTGCTGTTGGCAATGTTGTGATGGATTCTTAGCATTCAAAGGAATGTGAGGCGACGCCTCATGTATTCACTTCTGTTATGTTGAAATGTTCCTTTTTTCTTCAAATATCTCCAATGAACTACCTGAAATATGTTTGTCTGTTATTTATTTATGTATGTATTTATATTTATTTGAATATTTATTGTTTGATATAATCATTATATCCCAATCAATTTTAATGGATCCTAAAATGGCAGAGGACCTCTTTTTAACCATTGCCTAATCAGATGCCTTGTGTCCATGCTGTGAAAGACCTACATAGAATGTAAAACCACTGAATTGACCATTTCATGGCTTGTACGATTGGTTATTGCTTGATCTTTAAAATAAAATGCTACTTGTATTTATCAAAGAAAATCACTGATTGTTCTCCATGCAAAAATTATGCATCAATTACAATGTGCAGTGACGTTCTAGAAAAGTCCAGTTCTTGTTTGTTTCATTTCAACCAATATCTTTCTCAGCTTGTTTTATCACCATGGTAACAGAATGAGGAAGGCTGCGGTGGCATAGTGCTGTGTGCATTATTTGAGTGGTTTTCAGGGATGGCCAACCTGTAGGCCTATGCAAAGTAGGCTTGCAACAATCTCTTCAGTGTAGAGTTGCTAAGATATCTTTGGATAATTATTGCACAGTATCTATTTTATTATATGTTTATGGTACTAAAAAACTATAAAGAAGTTGGCAAAGATCATCATCATCATCACTATTGGCATCATCATAGGCCTCCCCTATTGAGAGGAGGAGAATCCTACCCTTTCATTGTATCATGCCTTTCCTTTGACACCCAATTACTATGCTACTATTTCAAACGATAGAATGAATGGCTCAGCTAATACGCCTGCAACAGATGAAAGCCATTAAATCCCCACATTGTGTTTCCACTAGAAAAGGCTATGATACCCTGCAGTTTTGTCATGCCAGTCATGTTATATAGTCATGTCCAACTGTGGGCCTTCTTTTGATGAGATAAAGTATATCCACCATTCATGCCGTTTTATTCACTGATGTTCAGTGGTTTGGAGCACTGGCTCAGAAGACCTCTTGCGAATTTAACTGGTTAGGGCTACATCATAAACAATCTCTCTTCTCAAATAGAACCAATAGGTTATTTGACATCAATATATTTTAGTTAATAGTCTACTGTCATGGACAGACTCTTGCCTTACTGTGTACAGCTTTTCAATTCTCCCCAAACTACCGTGTAGGTATGTCTCCACCTAGTGGAACACCTCAGTAACACTCTCTATTACAGTAAGATACAAATAGATACAAATAGTAAGGTATTTAAACATATAGCATATATATACATGTTATATATATATATATATATATATATATATATATATATATATATATATATATATTTATTTCTTTATTTGTATTTATTTTTTATATTAAATATATATGAAAAGTAACAAGGCATTCACTCATAGTGCTCTAAGCAAATGAAACAATTTGCGCACCGCATGTTTAAGGACATGAGAGCATAAAAAAAAATCAAAGAAGTAAACAAGAACTGAAACATAATTACGCAACATAATTAAAAGCGGCACCTAATTACGTAACAGCATATATTGTCCTTAGAAATTCGACACTCAAACTGATGGTCTGTTTGTGAGTAGGTTAGGCTACAAGCCATTTGAGCATCCAGACTGATGGACTCATGGGGAATTTAGTGGCCTAAATGTCAAGAGTGTAGAGCTCGAAAACAACTTTGCTTGCATTATAATCCTGTTTGTTTCACATATCAACACAGCCTACAATTCCGGAATCAGTCATTTGTGATTGGCCGAAAGTGACATCACCGCTTTTTTTCAACGCCTCCCAGTACATGACCTCATCGATGGCTCAAGAGAACTGTCATTGTACACATTCCTGTCCAGTAAAATTCCCTGTAAAAGCAGATTGGTTGTCTTCAAAAAACGTCCACCGATAAACTATTCCCTTATTATTATGCTAATATGGGCTATCTCAGCTTTACATCACTAGGATATATTTGCAAGAATTAAATTATGCACTGTAATTTATTATTGCGGACTCGGTCACCCACATGTCTCCAGCACAATTTCATACAGAAATCCCAATAGCCTAGTTATCCTGGGCTGGACACTACTAGAATGCAGAATAATGAATACCAGCCAGATATATCATAGGAACTATTATTACTGTAAGAATAAGTTAAGAATCCTATTGCAGTAAGCAGGCTACAATTATGACCCATCATTCATCTCGCCCCACGCTTCAATGGTGGCGGAGCTAGTTACCGCAGAACGCAACGTGATTACGTTGCGTGTTGCGACTGTACTCTTCTCTGACAGTGCCGCAATTCTATCGTGAGGGGGACCTCCCTTCGTAGGGATGCTACCCTTGCTATGTTCTGTAAGTCATAACAAATCTAAATTATTCATCGAGTTTTTTATGCTGCGTTCATCTGATCCACTCCCATCCAACAAGGTAGGATTCATCATTTTTATGTGTCATAGCTTTAGTTTAATATTCAGTACTCCATCTCATTTGTCTCGATCAAGCTAAATTGACGAGCAGTGAAAGTCTCTAATGTCATGGTATATATCGTATTGTAAGACTATTTAAAAATATGCTCTCTGCCCTCTGCGACGTTGGAAGTGTCCATGTTCTTTATAAGCTTGGCATGTTGTGTTGTTGATTAATGTGCAAGATAGAGTAGCCTATGAACTATACTGTGTTTAGAACTCATCTTGTTAGGTTTGAGTAATGGTATGAACTTTCTTCTGTAGGCATACTTATTTTAAACATGTTTATTTTTGTTTTCTTGCTGATAATTAGATTTAAGTATTGACATGGTGACATCAGCATACAGCTTGAACAAGTAAAGTTTCTAAAATGGGATTTATCTTTGCTATTTACTGAGACATGTGAGAATAGACAGCAGTTTTGATAAGGCAAGGCTGATCACTGGTGAGCTCAGTGGCAGTGCAAGTCTGTGTTTGTTTGCTTTGGTCTGTTACTGGTGCTGTTCCTTTCTAAAGCACCTTGTTGTGATGTCACCCCATGGACTGTTTTGGTCTCCAGCACTGTCATTATAGGCTCAGCAGTTTCAGACATTAGATAAAACAACCATCCCGTTATGTCAATGGGACCTCTTTTGCTCCAAACAGAAGATCATCTTAATAGGATTAATCTCATATGATGTATGCATTCGTTAACAAAAGTACAGTTTTGACAATGCACTAGTTTATGAAAACTTGACTGGGATGCCCCCCCCCCCTATTGGTAGCCTACTTTGTACTACAAAGACCACATTTGAGACTTTTTTTCACACCGTGCCCACTCGATGCATACCATCTCAGCAAAATGTGTACAAAGACCATGGTTATTTCAGTAGTAAAGATGCTGATATGTTGGATGTGTAAACTGCTTCCATTCGATGTCATTGCAATATCATTGCAATACATCACCAGGATATTTTATACTAGATGGAGAGGTAGACACTATTGCAGCATTTCAGGCGTCTTGTTTAGCAAGGCGAGCATAGAGCTGTGTACTGTTCCCTCTGACTGTCAGGTTCCCTCATAGCAGCGCTGTCTCGCCCCTCCCTGCCTGCCTCTCAGGCTGTTTACTTTCTGAGCTGTAGCACAGGAGCAGAGCGGAGCAGCACAACACAACACAACACAACGCCATTAGCTCACTTGCAGCATCAGCCTGTTGTGCTCCTTTGCTCCACTCTGCTAGGAGAGCACTGCCTTCTCCCTTTGCTTGGTGTGATCCAGCAGCACTGATACATGGTTAGCAACACAAACATACATGCTTACACAGGTACATACATACCACACACACACACACACACACACACACACACACACACACACACACACACACACACACACACACACACACACACACACACACACACACATCAAGCTTCATGATTGTGACCACAAATAGCTTATATCTTTGTGCACTAGCAAAAAGCCTGTAACTGTGCAGTTGTTTCCTTTACTTTATAGTCATTGCATCCAAGTTGATGTCATTCAAAGTTCATTCAATTTAGACACACAACCATACAGACTTAGTAATAAAGCTTAAATGCTCATAGCCATGGGCAGCCGTGGCCCACTGGTTAGCACTCTGGACTTGTAACTGGAGGTTTGCCGGTTCGAGCCCCGACCAGTGGGCTGTGGCTGAAGTGCCCTTGAGCAAGGCACCTAACCCCTCACTGCTCCCCGAGCGCCGCCGTTGAAGCATGCAGCTCACTGCGCCGGGATTAGTGTGTGCTTCACCTCACTGTGTGTTCACTGTGTCCTGTTTGTGTTTCACTAATTCACCGATTGGGTTAAATGCAGAGACCAAATTTCCCTCACGGGATCAAAAAAGTATATATACTTATACATGGCCTCAGTCTTTACTAACCAGTTCTAGGGGCAGCTGTGGCCTATGGTTAGGGCTTCGGACTTGTAACCGGAGGGTTGCCGTTTCAAACCCCGACCAGTAGGAATGGCTGAAGTGCCCTTGAGTAAGGCACCTAACCCTAGCCTGCGTCCCAAGCGCCGCTGTAGCAGGCAGCTCACTGCACCGGAATTAGTGTGTGCTTTACCTCAATTTGTGTTCACTGTGTGCTGAATATGTTTCACTAATTCACGGATTGGGATAAATGCAGAGACCACATTTCCCTCACGGGATCAAAAGAGTATATATACTTACTTACTATACTTAACCATTTGACATTTACAAATACCTCCTGAAGGAAGGTCTTAAAAGTGGATTGAAAGTTCATAAAATGTGGACATTTGGGGTGGATAAGGGAAGGTGGTAGATACATCCTTTCTAGAACTTGTTTTCAACATGTT
This sequence comes from Alosa sapidissima, assembly GCF_018492685.1. NCBI lineage: Eukaryota > Metazoa > Chordata > Actinopteri > Clupeiformes > Clupeidae > Alosa > Alosa sapidissima. Next base: position 11,297,732 of record NC_055970.1, read on the forward strand.
TCAAGTCCACAATTTTGACTTTTGATTTTAGACTGTGAACTATTGTCACATAGTGCCCAAGTCATGTCTTGCACTACAGTGACATATTCTCTGCCCTTCTCTTTTTTTCTTCTTTTCCTGTATATCCTCTACTCTCTTTTCTCTCCTCTCCTTCTTTCCTTCCCCTCTTTCAGACACTATGGAGATGTTGACTTCCTCGCCCAACCAGTAGACCTAGGTCCTCTCTCCTCCTCCACGTTTTGTGCCTGCCATCAGTCCAGCCCACTCTGCGTCCCCTTGAGACAAGAGCCATGTCGGGGGTGAAGGTGCAGCGGGGGGTTGTGGACACCCAGAGGCTGGCCGGGATGCTGCAGAGGCGAGCCACTCAGACTTTGGTCATCGATAGCCGGACCTTCTCTGAGTACAACGCGTCGCATGTGCTGAACTCCATCAACGTGTGCTGCTCCAAACTGGTGAAGAGGAGGCTCCAACAGGACAAGGTGTCCGTCGCTGAGCTCCTGCAGCCCAATGGAAAGATAAAGGTACATATGGCACTAGTGACAGGTTAGCTTTGTCCAAACAATAAGAACTACACAGGAGAGTTAAGTGCTTATAAAGCAAGACAGTGTAAGTGTGTCCAAAAAGACAGAAGACACATTAACATACCGGTATGTTTAAATGTTTTTTTCTGTATGCGACCCACCAAATGAACAGCTGAAGGATGTTTTTGTTGTTAATTTGGTGGGAAGCATGTGGGGAAATATACGCCAAAGAAAAATATTTATGACAAAGAAATACATTTTTCAGTTTAGGACACTTGTTGTCCTATGGGTGTGCTATTAGCATGGTATTCCCCTGGCCCGTGTGGCTGTTTGCTGTACCTCACACAGAATTCCTGAGCCTTGAAAGTCCCCAACATGATTTAAACACATGCTATGATTTCACACTTGTTGACAGCAGCACACCCGATCTTCCAGAGTGCTATATTAGACAAAATAAGTTTATTGCACACGTCTGGCCTTGAAACAAGAGCCTTCCCTCCAGTTTGACATTTGTATTGAATGGGACATATTTTTCCATCAGAAATATATCTGCAGATGCCTGATTGACACTGAAACACACCAGAGTTGGAAACCTAAGAACGGGCATATGTCACTTGTCATTTTTCACGGCTTCTGCGGGGTGACCTGTCATTGCATAAAGGGTAAATTGACAGCAAATGGCTATGCAAAACCACAGTCGCCTCAGTGGTCCAGAGATGTCAACATGACGGGTAACGGTGACCCCGCTCCCTGCTCAGGCTTCTGACGCTGGACTGATTTACAGTAGTGGCATTCGCTCACCAAGGTGTCACCTAGTGTGCATCTGGCATTGACTGAAGTATAATATTCCACTTCCTTATATTTGGTTTCTGTAACGGACACCCGACCCACCCTGTGTGTCCTATGTCTTTTTCCATGACTCATTTTTTGCTGGCACCCTGTTTCGCAAAAGTTCCTGTAAAGAAAGAAAATCCATGTAGCCATCCATGTCAGCCAGAGATATGTTTACAGTTGGGCAATTATTGGTGAGACATTAGAATACGTCATACAAGTAGGCAACCGCTTACAACCATGTGTATATTTTTTCATTCTAACTTACCTCACTCTCACACTATATGTCACACTATTTTTAGTAAGTGCTAACTCAAGTAATCTCTATGGAAATACTTTTTGAATTTGATAAGTCCAGTTCGCTGAAAGTCAGTCTGAGGTCACGGCTAGTTTTGTATTTCCATTTCCTCTTGGAGCAAAATCAAAGTCGGACGCATATTACTCATCCTTCTACAGACCTATACCACCATGTATCTATCACTACCACTACTGTCAAGTATGTTGCTTCCTAAATAATAGTAAAGAACACAAATAAAGTCTGAAAAGAGGCTTTTGGAGATGAGTACAACAAACAAGCTGATACGTCATACGTTATAAATAAACATGTTGTCATTTATCTCATGCATTAGCAAAATATGCATTATGCATAAAAAATGCATTTATCTGCATTAGCAAAAACAAAGAGGTCAAGTTCTCCAGTGCACCCCAATCCCCCATTCAGTTGGTGTGTGTATGTGTGTGTGTATCCTCTCCGAAGAGGATAATACCCGCGATTACTAATGCGGGCCCACATAAAGCTGACTCTATCTCACACACAGGGAGGGAACATCGGGGGTGGAGTGTGTGCTCTTTGTGACCCGTCTCGCATGACATCATCCTCTTTGTATGGCTACCAGCAGCTCTGTGTGGGTTCGGCTTTTGCAAGCTGGGCAACGCCGGCCATTGCACTCGCGCCCACACCCCGGGTGCTGTTCTACCAGGAAGTTCAGGGCTGCCCGCCTCAGACGCAGGCACTTACAGCAGCCGCCTACGTTTAGACGGTAATATCTTCTGTGGGCTTTTATTTTCATGGAAGAGAAGGTTAAAAAAATTGTAATATCTAAAGTAGTGGGCACATGAGCTAGTAGTAAACATAATTCAGACGGCCTAAATAGACAGGTGTTGTTGAAAAGTTTTAAAAATGGCACACAGCTTTGTGTCTTCTCCTGGGATGTCATAAAGTGTCTCTCTGCACCTGAGTCTCCATGTCCATTGCCTGAGGGAGAGACATGGAGAACTCAAAGGGAACCACATGAGAACACAGATCCACAACACAATGTCTGTTATATATTGCTCTGTGCAGATTTATGAGATATACTTTAGTTTATTGTTCATGTTTTGGACCAGAGAAGACGAATCATTCCCAGCTATCCAGATCAAGTTCAGAAAGCAGATGGATGTTTTGTGACATGTTGTATGATATAGTGAAACCAGATGGATGTTTTGTGACATGTTGTATGATATAGTGAGCTGTTATCCTGTAGGGTCTCCCATCTGTCAGAAATCCTTTTTTAGCCTACAGTGTGTTTTCACAACTACGTACGTATGTTCTGTATATATGTACATCAGGTATGAGTGTGTGTGTGTGTGTGTGTGTGTGTGTGTGTGTGTGTGTGTGTGTGTGTGTGGTTTGTGTGTGTGTGTGTGTGTTTGGTGTGGTGTGATGTGTGTGTAAATGTGTGTGTGTGTGTGTGTGTGTGTGTGTGTGTGTGTGTGTGTGTGTGTGTGTGTGTGTGTGAGAAAGCGAAGATGAACTGCCCAGCAACACCGTGTCCCATGGACAGGCTGGTGGTGTGTCATGTCAGACAAGGCCAGGTCCCACGTAAAGGCATGCCTGTGAGGGAGTGTGATGCCAGGGGCAGAAAGAGAAAGAGACAGGCTCGAGATGGTAAACACTTCCAGTGAAGTCTTGGACCTGTTGGAGTCAGCGAGGAGGACGGCCATCTCCCTTGCTCCTGGGCCACTGCTCTTTAGACGTAATTGCTTAACTACAGGCTTCTCATGGAACATTTATTTTATTTAACACCACTTGGAGAAAAATTGTCTAAGTGCGTTGTGGGTGCCAGAATCAATGGCCTAATCCTATTAAGTTAAAGTCATAGGGGTCTGGAGATTAAGGCCTTATTGCAGCCATGCTTCATTTTCACAGAGGAATTTCTATTTCATTCTAGTCATCATATTTGTAGTAATGGTATATCTGAACACTTCACTGTGCCTGCACATGTAATCATCGGCCATGTTTTTTTCACACCGTAATTTTTCTGTGTATAAGACGTATTCTGTACAAACCACACGACAGTGTTTTATGCAAAACAAAACAATACCGTGTATCGGCCACACTTGTGTATTAACCACTTTTTTTTAATTAAACATTACTTTATTGTGTCACAAAATACTGCATTTCACATGCTTACCGGCGTCAAGCTATCTGTGGCATGTATGAAATCCCCTGGCTGTGGGTCGAGAGCCCACAAGACGCCTAATAGCGTAATGAATCAGTTCATATTTGAATCCAAAACAAGAAAGAAGAAAAGAAGTGCATTCCAATGTATAGTTTGCGCCTCATAGCTGAAGAAAGGAACACTTTACGGAAAGGGTACATGAATTATCATGAATTCATGCATGAATTAATTCACGATTTATGTATTACTTCATTACTTAATACTGT
>NC_055970.1:11306790-11319290 GCF_018492685.1 Alosa sapidissima
GAATCTGCTTATATACAATATTAGATCGTCTCAAATTCTGAACAATGCCTGCTCTTGTCATTTCATCTTATCTCAGTATGTCCAATATGGCCGCCATTAGCTTAACTTGTCAACTTACATCAAAACAAATCAGGAAGCGTCTCAGTCCTGCCGTCATGTCGTCCCTGCAGAACAGAATGTCTCACGCCCCACAGAAGCCTGGAGGCTCAATCCTGAGAGCTATTTCAACCTCTCAACAAGCTCGGTAGGACTGATGACAGTGACAGCACTGAAATGCAAAACAACTGTTTGGTGAGCATCATTGTAAGACAAAAAATAAAAAGCCCAGGTTGGGTCCAAGGCCGAGGCCAGGTTCATATATTATTGACGTGGTGAGTAGGAATAGAATGCTGCTGAGGAAGGCCACGGGTCTAAGTTTAGGATGAGTGACAGGGGATATGTGGAGGTCTGTTCCACAGGGGTCTGGTTTGTCCAGGCTCGCCTCAGCCAGCCTGAGCTGAACTGCCTCACCATGCTTCAGCGTGTGTATGTGTGTGTGTGTGTGTGTGTGTGTGTGTGTGTGTGTGTGTGTGAGAGAGTGTGTTTGTGTGTGCGTGTGTGTGTGTGTGTGTGTGTGTTTGTATGTGTGTGTGTGTGTGTGTGTGTGTGTGTGTGTGTGTGTGTGTGAGTGTGTGAGTGTGTTTGTGTGTGTGTGTGTCTGTCTGTATATGTGTGTGTGTGTGTGTGTGTGTGTGTGTGTGTGTGAGTGTGTGTTTGTATGTGTGTGTGTGTGTGTGTGTGTGTATGTGTGTGTGTGTGTGTGTGTGTGTGTGTGTCTGTGTGTGTGTGTGTGTGTGTGTGTGTGTGTGTGTGTGTGTGTGTGTGTGTGTGTGATGTTGACTCATCTTGTCAAAATCAGGCCTCAGAGAATGATGTCGGTGTGATCCCCAGGGGGCCGTGTGTATAGTGATGGGGGTTCACATCCAGACTGATGGAGTCAGGTCCCCTTTTGAACCCAGCCCACCCTCCCCATAGATCTCCCTATAATCATATCCCCAGTCTGCCTGTTTGAGTGTGTCCTTGGGCCGGCTAGCAAGGTGATTAAGTCAGGAAAAAAAACATTTATGACTCTGTAATAAGGGGTTTCCACTCTGTGTAAGAGAAAAGTTGATGATTGCTTTCGATATACTAGACCTGTGTCTTGGTTCTCCAATATGCTTCTGTCTATTCTTACCCAGAGCTTGTGTATTCTGAATGCTCTATTCTCTATTAACTATATTGGTCATTCATTTGAATACACATTTGAGCCCATTGTGTGTTTCTGTCAGTCACTGCTCGTAACATACAGTAGTGCCCAATGTGACCAGGCATTATAAACCCTCAGGACATAAGCAACCTTGTGACTTGAGTCCTGTAAGTTTTTAAAATAAATCACTCTGTGCAGTAGGGCTGGGGGGTTAGATGTGTCCGATATGTTGGTTGAGGTTCTGAGAGAGCATTGTGAACAGAGTGGGAGCACTGCAGAATTAACCTGTGTTTAGGGAGAGAGAGAATGACACAGAGAGAGAGAGAGAGAGAATGAGAGAGAGAAGGAGAGAGAGAAGGAGAGGGAGAGAATTCCCCTTAATCCCCTTGCCCTCACTGCATGCAGTCTGTGGGTGTACTGTAGATAGATGTGCTCATCCAGTGGGCACTTAGTCTCACTCTCTCTGGTCATGGCTCAGTGAACACACTTGCCTTATTTATTTAAACTATGTTGGCCAAATAGTAATAGTATAATATAATGCTTCATAAAAAAACAGTATTTTTCACATACAGAGTTAATTGGGAGGGCACTGATTGCAGTGGCTGCATTAGGTCTTCCAGATAGAGACACTGATATTGCGATATATTGTGATGTACTTCTGTGTAGATATGTATGGAAACAGATGCTGCTGTATTGATATGGCATCAAATAAACTAAAAGTAGCATGAAGTTAATTACAGTAATTTCCTGTGTATTAGCCACATTTTGTATAAGCAGCAGGACACTGTTTTATGCAAGTTAAAAGAAACAGAACCATACAGTAATACCATATTAACTGCCCCCGTGATTTAACCTCATAGCTGAAGAAATTTTGCAAAATCAATGTATAAGCCGCGGCTAATAGTTGGGAAATTACGGTGCTGTCAGATTTTAAATGGAATTATTGAATTTCACTTTTAAGATCTCAGTGTGCCTGAATTTGTTTTTAAGTTGTGGGATACATCAGACTTTATCTTTGCTGTTATATAGAATTATAAAGAACAGCTGTTGGGGGGGATTCTGTTTTGGACATGACCATTATTCATATGAGCATGTGTTGCGAAATGTAAAGTATCTTGGCCTCTGTATCGTGGTGTGTATTGTATGGTGAGGTTGCAGGCAATACTCACCCCTAATTCCTGATAGGCACCAGGGTTGTGCACAATTCGAATTGCAATTCTGCTTCCTGTTTGCTACCTCAATTGAAATGCAAGTGAAATTCAAGAATTTAATTGGAATTTAAGAGCCAGTTTCAATTCAATTCTGGAATTTTGCACAAGCCTGATAGGCACTATATATTGAGTTCAGTAGAAAAGGCCCCAGGGAAGAAGTGCAGTGCCTGGGTTATCTTCTTAGTGTCAATAGTTTGTTATAGACTGGAGGCGGTCTACTCCTTCTGGAGGTTTAACACAGAGAACTGGATGTTCTTTCTCCAAGGCGGTGCTATGCGTTGACAGCACTCTTTGACAGAGGTCAAAGAATCACCATCTTTCATCTTGAGAAAGCAATAAATAGTAATTCTATACATCCAGTGTGTATGCGTGTATGTGTGTGTGCATGTGCAAATGTGTGTCTCTGCATGTGTGTGTGTGTGTGTGTGTGTGTGTGTGTGTGTGTGTGTGTATGTGTATGTGTGTGTGTTCATTCTTTCATTTTTAAAGTCGGGTGGGAGGTAGTATGAAGGATAAATAAATCTATGGCATGTTGCAGGGTTTGGGCCTCCTGCTGGGGACCCACATGAAAGGCAGGCTGCTCCACTCTCCACCCATCGCCCATAGTGACCCACGCTAGCCTTCTCCATTTCTCCCTCCCCGCTTGGCCTTGTTGTTTACTCCCTCCTCACCCCTCTCCCCCATGTCTCTGTTGTCCCGGCTTGGCCCTTGGAGGCCTGTTTGTAAAGTAGCACATTATCATATTAATCATCCCAAAATGACAGTGCTGCAGGCATCTGCCTCTGCACTGTACTGTACCTGATTTACGAGTTCATTAGCTCAGAGCATGACTTCACATCGAGGCAATGCTAGACGCTGTCTATTCTCTCTCTCTCTCTCTCCCTCTCTATCTCTCTCCCTCTCTCTCTTTATCGTAAATGTGCTAATTACCAACCATTTTGTTCGAAAATTCTAAAACAACTATGTTTTTTAATACTTCAAAATAACATTTGCTAAATGAACCTTACATTTTTCAGTAGCCATAGGTGTGTAGATTTGAACAAAATCTAGTTTGGTTCTTACCGGGGCTTTTACTAACTGAAATATCCGATTTTGTTTACCACGCTCAGAGTTTAGTGCCGGGCTGGTGGGTGCTTATTCCCAACCTTTCTCACGGCACATCAACGGTTAGCCCGAGAATTCTCGTCAGCAATTTAAAATTCCACTGGAGCTTCAAGCGGATTTGTACACGCAGCCTTACAACACTGTTTACAGCTCTTCGAGTCACAATAAAATGTAATTTTTGGTACATAGCAAATTTAGATAAACTTATGGTATGGGTGCTTGCGTTTCTTTAGGAATCTGCCGTCTTGGTTTGTATAGAAATGTATATTACAGTAAGTGACACATACACGTAAGAGGTTGGACATACGTGACGGTTGGTAATATACGACATTATGATATCTCTTTCCCTTTCCCTCTCTCTCCTTCTCTCTCTCTCTCTCTCCCTCTCCCTCTCTCTCCTCTCTAACTCTTTCTCTCCTCCAGTATCTCTGTCCTTGTCTCTCTCTCTCCCTCTGCACTTCCTTATGGTTCTCATCGGTGCCTCTTGTCGTTTTTTCGGCTCTCTCTCTCTCTGTGTCTGCATCTCATTTCTTGCTCTTTCCCTATCACTCCTTTTTTTGCATAGTTTTTTTTTAAATATTTTTTTCTCAGAGCATCTCAATGATGAGCAATCTCAATGATTTTAAAAAAGTATGAAAATCAGGATGTTTACTGTGCACCATTTCCTCCGTTTCCTCACTGAGATATGGTTATGGTTATGGTTGGTTATGGATTTAGCAGACGCCTTTGTCCAAAGCGACACATAAATACAAAACAACATAATAATATTTAAAATTGAACAGGGAACAGATTAAAATGTAGGTCAAATATAGTAAGGAGAATAGTTGTAGTACACAATAATATCAATTCAAGCAATAGCCTAATAAAAAGCAATGTAAAAAAGGGGAAAGGCAATAATAAAACAATAATGTCAATTCAATCAATAATATAAAAACAATGACATGCTAAGACTACATTAAGGAGAATATCAATAATAAACAATAATGTCAAATTAATTAACAGCCCAATTAAAATAAAACAACATTATATAAACCATAACACATAAGCGCTTAAACAACTAAGTATATGTTGAATAGGAATGTCTTTAGACCCCTCTTAAACGACCCAAAACTACCACAGGAACGGAGAGCACTGGGCAGTTCATTCCACCAACATGGAACCACTGAAGATATGTCTGTATTGAGCTCCTGGCATGTTCAAAGGTGCATAAAAGTGTAATGTGATATAATTGATTATAAATGAGATGGCATGAGATGAGTTCAAGGACAGGGCAAAATCATTTCTGTCAAAACATGTCAGCATCGCTGTGATTGGCAGGTAATATACCTCCGCTGAAGGTTATAGAAATAAATTACAGTAAAAGCACATCAAACAAAATAAATTACAGCAAAAGCACATCAAACTTAAATATCTGAGCATGTTCATTCACCTCTTCACATCAGAGCACACTGTTCACTCTGTCAGTTTTTCATTTCTGCACATGTAGGTATGTAGCCTATGTGTGTGTGTGTGTGTGTGTGTGTGTGTGTGTGTGTGTGTGTGTGCGTGTGTCTGTGTCTGTGTGTATGTCTGTCTGCCTGGCTGTCTGTGCTTGTGTGTGTGTGTGTGTGTGTGTGTGTGTGGGCCTGCTGCACCAGTAATTGCAGCTGAAGAGTCCCCAGTGGCCGTCCGTGCCAGTCTGGACTCAGAGGAAAGTCCAGTGAGAGGCGCTAGCCAGGGTGGCACTGCTGCCCACAGTCTGCCCATCGCCCTGAGTCACTACCAACCAACCGCCCGCGCCTGCCTCGTTTAAATGCCACCGGAGACAAAGCAGCACTGACAGCCCCCCCCCCCCCCCCCCCCCCCCCCCCACACCTCCCTCCTCTTCCCCTGTCTCTTCTGCAGACGGCACTATTTATTTACATCAAACACACGTCTCCTTTCTCATCTCATGATAATTAAAACAGCGCCGGCGTCTCCAGCATCACAGGAGCTGATTATTATAGGGGCACCAGGGTCCCGCACGCACACACACACACACACACACACACACACACACACACACACACACACACACACACACACAGTTTGGTAATTTCCCTGCCTGAAGCAGGCTGAAATAATTAAAGCCTTCCCTCCTCTCCTCACAAATATTTGCGAGATGGTTTTTGCTGACTAAATTCATTACCGGCATGTTTTCCGCGCATATATGTGACATATGGCAGGGGCCGCTCGTGCTTCTGTGGGCGTGTCGTTTTTTACGCTCTCGGCTCTGCATGGACGGGTCTGTCTATATGTGCGCCGTCGGAGCACAGTGGGGTCTTTATTCTGTCCCCAGCCAGCGGCTCCTCGCGAGTGGAAGCAGCAGCCCGCCCCGCTGACACCCCCCCCCCCCCCCCCCCCCAACCCCAGTGCCGCCGGGGCAACAAGCCTCTCAGTGTAGTGGGCCATGACATCAGAGGCATTAAGCTCGCTCGCTCCCACATCAGACTAGGAGGACGTGCTAGGAGGACGTGGCCCACAGACGAAAGGGCCGCTGCTCACACATCAGGCTAGGAGGACATGGCTCACAAACTAACAGTGGGTTTCCACACAGCGAAACACCTCACGAATTTCGGCCAGCTAAATTTCGCCTCGGGGGCGTGACGGCCAAACCGCTAACCTTTTGACTGCAGTGTCTAGCCAGTGGTGGCAAGCGAGCTAATTATGCTAATCAGCTAGTTCAAACGTTTAAGTACTTAATGAAGATATCCAGGGGTCTTTATGCCTCAACTAAGTTGATGTTGCCTATAAACAACAATTCATGTTCATAGAAACAACAAGGTCAATAAGACATAATATATTTCATACCTGTTGCAGCATGTAGCCTAGCTGTCTAGCTAGGTTTACAATGCAATAATGTCCGAACATACTAGCCTGTTAGCTAGCTAAAAAGTTTGAGTGTTTAAACTAACATATATAGGGGTCTGTTCAGTGGTGTATGTGCTCTGACTAAGTTCGTGTGGCATTTAACCCATAATTCGTGTTGATACAAGTGCCAATGTTCGTGTAGAAACATTTTAATCACATACAATTTTCATGTTACAGCTCAGGTAGTCTCCGCCATCTTGGTCAGACTTTTTTGTAACTCCCGCCTCCAAACACAAACATGCAGACCTGATTGGTTCTCAAATGGTCCTCATTTAAATAAATAAAGTTAAACTTTCGCCAACTTTGTTTCGCCTGCCTCGGCGATTCACTCTCATTTCGCCCAACCAGGGCGAATTTCGTCTCCATTCAACCTCAATGAGAGTGACGCGAAATTTCGGTGTGTGGAAACCCACCGTAAAGGGCCGCTGCTCCCACATCAGTCTACATCAGGCTATATAAGTATATATACTCTTTTGATCCTGTGAGGGAAATTTGTTCTCTGCATTTATCCCAATCCGTGAATTAGTGAAACACACTGCACACAGTGAACACACAGTGAGGTGAAGCACACACTAATCCCGGCGCAGTGAGCTGCCTGCAACAGCGGCGCTCGGGGAGCAGTGAGGGGTTAGGTGCCTTGCTCAAGGGCACTTCAGCCATGGCCTACTGGTCGGGGGTTCGAGCCGGCAACCCTCCGGTTACAAATCCGAAGTGCTAACCAGTAGGCCACGGCTGCCCATAAAGGAGGACGTGGCCCACAGACCAAAGGGCCGCTGCTGGACTCCGCTCCGGACCCCTCACTGCTGGGGTGGATTCTCATGAGCCCGCGCCCATGTGAACTCTCTCTGTGTGTGTGTTTGTAATGTTTGTGTGTTTGTTTGTGTATGTGTGTGTGTGTGTGTATATGTGTGTGTGTGTGTGTGTGTGTGTGTGTGTGTGTGTCAGTGTGTGTGTGTGTGTGTGTGTGTGTGTGTGTGTGTGTGTGTGTGTGTGAGTGCATGCGTGAAGAGGGCATTGCCCTTTGTGGAAAAGACTTGTTTTGTGTGCTCCATAGTGCTCCTCACTGTACGTGCGTGCGTGTGCGCGCGCACGTGTGTGTGTGTGTGTGTGTGTGTGTGTGTGTGTGTTTGTATATGTGTTTGCATTCCTGAGAGCGGTTGTGTATTTGGAGGGCAACAAACTTTGTGGAACAGAATTGTTTGTCTGTAAGATTTTTTTCCTGTTGTTGCTCTGAATATGCCCCCAGTAGTCTCCATGGAGACCACACAAAGCCATGTTGAGCTGTCTGTCTGTCTGCTCGTGGTCATGTGACTTACTGGATGCTATGTAAGTCAGATCAGATAAAGTAACACAACACAAGCACTGAATCACTACGTGCATGAAAGGCTTTCCAGTGGAGTGTTAACTGTGTTCTAACAGCATCTTCTGTTGTATTCTGCTTGTTACATCTTCAAGCGTTCAAGCGTCTAGCGTTAACAGCGTGGTATTTATCAAACCTGCAGTTCATCGGGTAATCAGCGCCTTTCTCTGCCCCCTACCACAATTTACGAACGGCCATAACTGAACGGCATACTTTGATCACAAGCGCAGTTGAATGAAGTTAACTGATGGCAACATTAAAAAGAATCAAACGTTTAGCGATCATGAAATAATACATGACAAGATGTCAACAAGCAGCAAGATACTGAAGAGTAGTACTACTCAAACTACTTGTGCAGGCTATGGAAGATTAGTCAAATCTAGCAAGTAGGAAAGTTTAAGTGGATGACGTGAAAGTGAAAGTAAGACATTTGAAAGGCCAAGGTATTCGTAAATACAGGCGAATACCTAATTAGGCGCATTTTACGCTTCTCTTCCGATCTTTTAACACAAAGCTCCCACTTTCCCCTGACCCTCCTATGAATGCATATGCATGACACGGGAAAGCACAATTTTCCATTTTCAGCTCTTGCGACAGGCAGTCTGCGGTTTTAACCCAAGTGCGGCCTGTTTGTACCTCGCCATGTTTTTACATCCTGTTTGCCCAATAATAACAGTTTTAACACACGCATAAATCCTTCTTTATTGTACCATACTGATTCCCTAGTGCAACACCCAACCTGGTCGGTCTGGACACTAATTACATTAACAATAGCGGCAGGTTAAAACACACCTGGCTCCACCGGAAACAAACGTACATAGTCTATTGTAATTCTTTCATACTCTACATTGAAATATAGCAAGTCATTCTCAGTTAATTAATAATGTGGAATCATTCTTTTTTTTTTTTTAGGTATATTTTTTGGTCTTTTTATGCCTTTAATGATAGTGACAGTTGAGAGTGACAGGAAGCGAATGGGAGAGAGAGCAGGGGTGGGATCCAAAAGGACCACGGGGCGGGAATCAAACCTGGGTCGCTGGCGTACGGTGCAGGTGCCCCAGCCAGTTGCGCCACAGCTGGGGCAGAATCATTCATTTTAACTAATGTAAATATAACTCTATTTGTGTGTGTGTGTGTGTGTGTGTGTGTGTGTGTGTGTGTGTGTGTGTGTGTGTCTAAGAGACACACAGAGAGAGAAAGAGAAAAAAGTTGTGTGTTATTGTATGCATATGTGTGTGTGTGTATTGAGGAGTGGATGTGTGGTTGGCCCTTGCTTGGCTAGCCTGAGCCTGGTGCACTCAGACTCCCCTGGGCCCGCTGCTGCTATGGAGCTCAGGCTGCCCCCCAGCCCCAAGGCTGGATCGATGATTTCATTGAGAAGGTGTGTGTGTGTGTGTGTGTGTGTGTGTGTGTGTGTGTGTGTGTGTGTGTGTGTGTGTGTAGCTGTGGGCACAACAGGGAAGTGAGGTAACCTCCCACGGGCTTCCTCCTCTGCCCATTGTTCTGGGCTCTGTTTCTCTCTCTCCCTCTTTCTCTCTGTTTCTCTCTCTCTTTCTCCTCTTAGTTTTCTCCTTGGTCTTTCGCTCTCTCTCTCTCTCTCTTTCTCTCTCTCTCCTTCTATTTTTAGTGTTACTCTGTTGCAGCCACATCTGGTATCCACTAGGCTCCAGAGCTACAGGGCTATGAGTGAGAAATAACATGAGCACACAAAACAGTATTCTACGAGATAAACAGCAGTATATCAGCCCATTCATCATGTGCTTTTATGCAGATGCTCTCTCTCTCTCCTCCGTCCTGTGTGTGTATGTGAATTAGTGTGATCAAACTGAGCTCATTGAATTGAGTCGTTTCAATGAAGGCTTTATATCCTTTATATCCTTTTTTTATATCCTTAATCTTTAATGACACTAACTGAGATCAGCACGTATAATCATTATCATTGTTTGTGGCTGATGACCAGAAAAGCAGAGAGAGAGAAAGAGAGAGAGAGAAAGAGAGAGAGAGAGAAAGAGGGGGGGTGCGGGGACAATGGGTCCCTTATAGAATCCCCAGTTATCAACCGCACCATCGGTGATGTCATTGAGAGCATGCTTGGGCTAATATGCCTTGTGTTTGCCTTTCTGTCCGTCAGGTCTGGGTTTAGACTAACGTTTTCACTCGCACATGAATGGGGCTGTCTGAGGAAGCCCGGCCTTGGCCAGCGGTCCAGCCCAGGGAGCCGGGCTCTGCCTCAGACAAATGGGCTGTCTATGGTGGGTTTATTCACCACATACACTCTAACCACTGTCTGCAGTGAGGGACATATATCATGTGTTCATGGTAAAGGTCAATAGTTTGTAACGGCTGAGGTAGAACTAGTGGGCAATGGATGTGTTTCTGTTGCGATAAAGAAAGGACAGTGTGAGGTGGGCGTTTGCCAAGAGGAAACAGAGGCACACTGACACCCTGGGAGGAGGAAGTCTCGAACTTGAGGAAGAGGAAATGCTCTGAGGGAGTGGCGCTGGTGGATGAGTATGAGCTCGATTGTGACAGACAAGTGGAAGCGCTTTGTGCTGTGTTTGTTTGGAGACAAAGGCACACTGCAACCTGGGGAGAGAGGCAGGGTGAGGGCAGTGTGTATGTGTCAAGCTGTAATGTATTTACATATATTTATATGCATTCGTCCCCAGCTCTGAACAAACACATGATGTATTAGTGTGACGTAACGTCTTGGTGACGTGTTTGTTTTCATGTGATGGTTTTTTATCTCTGAGCGCTGAGATATACTGGGCAGGGCAGTGGAGGGGGGGGGGGGTTGTGGGGAGGAGGAGGAGGAGGAGGAGGAGGAGGAGGGGCTGCTTGTGATGGGCCTGGGCTTCTTGTGAATGAATGGGGCTGTGTGTTTGAGGCTTGGCCGGTGGTGGAGCTCCGTGCACCCAGGCATTTCCCCTCAGCACCCCGGCCCAGTCACTCTCACAGGCAGACGCCCTGCACGTCTCCGGGCCACTGGGCCGACACGCAGAAGAGCCTGGGCGGACCGCGCTGCCTACCAGAGCCCATGGTGACCCTTCACTGGTGCTGCACATGGTGTCCTCTCAGAGAGGGTGTCGGTGTCATTTAATTTTCCTTTTAAACCTCAACAGTGTTGTTACATTCATGCCTCTCACCCATACTACTCCCCTGAAAGCCCTGGAAGAATGAAATTGGGAAATCTAATGAGGGGGAATGAGATGGACAACAGAAATGGCGGTGAAAGTAGCCAAAAAGGAGGATGACATAGTGAGGGCCAGTGCAGGAGAGTAATGGGCACAAGCACTGGACACAAGAAGCAGATGCCAAGTAAGGTGTGGAGAGGTAGAGAGGTATGGAGAGAAAGAGAGAGGGCATGGACATGGTGACAAGTAAGGTGTGGAGAGATAGAGAGAGATAGAGAGGTATGGAGAGATAGAGAAGAACATGGACATGTTGAGTAGGAGTCCTGTCATTGGAAGAGAAGCATTTAGTCCTGAAATTGTTGTCTACCAAGAATTTTTACCTCATGATTTTTTTTTTAAACTTTATCACAAATTCAGTCATTTCAGTCAGTTAACAGAAGTGAGAGAGGGTTATGTAGTGTACACCCTTCAAGCACATGAGGTGCTCAAGAGAGCATTTCTTGTGGACACAAGTGGTTTTTAAATATTTTTTTAATCTTCATACTTTACTTCTCATTATCTATTTCTTTATTGGTTTGGAAATGTTACAAGACAACAATCCATGCAACCACTTGGAATATGAGTTTGATTACACAGAGTTAGAGTGAGATAGATGGAGAGACCCTTGCTGAGAGGGAGAGAGAGGAGTATGTAAGAGAGACAGAGTCTGTGTGTGTGTGTGTGTGTGACTATGTCTAAAAGAGAAAGACAGACAGAGAGAGAGAGAGAGAGAGAGAGAGAGAGAGAGAGAGAGAGCAGTGCAGGATGTGATGGGTAAACAGAAAGCCGTCTCCATGCGATGAGCGGTCCCGGCTCACACATTATACACCGGTGTTTATTCAGCTACCTGCGTCACCACGACTGGATGACTTTCTCTCTCTCTCTCTCTCTCTCTCTCTCTGTATCCCTCTCTCTCTCACACATACACACATACACACTCTCTCTCTCTCTCTCTCTCTCTCTCTCTCTCTCACACACACACACACACACACACACACACACACACACACACACACACACACATGGTAGTGCATGCAGGGGCTGGAGGATGCCTTTTCCGTGAGGACAGGTCAGTGTGTGTAGGTGGTGTTTCAGACCTTTGTGCATCTTGGCATCGGGGATTGCGGAGATCGGCATTTTTCTCATTCTCTTGTTGTCTTGTCCAAAATAGGCAATGCTCCTTCAGGTGCCTTTATTTATTTTACAAGCACTTGGCTGGACTTTTTTCCCACAGAGGAAAGAGGTCCTGTGACCTAGCTGGAGTACCGATAGGAATGTTGGACGATGAGGATCGGAAAGTGTGGAGTGACCGCCATCGCCGTCCATAATTAAACATCAAAGTAAACGTGTAAATCTGTGGAAAAGAGCAGTAGTAGCTTTTAGGTTTACTGTATTATTGATTAGGTAACCACTCAGTAGGTTATGTGAGGAGGTTTATTCATTAGTAGACTCACTGTATGTATAAGTAGGTTTGGTGTGTGTGTGTTTCTGTGTGTGTGTGTGTGAACAGTATGTGTAGACAGGAGCATATGTGCACA